>NW_024340701.1:2556001-2863142 GCF_902729225.1 Pteropus medius | reverse complement strand
CTCTCTCTCTCTCTCTCTCTCTCTCTCTCCCTCTCTCTCCCACACACAGACATAAATAAATCGAGATAATCTGTTATGTAAATTGCCTCACACCTGAAAGACATTTCCTATCCACACTGATTTAGCTTTGGCACCTTCAGTTGTTGCCTATCCTGGGTCATGAAATGACTAAGCCGCCACAAATTGGAGGAAGAGCACAGGTTCTCAGGCACTGAGAATAGAGCCTATATTTCTTGCCGATTCACCATCCTAGACCTGTGGGTTCTGCTGCTAGGACACTGAGTCTGCCTTCTTGAACCCACAGTGACTGTCAAGACAGAGAGACATGGTGATGGGGAGGAAGATAGGGGTTCGCTTGAGGCAAACTGCCAGCTAACAATCATTAAAAAGGGATGGCAACCCTGAACAAGCCCAATCCCATCTGATCTCAGAAGCTAGGCAGAGTCGGGCCTGGTTAGTACTTGGATGGGAGACCACCTTGGAAGACCAAGGTGCTATAGGCGTAAAAAAAAAAATTAAGGGATCGCAAGCTGATAAGGTCTTTGCAATCTATGAGGTCAACCAAGGGTTGCCTCAAGGAAAAAAAAAAGGGATGGCAGCCCAGGTCTAGACCACAGCTGGCTCCTGGGGCCTGCCTGCCTTGACTGGTCTCTTCCAGTTTCCTGTAATGCCCTTTCTTGCCTTTCAGACCCAAAGGCAAATGATGTGTACAGACTCCTGGCTCCCTGGATTGATAAGTATGTTGAACCAGGACTGTGGATTAACTGCCAGGTGGGTTTACCAAAAGCTATCTCTTTGGCTCACAGAGAACAACAGGTGACCGGCACCATGTCATTACCCTCATCTCTGAATTAATCCACACTGTCTTCTCTGATCAAGCCCTCACCCCTTTAGGATGGTGGTGAGAGCCTTCCTAAAGCTCCACTTTTTCCACGTCACTTCTCAGTTGTTCTCCAATGTTTTCAGAGTGACATTTATTTAAGTCCTTCTGTGACCTGCCCCTCTACTCTTTTTCTGCCTTGATCTCGGAGTCTTCATAATGACAGCCTAGGTACGAGCCATTTTGGGGAATTCACATTCCTGAAGTGTACTAGCAATTCTTGTCATTGCTTACGATGGGCCTTCTCCTGAAATCCTTGGTTCCTCCCAAATCGTCCCCAGTCATCCCTCTAATTCCACCTCCTCTCTCCCCACACACCCATCTCTGCTTCAGGTTATGGTTTGCTCCTGTTGAATAAACAGAAGTGGTTCCATGCTGACCCCAGCCTTCCACTATGACATCCTGAAGCCCTACGTTAGGCTCTTGGCTGACTCTGTCCAAGTAATGCTGGTGAGTTTGTCCCTCTCTCACCTGCACACACCCACTCACAGCACAACTAAAAAAGTCTGTTCTCAGACATGTGTGTCATTCAGACATCCATCAGACACAGCCACCCAGAAAACTTACTGTGACAGGGTTTCCCAAAACTAGATGGGACAGGAAAGTATCCAGGAACCAGCTTGGATGACACTGGTCATGGCCATGGGAAAGTGGAACTGTGGTGGAAACATGGTCTGCTCTCCTCTCGTCTCCATATCTTCAGCACAGTGAGCTAGAGTGAGAGTCATTATCCTGGACAACAGGACAATCCGCTGCTGGCTGGCCTGGGCATTGACAGCTTCAGTGGCAAGGGGGACATACCAGGATGTCATTCAAGTGAGCTCTGGCCTGGGGCCCAGGGCATCGGCATGGAATTGAGCCAACCCGTGGAAGGAAATGGAGACCAGGGCTGCTCTCTCAGAGCCGGATCCTGACATCCCATCACCTCTCATCAGGTCTCTGACTCACCAGCTGGGCTCATCTATCATTTGATGAATGAGAAAACAATGTGAAGACAGAGGAAAAGAGACATTTAAAGATGCTCCTGGATTTGAATAAGTAGGAAGGCTCCGGAAGCCAAGGAATGTAAGGAATGCAACTCTTGATGCTGAAAAGGATAAGAGAGGGATTCTCTACCCCAGCCCGGGAGGTAAAGTGGCCCTGCCAAACCTTGGTTGTGGTCCAGTGAACTCATTTTAGACTTCTGACTCTAGAACCCTAAGAGAAAATTTTGTATTGTTTTAAATCATTAAAGCTGTGTTGAATTTTTATAGTAGCTGAAGGAAACTAACACAGGGGAAGACAAGGAGGCAGAAGTGAAAAAGACAGGGAGAGGAGCAGATGGGCAGAGAACTGGAGATAGGAGATCGTGTAGAATGGCAGATCTCTATCTGCCTCTGGGAAGAGAGAAAGCAGGAATTGGAAAGATAAGCAGGAATTGGAAAGATAAGCAGGTAACTGGAAGGCAGGATGGTAGCAAAGAGTTCCTTGGAGCTTATCCTGGAACCAACAAGGGTTAGAGGAGCTTTCTCAGTCACAGGTGGATCCCATTACTGGATCCCAACACAACTGCTGATATGGGGATGGGGACTCTGGAAGGATCTGGTGCCAGCTCAAAGTGGAGCAAGGTCAAGCCACGGCCACCTTCGGCTCGTTCATGGCAAACTGCTTCCCAATGCAGTTCCTGAGCCAGAGAGAGAAAACGAAATGAGAAGTGGTTCACACCTGTTCTGAGCTGGGCAGGTACTGGGCACTAAGCCTTTGTCAGGAACAGGGCAGCTATGGCCTCCCTTTATGCAGCTTAGCCTTGATCTGCTTCCTTACAGATCACAGACACCTCTACCCCCAATCCTTGCTTCATATTCTCCTCTTGACATTTGAAAAAGCCTATCTCTCTTCCAGAACTGGCTCCTAACTCCTACTTCTGTTCTCAGCAGGCATAACTCCTGTTGGGTTGCTCCGTGCTCTAAGCCACTGAGTCAAAGTAAAACATTAAAAAGTCAAGTAAAACATTAAAAAAGTTAATTATCACTGTTCACTCCTTCCACAAGCAGTTTCTGGTTTCACAACGTGAAGGCCAGGTCAAGGCGTGGTATGGAGTTGGGTGAGACACACTTTGAGGCCCTCATTGTCTAGAAGGATGCATGGGAACCGTGATCTTCAGAGAGAAGATGAGGCTGTGTAAGGAAGTCAGAATGACAACAGGGAAGCTTGCTGGGGCTACCAGGGGTTCACAACCACCAACCAGTTGCACCAGCTACCTCCCAACAAATGGTCCAGCTTCCTGCCTCTCCCTTATCCCCTCATTCAAGGAGCTTCTGTACTCTTCCTATTCTACCCTAGAAATGCCCCTCCTTATCATCTGTCATCTCACCTAGACTTTTGGATCTCCCTTCCTGCCCTCCTTCTACACTAAAGCCACAGCCCAGCTCAGACCCTCCTATGACCTCCATCACAGGTAGGACATGTCCAAGTGCCTCAGCTGACATCAAAGCCCTCTATGGGTTGTTGCCTCCTCACCTCTTACCTCTCCAGCTCCACTTCATAACTCAGCTCTTGATGTTGAGATCACGGAATGCAGTCCCTCCAATCTGTCACATGCTCAAGGCAGTGTCAAATGACATCCCACCCTCATCCCCTCTTGCTGACTGTACCTCTTCATCTTCCTGGACCCCTCACTGTTTTACTCAAGGACACATCACAGTCCAGGGCACAGGACAGTGCAAGGAACAGGGAACATTCAATAGTCTGCTCAATGAGTGAATGAGTGAGTGAAAATAAGAATAAATCATGTTTCTTGACTGTTTACTCTTAGAGGAAGGGATAGTATCTTTCATCTCTAGCACAAGAATTGGCCCACAGAGATAGGCTTAAATAATATTTTTATATTTGAATGAAGTTCATTGATTTCAGAAAGTAAATTAATATTGAAAAAACTAAAAGTAGATGTGAATTCTGACCTAGGAGCTGAGCTGCCTAGTACTCTCCTGTCCTCTAATGTTAGCCACATGGCTTGCAGCCAAGGTTGAGGAGGAACTCAGTCCTGTGTAGAACCAGATGTGATGGCCAATTTCTGGAAAGAGTATTTGTTTAAAGCATGTTCTGTGAGAGTTGACTCACCATTTGAAGAATTCACAGAATTATCAATTCAGAAAAAAGCTGTTTTCTAGTAACCAAGTACAAAGTGTATAAAAGTAATTCTTTCACAGGAGGATTTCTGTAGTTTTTGCAGATTTTCAAAGCAATTGTTCAAAAGTGTACGTCCATCTCAACGGCTATTTCAAGTATGCTTTATATTTTAAGCACCAGGAACCCTTCAAATGCTACATATCATGTGCAGAATAGTGGACATTCTCTCAAAATCAGTTGATTGTCCTTATTTTTAGGCTTTTTGCCCACATTGGACTATTAGACTGGGGGACTGCGGTATATAAATCCCACTTTATATAAAGAATTTCGCCAACCGGAAAAGTTGTCATGGTTATGTGACTATTCATATGCAGTCAAACCTTTGTAGGGATTGATGGCATAAATAGACACACGTTGGTGTTCATCTCTCTTCAAACGACTATCATGCCGTTTACACGCAGGGCTTGAACAAGTAGGACAAGGAATATGGCTGGGAATCCAAACAGGTGCAAGCATCACAGGTACAGCGAGTGGCAGATCGGCGAATGTGAGAAGAGGGAAAAATCGTCTTTAAAGAGTACTGATAACTGATAAAATCGAACATCTGAATTTTAGTTTTCATGGAACACTCTAATTCTGAGAAGTCGTATTCCTAAATTGAGGAAAGCACAAGAATATCTGCATTTTGCAATAGTCACTGATGCTGAATTGTGTCTGACCATTGAGAAAGTCAGTGGGTCCAAGTGTCTGCATAGAGCCCTGAAAAGCCACCTTTCTTTTACACCTATAGACAAACTCCTCCTTTCCAACACACCAACATACAAGGACAGAACTGCAGACACCACATGTAAATGTAGGAAGTGACAAACATCAGGATATACACCCAGCGACCCCCGAGTACTGGATGTCTCACCTCGATCCTCCTGAGAAGGGCAGGAAAGCATGGCTGTGTGGAGCAGAATCCTGTGCAAACCTGGAAGGGCCAAACACCTGCAGAGATAGCACCAGGGCCAGAGCAGTAGGGTCAAAGCCCTCCTTCCAATCCAGGAGGGCACAGGACTTCCTGTGGTGAGAACAGCTGAAGATTTTGGTCTAGACAGATCAGCCTATGCCACCTCCCATGGCCATTATCTCTGGGTTTGGCCACACACCCGGGTTGTGTGAAGGCCATAAATGGAAACCATAGCCGTGATTCCTGAAGGACAAAGAGAGAAGACTGATCAGACACATTCCAGCAGAGGACAGGTGCAAGCACGAAAAGCTTGGAAGCCACAGTGAGACCCACTGCGTATCACCAAGTAGAACTGTCCTGTTGCAATGGAGGTGGCGTAGACATGGCAAAGCACATGTGCACACATTAGCAGTAGATAACCTTGATTCACAATTGAAAAGCAAGAAAGAACTGGATGCTTGCTTCTTGAAGGAACTCAAGTGAGAACTCGTGTTTATCAAATGCCATCCATGAGCCCTTGGGTATTATGCATTAACTCAGTCAATCCTCACAACAGCCCCTCATGGAAGACACTCATATCCCCATTGTTTAGTGAGGCACCTGAGCCTCACAGAGACTGATCGACTTGCCTATAATCACACAGCTAGGATGTGGCAGGGCTGGGATTCCGACCAGAGGTGAGCCAAGGGGTGCCCTCCAACCATGGCAGCCAACCCCAATCTGGTCATCAGCTGCTCTCTGCCATCAACCTGAGGGCTCCTAAGAGACTGGACCATCTGACCTGTTACGGTGCATTCCCTGAGCTCCCTTATTTGCCTAGACCACATAAGGAAGCAACCACATCTACACCTACCCTTGTCTGATTGTCTCTGCAGCTCTCACATCTATAAAATTAGAATTTTAGGGCTAAGTTCTTGAAGCTGTATCTTGAGTCCAAGATCTGCTTGTGGAGAAGATTGCCTGGGCTGAGTCATTATTATATTAACTGTCAGGCACATAGTATTTTGATTTGTCACAAGGAGGTATCCAGAAATTATATCAAATATAGAGGAAATTCAAATAGATGTGACAATGAAGGCAGAATGTTTCCCAGACTCTTGTAATCTAGAGTTGAGATTAGAATGTGGGGCCATCAAATGGAATTACTGTAGTGTCATAAAGTCATGGATTCTAAATGTGATGGAATGCTAGTCCTGGAGAAAGGTAAAAGCTTAGGATTCTATTCGTGTGAGATATCACAGCTGAGATGAACTTTATAGGTTATTATTAACCTTTTGCTGTTGTTCAGTTTTGTGCACGGCATATCATATTCCTCATTTAAACTACAAAATAAGCATCCACTTAATGATGAAGAAACAAGACCAGAGAGGTTCAGAACTATTCTAGGACATGTGGATCTTATCTTCCACATGTTCTTGCAGAGTGCTCAGGTTAGTGAGTGTGGTGAAGGGTAAGGAGCGTCTGTCAGGGAAGGAGTAAGGAGCGTCTGTCAGGGAAGGTGATGGGCTTGCTGAGCTCTCTGCTGATGCCTGGTATTGGAGGGTAGATTCGCATTGGCACATGGTGGTGTAGGGCATCTGTCCCAGGTGGTCCCTGAAGTGAAGCCCAACGTGAAGGCGGGTAAGGCCCAGGCAGACCAGGGGTTCTCCTCTAGCTGAGCAGGTGGGGCTTTCCCATCTCTGTAGCACTCACCAGGTGATGGAGGCCCCATTCCCTAGGAGCCTCTGGATCTCCTCCCTGCATCTCTGCTGATGCTCAGGGTGCAGAGCCAGAGCATAGAGGATCCAGGAGATGCTGCTGGCTGTGGTGTCATGGCCTTCAAACATGAATGTGTCCACTTCAGCATAGAAGTCCTTGTCAGATAAGCTGCTATCATTCTTCATCTGGGGAAGGCATGGAGGGAGTACAGGGTTTGCCCTGTCTTCTGCACTTCAGGATAAAGCTTCAGGTCTCCTCTATACACACTCACTCTGTCAAAGAGGAGAATGTCCAGGAAATCCAGGTGCCTCTTCTTCCTGACCTCCTCCAGCTTCCCCTCGTCTTTCAGATATGCCTTCCTCACCTTGATCACTCGATCTGTCCCAGAACAGTAATTCCCAGGAAGAGATGAGAATTCCGGGTGCCCAGAACCAGCCACCTACGGTAGCCCCATTGGCCCCACATTGCTTGAATCTGGGTGCCAGTGGATGAAGATTAGTGTGGGAGTAGGTATACACATCAGGGGTGAGTAACCTGCCTCATCTGACTGCAGGTCAGGCCTCCCCTCAGTAAAACTGCCCACGGAGTAGGCTCTGTTTGAATGCTTCCCGGAGGGCGTCTCATTCACCATCACCAATGTGGTGTCACTCGTAAACTCCTGCTCGCCCCCTCAAACACTCTTCTCCCGGTTCCCAAGCCTTGGACCAGGGCAGTACCCAGTGTGGTTGTGTCTCCGATTCTGAAGGGGCAGCAGGGAGCTCTTCCTGAGTATCAGAGTCAGTGTTGTGTCCATAATAACCAGACCCAACTTGAGTGCTCTTAACCAGGAGACAGTTTATTAGCCGGCGGCTGTCCTTGCAAAGGAGCAGCCCCGAATTGCCAAGATACAAGGTTTTTAAGCCCCAAATCCCATTCCTCATTCTGTCTTAAACACAAAGGTCCATCTTTCTCCTATTCACTACCTGTCAACCCACTGGTCAGGTGTGCAAGCAGGAAGTACAGAAGCAGAAAGCTTGTTGTTAGAATGTTATGTTCCTATGGGTGATTGCCTATGTTCCCATGGGCAATAGCCAGTGTTCCCATGGGCGATGGCCAAACAGTAATTTTCAGCTTATATACAATTGATTATTTTTCATGCCACACAAGCAAGCAGGGTTACACAGGCTAAAATTGGCAGTTAGCGTATGAGCTCATTGTTACAAGTTTCATGATTAACAGAATGTGGTTAGGGGTTCCAGAAACTAGGGCTAAGTTATAGACTTCCTTTGTCCAGTTTCAGGTTTTAATTATTCTTCAACCCTTTCACATTTCAGCGGGCTATTACATCAGTTCTTTGAGATGAGCCTGATGAAGAGGTGAGCAACCCAGGAGGTGGAGTCTAACCTGTGTGTTGATGGACAAGTTGGCAGGCTCGGTGGTTCTGGCGGCCATTAGGAGTCAGCCTGTAGATGATGTTGTTCTGGTAGAAGAAATTCCTTACTCGAGAAGTAAAGAGATTTTTTTTATGTCCCTAATGGCCTGAGAGTAGGGTTGGTAGTTCCTGAAGAAAGAAGTTGCAGAAAAGACTGGAGTGTTGGGAGGCCTCTGATCTGGAGGTCAGTGGGGCTCTAGGTGGAAGTTTCCCCAGACAGTAGGGACAGGCAACCCTGAGGCATTCCTCACTCTGACTTAGAGCCCTGAGACCCTCAGTCATTTATAAGGAATATGCCCAGCCAGGCTTCTCCTTGTGCAAGGATCAGGGTTGCTCTGGTCTGGGATTTTTCCATGGTCTGCATACAAGGGGTAAGTGCATACAGTTGATAAAAACAAAAACCCTGCAGCTGAAGGATTATCACTGACCTGTCTGTCTGGATGTTGCCCTCATAGCTGAAGGCGCACTTCATGAGGGCGTCCAGGGTCATCAAGGAGATATGTCCCATGACCTCCAGATGTGAGTCCTGACTGATGAGCTCCTCTCATTTGTCCTGTGGTGGGAAGGGGATGTTGACCCTACTCTAGTCCCACAGAGGGCCTCTGCTCACAAGGCTATTCTCTCTTTCTGTCTCTCCAGATATCCTGTTTGGAATCCCTCACTTTCCAGAACAGGTGCATTACAGCATCTTAAGACTGTAAAGAAAATTTTGTAAAGTGAGGCCTCCAGTCTCAGAAAGTTCTTTATATAATTAAACCTGTTCTCTTACAATAGTCTAAATTTTGGGAATAAGTTATGATGAAAACAACCTTTTGGTATACCAGCAAACATTTTTTCTGAGGGGATAAAGTAGAAAGCTTCTCTGTCCTGGGTTTGATCTAGACCTGAGGGACAGATACACTCTCCAACTCTGGGTAACAAATGTGTCAATGCAAGAGGAAGTAGAAGGGCCTAGTACTGGGGCCATTATTTAGACTAAAAAGTCCCCAAATGAATGTCGTCAGTCTCTTCTGTGTATTGCCTGTATACCCATTTGTCATTCTCACACTTTTTCTTTCTTCTTCCCTGAAATGAAGTTCTCAATATTATATGAAGTGTTTCTCTTCTCTTAGAGAAGATAGATGGAAGAGAGATAGTATCTTCTCTATGGTGCCAAGCCAGATGTGTCTCATCACCTCAGAGGCCACAGAGTGGGTAGCTGTCCAGGAGAGCCTTGGAGTTGTCCAGGTAAGTAAAGGTTCATGGCCAGTAGGAGAGAATGTCAGACCCCAAGCAGCAAACATCTGGTATTGCCTTCCCCACTGGACAGCCCATGCATCTCTGGTCAGCTACCGTGAAGGAAGAGGGTCTTCTGCAACCCTGCCACATTTGGTGACTGTGTGGTACGGGTCCTTCTAACCCTGGTCCTGTTCCTTTTGTCCTCCTTCACCAGCCTCTCTCAAGCTGGGCTTGTTCTCTTGCTGTTTCTGAACACAAGTCATCCTGTCATCCTACCCTCTGCCTTGTCTATGCCAGGGCCCTGGGTGCCACAGACAGACCTCTCAGCAGCCCTCTGAGTGTGGTGGGATGCTTTTTTCTGCCTCCCTGAAGGGCTTCTCCCCAGATGGTGCCTGCGTCCAGGACCTCCCTTCAGTCCTTTTGCCTTGTGGTCACTGGGCTCGTTTGCTCTACTCTGACAAGGGGCAGGGTGGGCACTCAAGACTTGACTAATATATAGAGCAGGAAAGTGAGCTGAAAGCATCCTGGACAGAAAGTTAGGCAGGTCCCTTGGCATCAGACGGTGCAGAAGGACTCAGTAGCCATGCTCAGAGAGCACAGGACAATGGAAACTTGGAATTCCAGGTGGTCAGCCATGGACACGGTTCTAAACACAGGATTCCACAGGTAAAACGGGTGAGAAGAGTGACCAAGAGGTGACTCTGCTGGCTCCAGGCAATGGGGAAAGACCCAGGCTGAGTTCACACTCACACGCACAACCCATGAAACATTCATAGCGACAGTCTATGCAGCCATACCTGTACATGCCCCTCACACACCACACTCAGCCCTCACACATGTGCACACAAGCGCCTTGGATCAGAGGAGGCAGCAGGTGTGTTTGAGAGCTAGAAGGATGAAATGGAATTCATCTTTGGTGCCCTTGGGTCCCCAGGCTCCTTCCGCCCCTCTCTTATGGAGTCTCCCACTTCCCTCTGGTTCCAGAGCTCTCATCTCTGTTTCCCAGAAATACATGCCCTCAGACAGTCAACAGTTCTTATGGAGTCTTGGTCAAAAGAGTCCAGATCAGAAGGCTCAGCTCAAGCTCCTCCCTAATGAACATCTCAGTAGGTTCCTTTCCTTGACATTGAAGTGGATTAGTGGCTTCCTCTAGTCTAGTCTCACAGGTCTCCTGACAGTCCAGAAATAAGAAAAAGAGAAATATTTTAAACTTTGATACCACCAGGTTTAGTAATGACCATTGGGCTCAGCTCCCAGGTGATGGCCCTAGAAACTTTGTTTTCATTTGTGTAGAGAAAGGTCAGTCCAGAGTCAGGACAGAGGGGGACATTGCTGTACATTTTGGCTAAGGATTCTGCATTCTTGCCGTACATGGGCAAAGAAGTTTAGGTCTTGACAGGGCTTTGCAGGAGTGAGCAAGTAGCCCATGGCCAACATTCCAGGACTGTGGCCTCCTTCTGTGAGAGGAAGCATGAAAACTAAAAAGGATGTGTCTACAGCTGGTACATCCCTTGGGCAACATAGAGACATCTCCAAGTCCCAGGTAAAAATTCTCTCTCGTCTCTTTCCAGTCACCAGTACCCTCCCTTCCATGCCTGTCTAATTCCAGACTAGAGCCCGCTAATGGCCTTAGAACTTGAACTCTAGAGGTTTATGTACCCCCAACCATCAAGTAGCTGTTGCAGGGGTAACAACTGGAGAAGTATCTCTGATTCATCCTGTGGCTCCAGACTGAGGCCCTCCCCAAAAGTCCTTCTTTGCTCCTCATACCTCACCCTGCCTCTAGGTGTGATTCAAGCACCATCTCTACCAGGAAGCCCCTCTCTGATGCCATTCTGCCACTTTCCCCAGCCAAAGCCCTAATAGCCAGAACATCGATGACTGTGACACAGATGTTGACGATGGCAGATGGACTACAGAGTCCTTTCTCAGGAGGGCAGAAGACATACCTGTGAAACCACACATCTTATTCCTTGACCTTTAGCGGTAGCTATCTGGGAGTTTGCTTTAGAAAATCATTGTTTTGTACATATTTGCTTTAGGCAAATTTTCCTTGTGTTATATTCCAAATATGCTTACATAATGTTAAACAAAGATACTCATTTCAGTGAGTGGGCAAGCCCTGAAAGCCATCCCTCTATCATATGGGGTGGGTGAGTACCTGCCATAACAGTGAATCTCAAGACACAGCTTCCATTGCATTCAGTGTGTCACTCTGCCTGGAATGTAAGTTTCTGCTATGTTTTAGAAAGGCTGACAATTATGGAGAAAAATGAAGATTCCAGAAGCAAGTAGATGCTCGCATATTTGTTAAATGATTGTGTTAGCTCTAGAATACATGAATAGTAAGCATTTATAGACACACATGTTTACATGGCACCATCTTTGGGCTGATTGTCTATGCAGGTACCAATCTCCCTCTAAACTACAGGTCTCCCAAAGGCAGGGAGCCACAGCTGCTCCACAATTCAGCCTGGGGAGGGCGATGCTCAGAAAGAGGCCAAAGCCTGGGTTGTCTGGGGCCCTAATCTTGGCAGAGCCCCTTCTCAGAGCTCAGGCCCAGTGGCTTCAGGTGGAGGTAGATGCCATTCTCGGAGCGCAGGATCAGCTGCAGGATCTTGATGGGTGGCCGCAAAAAGTCGGGGACAAACTCAAAGCGGAGCAAGCAGAGGGCCGTGATCACCTTCATCTTGTTCATGGCAAACTGCTGCCCAATGCAATTCCTGCAGTGAGTGGCAGCACAAAGAGGCATCAGGCTATGGGGTGTCTGGAGTGATGAAATCCAGTGTTCTCAAAGCCAAAAAAAAATTATTAACAATGTTTAAATGAATAATTGTCTGATCAATTGATCGATCTAGGTAAGTAACAGATCTCGGGAACATGGTAGAACTCAAGCTGAGTAGATCTCATTGGGAGTTCAGGCTTTTGGGGGCCTCTCAGAATGATATATCTACAATACCAGCTTCCAGGGACATGAATATGTTAATGGCAAGAAAATGTCCCCAGAATTTACCCTGCACTAGGAACACCACAAACCCAGCATGGTCCCCTTCATCACTGAGTTCATCAAAATGATGCCTGGCCACGACATCCCCCACACTCACCCCCGCCCCAGTCCAGAGAGCCTGGAGGTATTGGGCCTCTCCTTACCTGGGCCCTGCAGAGAAGGGCATGTAGGCGTAGGGATGGCGTTGGGACGTATTCTCATTGGAAAAGCGCATGGGGTCAAAAACCTGAGGGGACAGGCCTTGCCTAAACACCAGCCAGGTCCACAGGGAGAGTGACCCCACAGTCCCCCATCCCCCCTGACCTTTTGGCGCAGGTATGGGTACCTCAGGGTTGGGCCATACTGTGCTGTTTCTGTGAAGGGCATAGATGTGCAGAGAGATCAGGCTGCCTGTGAGCAGAGCAGAGGCCAGGTTACCAAGGTTCACAGGATGGCCGGGCCCACCTCCTCCCAGGGCCAGAAAACTCTTGTATCCTCCTGACTGGGCACCAGCCCCTGCCTCAGCACTGCCAGTGACAGAGAGAGAGGTCATGACATCGCTCCGCATATAGAAGTGCTTTCAATTGTCATCACATATAGCTACTTCATGTAGCCCAGCAATGGGCACAACACTTGACAGGCATTTGTGGGACAGAAAAAAGAGGAAGGCACCACCCACCCCACTGCAAGGCAGACAGACAAGGACTCCCACACACTTTATGCTTGCAATTAAATGACTCCCAATGCAAGTTACCACGCATTACATTACGACATCAATAGGAATAGCTACCATTCACTGGGTGCTTACTATGAGCCAGATACAGAGTTAAACACTCTTTACAAAGCCCCCACATGCAGTTGTACAGGTTGTGCCCTGCACAGCAACACAGTCCATGGAAGTGATGCCTCCTGAAGTTGTTTAGGGCATAGCCTGCATGGTGGTATGTGACAGCCCTGATGAATATTGTCTCTTTAATCCTGACAATAACCTTGTAGGTCAGGTACTCTTCTCACCCCATTTTACAGAAGAGGAAATGAAGGCTTAGAGGTAGAGGGATTTAATCATATGCTATAGACCCAAGATTTGGACCCAGGCCAAACGCAAAGTATAGGCTCTTCACCATTTGTGCAAAGATTTGGCCAAAGGCACAGAAAGTGTCAGAGGAGCATCTCTAACAATTGCAGTTCTATCTAAGAACCAACTCCATCCCACCTGCAGGTAGAGAGCGGCCATCCACAAAGCTGACAGGCTTGCTGAGCTGGCGGTACACTTGGGGCACAGGTGGGTAGAGGCGGAAAGTCTCCTTGATGCACATGGTCAAGTAGGTCATCTTGCCAAGGTCCTCCCTGCCAGCAATACAACCTGTCCTTTCTGGAGATAAGGACTGAAGAAGACAGTTCCAGCCCAAATTCTCCCTTTGCCAACATCTCACACCCCAAGAGTCAGAGAGACACAAGTGCACAAGTGTTCAGGCCAGACTAGACATGGGGTAGCCACTTGGGCCCAGGGGTTCTGACTCCACTTTTCCCCATCCCTCCCTCATCTTCACTACTAGCAAGAGAAAGCACAGGACCCTGGGTGTATGTGCACCCAGACATGAAAGACAAGGTCACTCCTATGTCTCTCAGAGCCCCATAGAAGCCCCACGAGGACAGTTCTGTAGATTTTGTTTAGTTTCTCCTATGGAGCTGGAGTGGAAATAAAAAGGAGCTGATATTCACTGGTTGAATTAAGTAATAAATGTATGAACAATGACAACTTCAGGTAAATATATATACATACATATACATATATATTATATATATATTTGTATATGTCACAGGTATGTGTGTGTATTTCTCCTTTCCCTTTGCCACTAGGAAGCTCAGAACTAAATTTGAGGTCCAACTACAATTACTTCGCAAAACCCTGTTACAGAGTACCAAGCCCAAGGGTTCACCCCTCACATCCTCGTTATTCATTTGTCTTCATGGATAATACATTATTCATAATGTATTATTGAATAAGTATCCTTTAAATTGCTTCAAGTTCTAGAGAAAATGAGGTAAAAATAAAACAAAGATTTCAACTTTCTCTCTCTGTGCTGTGTTCACATCTAGAATGCCCAGCTCTCTCTCCCTTTGCCTATATGAGTTCCATACTTCCTTAGAAAGCAAATTCAAGTCTCACCTCTTCTGATTCCTCGCCCACAACATGGGGACACTTAATCCTACCCTATTCTATGGTTTTCTCTAGATTTTTATTTACATGAGATTCTCTCTCTAAAAACCCCCGAGGGGAGCCACTTGGCTTCTCCTCCTCCTCTCCCTACCCTTACCCTCACCAAACCTCCAAGAGCACCTGACACATAGCTGGAAACCCTGGGAGCTTTCCAACAACCAACCGATAAAAGTAAGTCATGAGACTTTGTCCTCCAAATCTTAGACCTGGATTTATATATCAGTCTTCTTCAAATCGATCTAAAATTTCTCCCATCAACTGGCTATCCTGCACCCTTGCTGTGTGCCTAGCCCTGTGCTCGTGCTTGAGCTGAGGTGTATGACAGGAGGGCAAGAGAAAAGGAGAGATGGATGTGAGGGCAGAGGTGGGAGAAGAGCCTATGGAAGATTCTCAGAGCTCCTACTGCACAGAGAGGTCGGCATCAATCACTGTCATGTTAATGAGTTTGACCTGAGCCAAGAAACAGAAGAATCAAAATTTTTTCAGTGATGGAGTTTGGGAAACAGCCCTTTCTCCTTCATTAGAAGAGTGAAGGCTGCACATGGCTTGCCAAAGGCAGGTGGGAAGCAATCAGCAGTCCTGGCTTTCCCAACTCTGTTCATCCCCAATTTCCACCTCTTTCTATCCCAGTCTTCTCTGCTCTATCCAGGAACCCAGAAGAGTCAGGTTCTGTGATCAGAGTCAGCACATAAGAAATCAGCCTCCTATTGACAATCTTCACTACGTTACTCACATCTGAAAGGCTCTGTTATGGGAGAATGGGCTCAGGGGTGTGTCCACACACGGGAGCACTGATGCCCTCACGTGGTTTCCAGGATGGCTTTGTGTCATCTGCAATGACACTAGATGGCATGGGCACAGCCCTGTCCTGAGCAGGACTGACAGGGCTTATTCACAGCCTCACTCACCACTGGAGGGAGTTCTGGTCTCCAAGGATCTCACGGACCTCCTTCCGACAACGTTGCTGGTGCTCGGGGTATAAGGCCATGCAGTAGAGAAACCAAGAGATGCCACTTGTAGTGGTGTCGTGGCCTGCGAACATGAACGTGTCTACCTCAGCCCGGAGGTCTGCGTCTGACAGCTTGATCCCATTTTCATCCTGGGTTAGGGAGGACATAAGCCAAGGCATTTGAAGTAGGGGCTGAGAAGGACTCATAAGAGTGACTGTCCAATGAAGTCCGAGAAAGGAAGTGAAAGCTCTCTTTCAGACTGGAGGTTAGGACTTTTCTCCAAATTGCTATCTGTTCTCCCAAGCCCAGCTTGGAGGCCTCCTACTCCAAGAAGCCTTCCCTGATCCCTCTGTCCACGAGACCTGTGACCTTACCCAGACCGTACTGTCAATTCTGCTCTTTTGACACACAGAATGCCACCTTTCACTTTGTCAACATCTACCTCCTGTCTTCTCCACTAGACTGGAAGCATCTAGAGGACAGTACCAGGTCTTTCTCATCTTCTGCATGCTTAGCACAGGAATTAATCCAGGGTAGGGCTCAGTGAGTTTATGGAGTGGATGAGTGAGTGAGTGAATGAATGAATGAATGAATGGAAGTCTAAGACTCTAAGATTCTAGGGTGCTGTGATTCTCCAGTCTTAGAAGTCTAGCCTTGGTCTTCAAGCCTTCTGGCATGTGACCCAGGTTCCCTGCTACTACATCTCTCCCCAGTGCACAGCCAGCTTCACCCTGCACCTTCCACATCTGAGCCTTTGCTGATATGTCATGGGACAAGGAACAGGTCATATTTGCTGGAGAAATAGTAAAAAAAAAAAAAAGCTTAACCACCTCTGCTGCTGTCCAGTGAGCCCTGTCCCAGGAGGATATTCTGAAGACCCTGCTGGGACCAGTTCTCAGGTAGGGGTGGGCACTCACTTGAACCCCAAGGAGAATGTCCAGGAAATCTCGGTGCTTCCGGTTCTTAATCTCCTGCTCTTTCTTGTCCTGCAGGGCTGCCTTCCGTTCCTTGATGACTTGGTCTGGGCCCAGAGCACAGTGTGTCACTGCCTGAAAACCAATGATCTGCCCACAGGGGAACTGAGGTCCTGTAATGGGAAGGATCCCAAAGGGCCCAGGAGCTAGACTAGAACTTAGGCTTTCCGTAGGGTGGGGGGCTTGCAGGAAAGGCCTACCTCTGTGGTCGTGGGCCACCTGGCAGGCCCGCAAGAAGCAACGGCCATGAGGGGTGAGCCAGTAGATGAAGTCATTATGGTACTGGCTGGACTGGATACGCTGCTGAAGCAGCAGAGTGAGATCGCTGACTGCCCTGTAGTAGCTCCTGTCCCTGCACAGCAGAAGTGGTGACAGGGAGGGACACTCAGACAACCATTCACAGCAACCACTAAGCTTCATTCCAAGAATCTAGCTCTGACTACAGTGCTTTCTCCCTTCCTCTCCTTACTATTAAGCCTCCCCACTAAAGCTTGGATCTGTCTCCTCGCCATTAGTAAAACCCACTCCCCCCGATCGAGGTTTCCATACGCCAGAACCCTGTCTCCTCTCAGACCAGAGTCCAGGAATCCTCTCCCCTCTGAGCTGGCCTGGATTGAGACTGTGGTCAGCCCCAAGTGCCCTCTGACCTGTGGCTCAGGTCGCTGTCTCCTTTGCCAAAGATGCATTTCAAGAGTATGTTCAGTGTCATGTGGCCCACGTCACAGAAGATGTCAAAGCTCTTACCATCACGAGCCTTTTCCTCCCACTTGTCCTAGAGCCCAGAGGAGGAAGGTAATATGGAGGCCAGCTGGGCTGAGTGTTCCTCCACTGCCTCCTAGGACCCATGGCCTGTTCTCCCCAACAGACACCCAGTCCCTGGCTTGGCATCCATCCTGCTGGACTGTGGCATGGTGGACAGGTAGGGGTTTCAGGCTCAGTGGGCAGAACCAGGACACAGGCCTTGCTCAGCACACACAGATACTTTCTCTCGGTCAGGGGAGCCTATATAAAAGGAAAAGGAGGGCCGAGAAGTGGTGAGCTCCCCAGCACAGTCTGTGTGTAAGTCAGGCCTGTAGTAAGCTGGAAGAAGTATTTTCTGCAAGGGAAAAACTACCCTGAGTAACCTGTGGAGATTATTCAGCTCGCAGACACTGAGCTTTACCCCAGACCCCCCTGCCCCCTGCCCCCTGTCATCCCTATTAGAGATGAGTTGCTAATGGCATTGTTTAGGCAGTTGTGGTAGGTAGAGAATGAAGAGATACTTTCTAGATATGAAAGGCCTTCCCAATATTGTCAAATATAGGCATCATTCAAATCTGCTAGAGTAGGAGCCTTATTGGGGTCTCACAGACACCTGTTGGTCTATGAGGGAAGGTTGGGACCTTGTGGAGGCAAGGGCCATGGCTGCCTGGCCACTCAGAGCTTCAGCACCTAGTTAGCGCCCAGTATGCAGCAGTATCAGGTAGTGCAAGAGATTCCCCTCACTACCCTCCCCCAGAGAATATTGGGGTGGGGAGGGGCTAGCCAGCAGCCACAGCATTGGAGTTCACCAGCATAGCACGTGCGGAGTCGGCAAACACGGCCATGTAGGGCTTCAGCACATCATTATGGAAGCCAGATGAGAGCAGCCTGCGGTGCTGGAACCACTTGGGACCCTGGAGGACCAGCAGGCCTTTCCCTGGGGAAGGGATTGGAGAGGGAGAGCTGTTCAGTCCACACAATCCTGTTCCATCCCTGGCAGCCTGGGGCCAAGGATGCCCCACCTCAGTCCTCCCTTTCCAGCCTCATATCCTGACTGAGCTCTGATTTACAGCCATTTAGCATAGCAGCCACTGATGGTATCAGCCTTTGGCCCACCACCCTACCTTCCCTCAAGCCCTTGCCCTGGCCAGCACCGCCTATAATATCTCCTTTGATCACTTTCTCTCAGAGGCTGCTCCTCACACTCACACATTTTCCAGAGCCCTTGCCCTGTCTGTCCAGGGAAGAAGACACACCCAGTAGGAGAAGGAAGCTGGGCCCCACATCACTGACCAACCAGAAACTCTTCCACCTCTTCCTAGGTCTTCTCACTGAGCACGTGAGCTTAGGAGAGACACGTGGGACCAGGCAGTCTGGTAGATGGATAACTGACTGTGGAGACAGGGCAGGGAAGGATCCTGGTTGCCTAGCACCAGTAACAAAGAAGTACTACTCACCAGTCCACGGGAGGAAGAAGTCATACACATCTGAGGCCTTAGGATCTAAAAGAGACAGAGAAGATGGAGTCAAGCAGGGACTAGGGAATTCCCAGAGAGACTTACTGATAAATAGGATGAGAACCTCAGTTGCCCAGACTTATGATGCATGTCCAGGACTCCTCTCTACATGGTGCCCTGAGCCCTTTGCTCTCCCAAAGCCCCAACCTCTCCCAGGAGTCCTCACCTCCTCGGCTGTACACAGCCTTGGCATAGTCAGGATCATAGATGTTCAGGAAACCGAGAAACTGTCCAAGCCAGAGTTGGTGGGCATAGGGGAATTGGTGGGCCCAGGACACCATCTTGTCCAGGCTCCCTGTCTTCTGCATCTGCAATGGCGACAGAAGGCCAGGCCACTCAGGTACCCAATGTCACCAGCCAGGCCCTAAGTTCCATGGCAGGGAAGACAGGAGGCTGCCCAGATAGGCCCTGAGAATGTTTCTCCTTCCTACTCAGTAACCCAGTCCTACTCATCTTGGGCTCAGTTCGTTCTCCAATCCCAGAGCCACTGTTTTAAGTCAAAACCACCCTCTTATTGTACCTGGGTTAGCCAAACAATCCCAAACTGATCAACCTGCTTCTATCTGCTTGCTGGAAACTTCTATCTACATTGCAGCAGAAACATTTCTGCAGTAAAGCTTTTCATAAGAAGGATAATACCAGCTTGTCGTGCAATAAAGAAATCACCTTGATTCCAGTTCTGTTAAGTCATTTGACACATTTTTATTGAGGACCTGTTTTGCGCAGGGCGCTGTCTAGACATCTCAAGGGAATGAGACAGACACAGTCCTGACCTTTCATTCTATGGGGAAGACTCATAAGAAACAAGTGAACCATCATGTAAAATGATTGCAGACAGCAGTGAGTGCTAAGAAGGAAATAAACACAGTGCTAGCGAGAGACTAACAGGGAGCACCTGCTTAGACAGAGTGATCTGGGATTGCCTCTTGTTGGAGACAACATTTAAGGTGAAACCCAAAGGATGATAAGGAGCTGGCCACAGGAAGAGTAAGGAAACAGCCTTCCAGGTAGTGGGAACAGCAAGCACAGAGGCTCTGAGGTAGGGAAAATATGTGGTATCTTCCAGGAGCTGCCACTCGGTGAGACAGTGAGCTGAGATGAGGTTGGAGAGATCATCCAGAGGGTGGTGTGTACTCTTTGGGGTTTTTTCTAGCCACATTTATTCACCCAGAGGTGTTTTATGTAAATATAGAGTATACAATAAATACTTTTCCAAAACATGCCTTTTTCATTTACCATATACTGTCCTTTAGAAACTAGTTCACTTAAGTATCTCTTAATATTTTTAACGAGTACATAGGATTCCGCCATAAGGATACACCATTATGTACTCATCCAAGTCCTTATTTTGAAGGACTTTTTCAGAGGTACACTTAAAACCTTTTAGTGGCCTGTCCGTGGGCCTCAGAATAAAGTCTGAGCTCTGCAATTTGTGAGGCGATATAGCTAATTTTTATTAAGCACTACTGAGTGCCAGGGTTTCTTCTGAGCACCTTATTTACATCTTGATCTCATCCAGTCCTCACAACTCTGTGAAGTCCTATTTTAGGGACAAGGAGCCTAAGGTATAGGGATCTGAGATTGCTGGCCAAGAATGGCACAGTTTATAAGGGAGCAGGGATATGAACCAGGAAAGTTTACTCTGTGGTCTGCAATCTTCAGAGCTTGACAGACCTGGGTTTGAATATGGATTTACCCAGTTTTTAGATGTGTGAACTTGTCAAGTTCTTTAGGCTCTCTGAATCTTACTTTCCTCATCTGTAAAATGGGGAAGATAATACTTAGCTTATGGGATTTCTCATGTGCCCTCCTCGGCTTTCCCTGCCAACTTTCTGATCACCATGATTGATCCCCTTCTCTCCATCCCTCCTAGGTCCAGGGCGCCCAACTAGACAAGAGGCAGAGAGAGGCTTAAGTCACTGAGAAGCCAGACTCACAGGATCTCAGGGGTGGAAGAAGCCCTTGGCTGATCTGGTCCATTTGAGCTCCACTCCTCTCCCCACCAGGCATGAATGTGCCCCTCTGTAGCATCCCCACCTGGCACAGGAGACCCTGACATGCTGACCATATCTATAGCCTGAACCAGCCCCTGCATCCCCATGCCTAGCTTTCTCCTATGTGCACTTGATTACCCCAGGAATCTGGTAGAAGCGAGTACAGCTCTTGACACCTGGCCCCACCACTGGAGCTGCAACTCCATAAAAAGGGCTGGAGTGTCCTCTCTCTAGGGGTCACATGGCTGCCTGCACAGCTCCTTTAAGTCGCACAGCTGTATGTCAAAGACCCATCCTCAGATGCTCCAAGCTGGGACTCCTACAGGGCTCTGAGGTCTGGGCCAAGTTGTTTTTCTCCAGAAGAAAGGAAGCAGGAAAAGAGCAAGGCATGGAGATAATTCAGGGATCCCAGATCCCCAGCTGTAACCTCTTCCTCCTCACAAGGGATTGGGAGGAACAAGAATAAATTGCTACTCTCTTCTCTGTTCCCCCAGAGTCTAAGATTCACTCTGAGGATCAGACCTGAAGGGGACTTCAACATCACCTCCTTTTTATAGGTGGGAGCAGTGTAGCCCAAAGGGAACTGTCCAACATGAGTGGGGCAGATTGAGATCCTGATTAAGGCTCTATCTGCTGCCCCTCCTGTTAACAAGCCCGCCCAAGCTATCAGTCAGTTGAAACTCAGTTGGTGGGTGTTCAAGAAACAAGCTATCCACTTAGCCAATCTTCTACAGCCAAAACTCTCCCAGGGATGCTTCTTGAGAATAAAAATAAGTCTGCTCACAAAAGCAGTAGGAGTTCAGAAAAACAAGCAATTATGAAAGGGAGTAGGCAGGGCTTTCCTCTCCCCCATAATGTTAGGGCTCCCTTGAGGCTGGTCATGCTAATCTCTGATACCCAGGACCCAGAGTTTCCTGGCCCAGCTCCTTCCCCATGTGCAAATCCCTGTCCCAAGAGCGCAAACATCTCTAGTGACAAGAAACTCACTACCTTTCAAAGTATCCCAACCATCTTTGGTCTGTCTGAATTCTTAAAAAGACTTCTTAGTCATCAACCTGAAGGCCACCTGACTGTGGCCTTCCCATGAGTCTCTGCTCTGCTCTCTGGGTCCACATGGGCCCCCACTGCCCAGGGAAGACCTGCAGGAATTAGGAGTTGGGGGCCAGATCTTCCTGGGCCCTCTTTCCTCCAGGATGGACATCCTCAGGTGTCCTTGGGTGCTCTAGTCTCAGCCATCTCCCTGCTGCGGGCCTTGCCTCCCAACCCAAGATTGGTCAGCACTCAGCATGTGTGTGAGTTTCAGCCACTGTCAAAGACAGCAAAGATGTGTATTCAAAGCTAACGGGTTAAGAGTGCCTGCCAAGAAGAACCAACTAAAATTGAGAGGATGCAAAATCTCTGAAATAACCATAAACACAGTGGAAAAAAAATGGCCTCCATTTATACAAATTCTTTGGGGATTCTACAGTGGGGTTTAGCAGAGAGCCATGGGGAGCCTGGAAGAAGGGGATCTAATATGTAATTCCATAAGGAGCAGAGAAGTAAGTCCTTCTACCAACTCTAGTGACAAGTAGGTGATTTCATCCTTTATCCTCCCTTTCAGAAACAAGTGCACTGCTACACATGTACATGTGAACATGTGTGAACACATGTAAACACACAACACGCACAGAAGGAACCTCTGGATCAATAAAAGGAGCAGAGAAATTTTGGGTGAGATCAACATGTAGTTGAGATCACTACAACTCTACTAGACACCATGTATTGGCTGGGATGTGATGATGAACTTTGTCCAAAGTCACCTAACTTTTGATTCCAGGTCTTTCTGTTCCAAAGTATATTCTCTGCCCCATATACCTCCCTGTCTTCAATGCCAAAGATAAACTCCAGCCCCAGGGATGACCCAGTTGAAAGGCATAGGGAACACCTAAAAAGGCAGGAGGGCAAGGGCCCAAGAACTGTTCAACAGTCCAAGGGTTGCAGACATTGGTCCTCACCCACATGAGTGGCTTTACTGCCCCAAGTTGGGTCCCCCAGAGATTCACTCACATATTTAGCAAATGAACATGGACCATTCACTTTCGATGTTGGGCATGGTATAAGCTCCTGGAGACACAATGTGAACAAGACAAAACCATGCCCAAGCTTACATTCCAAGTGGAGAAAGAAAATAAATAAGAATCAAACACAACAGTAATACAATCCCAGCTAGTGATAACTCTAGGAAGAAAATAAAGCAGGATAAGGAGCAGGTCTGCTACTGTAGACCGGGGGTTCGATGGTTCAGGGAAGGCCTCTCTGAGGTGACATTTGAGCAGAAATCAGCAAAAACACTTCTAGAAAGCCCCACAGGTGACAGCACTCATCTCTGCCTCCACTTCGTTTTCCGCCTTAAAAATTAAAATCTTTACACCGCACAGAACAAAGAGGGTGCTGGTTCAGCTTTAAATGAGATTGCCTAATTTTATTAGACTGTCCAGGGGTTTTCCAGTCAATGCTGTCGCCGAGCCCTTAGCAGAGCTTTGTCTGAACCTTGGGCCTCAGAATGATAGGAAGGTGTCTGTGGCCTGCTTGGGCCCCAACTTTCTAATGCCCCCATAAATAGCACTGCAGGCCAGCTCAGAAGGCAGGAGTGAGGGAGAGATCTGTGAGAAAGCTGAAGGGAACCTTGGCTCTCAGGATGTCATCTCCCTCCATGGCTCCCTGGGGATTAGGCTGGATCTTCTGAAGAAAGAGGCCATTTTCTTTCTCAAATCCCCCACTTACCTCCTTGAAACCACCACATACCTCATGCATGTGCCCAAAGAACCAATGAGTGGGAGGCCCTGGGAAGCTGTCCATAGCCCTGGCCAGCGACTGCCTCCGCACCAGCAGACAAATAAGCTTGAGGAAGCATAAGACCAAGATCAGTCCAGAAGCCCACAAGCCCAGGCAGGAGAGGCTCACGGAGAGCGAGACAGGCACCATGGCTGAACAGGCAGGCTTCAGTCTGCCTCCCGGTGCTCCTGGGTTCCCTTATACTCTGGACCCAAGCACCCTGCCAGGTCCCACCCCCAGCCATGCCCTGCAGTCCATAGTAGTCCAGAGTAGGCTGAGCTTCTCTGGAGGGGGGAGACGGCAGACACAAAAGTCACACAAAAGATGAAAAAGACTAGTTTGACTAGTTCCAAAACTCTGCTGGAGAGAAACCATGAGAAAGGCATCTAAGAAACCAGGCAATGAATATCCTGCCTTAGTTCCTTGGAGACCAAAAAGAAGGCAATTCTTGGTACAATCATTGGCATAATGGCTGCCTTTTCACGTAAGCACTCTGTATGTTTCAGGCACTTTCTACACACTATCTAATTTAACCCAGATAAGAAGGTTATAGGTACTTCTTCTATGTCTATTTTCCAGACAATGAAACTAAGGATCAGCTTGCCTATGCTTTCCACTGCCCCTTTCAATATGGGCCATTGGGAAGATTTGCATTTATGCTAGACTCATGATGCTTTGAGTCCTTTTTTGTGAAATGCTTTCAGGGACAAGTTTCTAGCTCCAGAAGGGAGATCCTGGGTCGGAAAGGGCTAACTCCACCCCTAAGACTATAGTACAAACTTGGTACTAAGGAACATAGACTATTACTTCCAGGTTGATGAGGAGAGATCATCAAATACAATCTCTCCTAGATTGATGGAGCAAGCTACTTGGGCCCAGAGAAAGGTGAGGAATTTTCCAAAGCCTCACAGCAAGGGAGTTGCAGCTCTCAATTTCCTAGCCCAGGGTTCTGTTGAAGAACGAGTTTAGCCCAGGCCCCAGCCTTGCTCTGGGAGAATATGCTATTTCTCCTTCCAGTCCTGGGTTGCAACAGTCAGGGTCCCACAGGAAACAGAATTCACTGCAGATTTTTCGGATGAAAAGACATGGATACAGGGCTCCTTTCAGAGGTTTCAGCAGAGTTAAGGAATCAGATAAGGTATGGTATGGCTTCCAGAGACTAGTGATAGCAAGAAACCCATGACATCCCTAGGATGAAGGCAAAGGGGAGGAAATAGCATTCCTGGACCCTGGTGGAGGCAGCTAATCCTAGAGAAATAATGCTGGAGCAGGGAAGAAAGAGAGAAGAAATATTCCAACCTTTTTTCTCACACACCCTCCAATCTCCTAGGGGTATCTCCTATCATCCATACCTAACCAGAAGGGAAATGGCGAGGGAGCCTGGGGGAATGAGCATGCAGAAGTCATCCTCCCAGTATGGAGGTGGCAGTGGGTAAACTAGCAAACAAGTGGACCTGGAACTCTGATCTCAAGATTCAGATCACATGTGCTGACTCGGAGAATGGTAAAATGTCAACATGGCCTCCATCTCCTCCACTGGAGAAGCAACCTATCCAGTGCTAGCCATAGGCTGAGAAGGCAAGATGGCAGCACAATAAAAGGAAATTCAAGAGAGTCCCTGAAATTTTACATTTATGTTTCATTTCATTTTAGATCGAAATACTGAGTGCCCCATTTAAAATGTAAGTCACTCAGGTCAGAGAGTAAGGGAGTATGAAGAGCTATCAGCAGACATCCATAGTTCATGGTGAATTCACTTATCAGTGTGGTCTCAGCCTGATGGAGTAATGAAGGGAGTGTTTGGGGAGAGCTCGAGGAAACTCCCACATGATTAAGAAGCCATGGTTCTCAACAAGGACCATTTAGGATTCACCTGGGAAGTGAATAGAGCTAGCCTAGAATATGGTAAGTGGGTATGTTAGACATTGGTTGAATGACTCCCAGCATCCATTCCCTTTTCCCTCTTCTAACCAGTACCATGAATTTATTGGCTTTTGGGTGTAGTGGGCTCGATCTCACTCTCAACTTCAGCAACGTCCCATATTTCTTTAAGACAGTCTGCATTCATGTTGCCCACAGTGATTGACTGTTTCAAGAATAGGCACATGACCAAAAGTCAGTCAATCAGGGCTAATGAAACTCAATTTCAGACTACGGCCATGCTACCCTGAGCACGCCCAATCCTGTTTAATGTCAGAAGCTAAGCAGGGTCGGACCTGGTTAGTAATTGGATGGGAGACCACCAAGGAAGAACAGGACAGGTGATGTAGGCATAAAAAATAAATAAATAAATAAATAAGTGGGGAAAATAAATAAATAAATAAATAAATAAAAACGAAGTTATGTGTTTTTTTTAAAAAAAGAAAACCAGATTTCAGTTTTTAATTTAAGATCTCTGTAAACGGCCTCTCTAATATTGGATTTAAACCTGGAAGCATGTGTTCTCAGGAGTAATTAATGCGGGGAGAGCCCAATGAGAAGGTACTCTAAGCCAAAAGAACTGAATTGAGAAATATACGGAAAGAAACAGAATACTAGGTACATTGTTTAAACTCGTGGATCTAGCTTTACCTGGAAACGAATACCTTTTCATTATGTGAGGCAATAAGTCTACTTTACTGGTTAAATTTCATTTGAGTTGGGTTTTTTATTACTTAAATCGAAAGGATTCCTAAGTAGTATACTGTTAAAAGCCCAGGAAATAAGAAAGGCTTGGTTAAGTTGGACTGAAACATATTTAGGGGTCTAGCCTGTGACAAACTGAATGGAATTAACCTGGGAAGGAACAAGTGGGATTAACATGGTATACTTGGAGTAGTGGATCTAGACTGGGAAGTACTGAGAGGACTCACAGAGGAATTCTAAGTGAAATTAGCCTGGCAAAGCTCCCATAAGAGGTAACAAGACATAATCTGATTATGGTGAAAGTGAAGGGCATGGCTTAGAGGAGAAGCAAGCATCTACGGTATGAGGATGAAGCAAGGGGAGGATCATGTCAGGAAACTGGAGTGTCAAGAGTAGAGTTAGCATGGAGCCTCTAACAGAGGAGTCAGGAGATTGGACTTTGTCTTCTGTACTGCAGGGATGCATGGAGAGGCCCTAAACAGAGGAACAAGGGTGGTCAAAGGTGTGCTCCAGGATAATCTCCCCCTCTGTGTGCACGCAGGGGCTCTGAGCTAGCCCATTGTAGAAGGGGCCTACAGCCTGGGTTGGCAATCAAGAAGAGGAAATCAGAGGGAATATCAGCAAGGTAGATGTTGATTATGGCCTTAGAGGTCTTGCATACCTTCTCCTGCCAGCAACACGGCCCAGCACTCACAGTCTATTTGTTACATACCCTGCTCTCCACTCACAGGCTGAGATCTGGCAGCCATCCACACTTCTAGAGCCAAAGACAGATGATCACGTGGCCAGAATCAGACACTGGGCAGTAGTCAACTCCCAGGCCCTGATCCTACCAGCTACCACCATGGTTGCCTTGAGAGTGTGATTCTTAGAAGCCGAAATGCAGAGCTTCTATCCACTGGTCTTAGTTCTGCCCTCAAGGGCCCAGTAGAAAATGTCAACTGTAAAGAAAGCTCTAAAGAAAGGAGATAATGACTCTGCCTTTATCTAAATGTTTTCCATGGCTCTTCTCCAGAAAGCCTTCCTCCACTTCAGAAACACCAATTAAAGCCAGTCTGCAATTCTTCTTAGATTTGTTCACTTTTTCCCATGCAGCAGTTACCTGAGTGCTTATTGTATCCTCCAGTCTTCCCATTCTGCTGCAAGCCAAAGGCTGAGCTTGTCTTGCCCTTACTTTGCACAGCTGAGCCAGAACAGACAAGTATGCAGTGAACCCATGATCAGGTGCATGAATGAAAGATGGATCACCTTGAGGTGTCTGTAGGCACTGAGTTTTGCAGGACTTGAGAGAAAACTGGCAATGTCCACTCACCACACTGCTCTGCTCTTACCCACAGCTCCGTAAACCTTCAGGGAAAACTCTGTGTCAGGGTCCTCTGTGCTTCCCCAGCACACAGTAGGCATTTAATAAATAATTGTTTGTTGAATAAATGTTAAAGGGATTGGCTATTATAGCAAAGGGTATGGGGAGGAGAAGGTGAGGAAAGGTTGACTGGCCAATGCAAAATATATTAGAAATGCCATATTGGTGTCCTTCTGGACAGCACATTTGGCACCTCTTGTGGCTGTATTCCAGAAGCCACCGCCTGGTGGGGAACCCAAAGCTCATCACTGTCCTGAACTTGACCCCTGCCTTCCCCAATTCGTTTTGGGCACTGACCACCATAGCAATGAAAACCACCCCTCAACTGAGCACAACCTTACGACATGCACAGAACATTGCCATGCTCTCAGGATCCTCACCACAACTCCATGAAAAAGGCCATGCAAACATGATAGACAGATGTGGGTAAACACAGGGGATAGGGATGCATCAAGGCATCAGACATTTCTAAAGCTCTCAGGTGATTCCAGTGTGCAGCCAAGATCGAGAACTACTGTTCCAGATACAAATTTTCTTCTCCTAAATGTAATCTGGTCCTTCCTCTCCCCTATCAGGAATTCATACTCACCACTGTCCCAGTTTGACTGACATCCTTGAGAAATTGAGATAGGAGTCAGGTTGAAGATGGTGGTCCAAATGGACCTATTTCCTTGTCTCTCTCCCTCCCTTTCTTCTTTCTCTTCTTTCTCCCTTTTCCCTTCTCTCTTCCTCCAGGGATGATGACACAGCACTTCCTGTTTGGCTTTCCCTGGGGAACAGCTTGTCCAGCTGGTGGTGTGACCTCAGGCAGACCGGATTTCTGTTCCCCTCTGAGGGAATCCAAGTAGAGGGAAGACTCTGGCATGTGGACTCTGGCATGTGGACTTGTACCCGTAATGCCCAGTTCAGCTCCACTTCACTTGGCATCTCCTGGACATAAGTTTCCAACAGTTTCTACCCTCACAGAACTGGTTGGGGCAGTCAGAAGGCCAAACCCTTGCCCTGGCATTCAGGGCTCTCACCATCTAAACTTTCCCTGACCCCTGCCACCTCCTCATCAGACACACTAGCTTCCTGGGACAGCCAGGAGCTTCAGTTAAAAACAACATCTTGGGTTTCTGACTGGCCTGAGATACACATCCAACCTTGGGGAAGTTTCTTTACCTCTCAAAATCTCAGGTTGCTAGTCAGTAGAATGGAGGGTTTAATAGTATCTCCCTCATAAGGTTGTTTGAAGGATTAAAGAAGATAATATGTATAAAGCAACCAACTTCCTCATAGAGCGTTCGATACAATTAAGCTAACTATCCTCATAGCTGTTTTTAAATACATAGTGATCAATAGAAGGAGAAAGGGTGAGACAACCTGTAGCCTGGATTCTAGGGCTTCTTTGTCTTCCAGATAGCTTGTCTCATTGAGAGACTTGCTTCAGAGTAATCCCAGCTGCCCCTGGTTCATGCCTAAGCCTGCATATGTGCAAGGTGCTGTGCATATGGGTAGGGCAAGACAGAGCAGGGTCAGGAGGCCTGGAAGCTGGCCATGTTCTATCCAGGCAGTACCCAGTAAGGCAAGCCACAATTCTGCCTCTGGAGTGGCCTGAGGGCCTTTGGCTGGAGGGTCAGAATCAGGTCCCTGGGATGAGCAGTTTGCAGTGTGCGGGTCTTTGATCCACTTGGAATTACTGTTCATGATATAAGAAAAAGATCTGATCCCTCTCAGTGCCTTTCCTCTATCTCTCTCACTGTCCCTTTACTCTGTCTCTCTCACTGTCCCTTTACTCTCTGCCTCTGAGAGGAGACCACATTCTGTGGAGCGTTATATCCCTTTTCTAATAAACTTTTCTTCTGACTCTAACTTTGGCGTGTGTGTTGAATTCTTTCTACATTCTCCCCTACTTGGGGAAATTTCCCCACTTGGGGAAATTTGCCCTGTCCTGCATCATCTTTTCTTTAAAAAAGAAAAAAAAAAAAGTATGAGAGATCTAATGTCCCCATTCCCATGAGTATTTCATCCGTCCCTATTGGTTTGTAATTCTACTTTTGTCATACATGAAATTTCAATATCATTCTAATTTCAGAACACAAAATTTTAAAACAACAAAAAAGCAATACTATGGATTACACACATGCCATATTTAAAAAGTGTAAAATAGGTATGGACACGTGCTTATTTTAGGTTAGACTTTTGTGGAAAGAGGGATGCTCAGGGTAGGGTTTTAGCTGTATCTAATATTTACATGGTTTTAAAAGACAAAGAGGCCTCTGAAACAAATATGGCAAAATATTCACATCTGTTAAATCTGAGAGGCTGGTTCATAGGTTCTGTTATATTATCTTCTGTATTTTTAGTTTGCTCAAACTCTTGTCTCATAATTTAAAAGCTAAATTTAAAACGTCACCTTGGCAGGATCAGTGTGTGCACAGGCTCCATGGCAGGGCTTGAAGTAGTGTGGGAGCAGCCTTAGACATGATGCTGCGATAGGTGTCAGCAGAAACAGTGGCAGTGGCAGTGAGAAGGTGGTTTCTTGAACTTCTGGTGATAGTTATTGTGTCCATCTGGCTCCAGGGGGACCCATCTGAGCTAAACACAGCCAGAAGTGGTCTTTTGACCCTGGCAAGCTCATGGGGATTTTCTGAGATGATCACAGCAGCGGGAAACCCAGGGAGAAGCAAAGGGATCTTCTCAGAGAGTGGGGCTGGGTGAGGGTCGGGGAAATAGAGCCATCTCGCTGGAATAGTAAGAGGAGATATAAAGAAAGCAGGGTGACGTCCATTTTGTTTTTTGAATAGAAATTGCTAGATCTCATTCCTGGCTTCAGAACCCCAGGCCGAGAACCACTTTCTGAGATGACCCAGAGGATCCTGGGCGGAGCTTCGAATAGAGCTCAGAGTCCTGGCTCCCCGCTGATCCTCTGCTGCCATCTCAGCAAATGCCCAGCATTCCACAGTACCTATAATCATGGAAGGTTCCAGTTTAGCAGTGGGGTGGGATTGTTGCCTGGAGTGGCCAGGTACAGAGCTGAGGATTGAAAACAGCTTTCTCTGCCATGAAGCCCCTGAAGACTTCTTTGGAATCTGATACCCCAGCCTCAAATGTGCTCAGTCTCCAGCAGCACACAGGAAAATGCCCCTGTTTTCACCGCCCCCACCCTCCACCCCGAGCTGTTTGGTCTATAGTCAATGGATCAGTTTCCTGCCATCGGAACCACAGAGCTCAGAGCTGAGAACCTTAGCAATAAGTTCTTCAGTTTCTGGATAAGTCCTAGAGAAGAGAGGAACTTAGCCAGCAAGACACTGAAAGATCTGGGAAGAGAGCTTCTATCCCTAGATTTGTTCAATCTGTAAGACAAAAGTCCCTGGTAGGGCTAGGTGCCCAAGGGAAAATTGTGCAGAGAAATAAGGCATGAAGTCTCAGCTATTGAGAGCCCAGAGTGGGGAGACAGAGCTCATTGGTCAGTGGCCCTGGCAACTGGGAGTAGCCAGAATGTCCTGAGCTCTGTGGCCCAGAAGGCAGGGGTCCTAGGAACAAACCCCAGGACTTTCTCTAATTCTCTAGTCTTCCCAGAAGGTAAAAACTAGAACCAAGAACTAGTGGTCAGTCTAGTTTCTCACCAAGAAAGCCTCCAGCTCCAACAAAGCAACGAGGAGGCAAAGACAGTGGGAACAAGGTAAGAGTGCACATGGCTGACTCCACAAAGCTGACGGAAAGCTGAGTCACAGCTGAGAATCTAGTAGGAATGGTCACAGCGGCTGGCCGCTCCCTTGGCTCTATCTTTTCCTCCAGCACTATCCATGTTGCCCTGATGTAATGGCAGAGATGCAGCTTATATCAGTCAGGGTTCTCCAGAGAGAACTCTTCTGTGGCTTTCCATTGCTTTTAAGTTAAAGGATAAGGTCTGGAATATAGCCCTCATGGAACTGCTCAATCCAGTTCCTGCTCCCCCAATTCAGCTTCATCCTCTATCCATGTCCCCCTTTTCCATACTATTGCTACCAAGCTCCCTTTAGTCTTCCAGGTCACTCTGCTCCCTCTTGTCTTCAGACTTTCACACATGCTCTTCCCTTAGCCAGGAATCCTCTTTCCCCTCTCTTTACTACATCTTAGTCATATTCCATCTAAATAAAATCACTTCCCCCCATGAAACTTTCTGTGAACTCCTTCACAAAACTGAATGTCACTGTTGTATATATTTCCATGCGTTTTGCACTTGTTTCTCATAATTCTCAGCACATGTTCACTTGCTTATTCAATATCTGTCTTCCTGACTAGAATTTAAGCTTCACAAGGGAAGGCACCATGGCTGTCTTCTCCCACTGCTACCTTCCTTGCACTTAGTAAATACTAGTCAAATACAAGAGAAAATAGAGGAGAGAACTGGGTCCAGAGTCCCCAAGGAATCCACAAGTATGAAAAGTAGTTCTCAGATTTGGAATTCAGAAAGTCATCGGTGACCTTAAAAAGCATTATGTCAGTGGATTAACAGAAACATGATTATCAGATGTTGGTATAGAAGAGGAGTCAGAGAGTATAGACAACTTTTTCATCACCTATGGATAAGAAGTGGAGGGCAGAGATTCGGACGGTTTCTCAAAGGAATGCAGTGCAAGGTAAGGGTGTTTTAGGGATCTGAGCAAGCTTATATATAAGCTGGAGAAAAGACAGAAAATAAAAGAGAGAGGGGATGACCAAGGACATAAGTCCAGAGGAAGTAGGAAGGATGAAGTCTGTGGCACATGTAAAGGACTGGCCTTAAATAGGAGGAGAGACACTTTACTTTCTGAATCTGGGGAAAAGGAGCTAAGGCTGAGTGTAAACATTCACAGGTTTGTAGTTAAGGGTAGAGACAGGATTTTGAGAGTCCATATTCAACACTAAGAAAGAAGAAACCACTGTTTTTAATGACTGAATAGAGGCAGAAGATGAGAAAAGGGAAAGAATTAGGAATGTTTCCCAGATTTTTGGTTATTGAGCATTAAGGTAGATGGCAGAAAGAGAGAAGGTTGGAAGAAAAGCAAGTTTGAGGAGGAAGGTCAAGGAAGAGGGCAGGAGTTGAGAGATGATATGATCAGAATTGGCTAATGAGTTTGAGGTGACCATGGTCATCCTAGTGGAGATATTCATGTCAGTCTTTAACACAAGAGGGAGCCTGGAGCAGCAACGGTTTTGGAAGCACATCAGTTCAGAAATGAAAATAATCGAGGGAGCTCTGGGGACCTAGATAGCAAAAACTAATAGTCAGCCTCATCAAGACACTGCTACCAGGATGAATCATCTCAAATTCATATTCCAAAAAGAGCACACCTGATTGGTCTAGCTGGAGCAACGTGCTCACTCCTTCACTAGGGGAGGGTAGGCATCTTGGCGAATGGTTCCACCAAGGTTATATCCAACCAAAGAAGGAGTGATGCATACAGAAAACCAGAAGAAGGGGGAATGAAAGCTGGTCAGGAACATTCAGGGGTATCTCCTTCAGGAGCCATCAGTATATGTGGCAATCGAAGCTGTGGAGATGGACAAGATCCCATGAATTGTGTAGGCAGAGTGAGGAAATAGAGGCAGAGGAGGAGGAGCAGAAAAAGTTTATTTCCTGATGTTTTCTGCACTCCCCTGAGGTCCCTCACAGCTCTCTCAGATGCTGGGACTGGGAGCTTCAAGAACTGTTTCTCCATAGGAGCTGAAAGGGACACTGAGAATCACAGCTGTGTTTTCTTCCTCAGAAGAGTCTAGATTTTATCAATCATTTTGTGCCACCTGGTGTTCTTCTGTGATGTTGCCCACCAGTCTAGGGCCTAATTTTGTCCTATATCCCAGTGGGCCTGGTGCCCTTCCCTTTCAGGCAATTGGTAAGCACCCCAGGAGATGTCGAGGTCCCCTTTAGTTACTCCCAGCCACCTCCAGTCTCTCTCTCTCTCTCTCTCTCTCTCTCTCACACACACACACACACACACACACTTATTCATCTCATCTGCAGAGCATTTATACCTACATTGTTTTGCACTGATTGGGGAAGACACATCCAATCAAAGGAGGTAAAGCCTTTACGGGAAGACACTTTATGGGAGGGCAAACCAGTCCATCTAGGTCTCAAGGAAATAAGGAAAGAGATGGGGTGGGAGACAAAATAGCTTGATCCCTTGGCTTCTTCCACTAGGCATTATCTCTTCCCTTCTTCTACTTTAGAGTTATTTCTGAAAAATTAACCACTGGATTAAGAGCACCCACACCCAGACTCATTATATTCCTATTATCTCAGGAAGGATTTACCGGGCAGCTAACTGCTGGTGCGCAGCCCAGTGCAAATCGCCACATGGGTAGGGAAGGAGGGAGACAGAAGAGAGAAGATCACAGGGTTGTCAGGCCTGGCACAGTATTGTTCCCCATGGTTTGGATTTTAGTGACCACAGTGCGGCTAGACATTGAAAGAAAGAGCTTTCTTTATTTTATTATTTTATTATTTTTTTATTAAGTTTATTGGGGTAACATTGGTTAATACAATTATATAATTTTCAGGTGTACATTATAATTTGACATCTATATATTCTATGAAAGAGCTTTCTTTAAATGCTGCCCCTGGCTGACTTCTGCCTTGGCTTGTGCTGAGTTAAATCTGCCTCAATCTTATTCATGTGTGCTGTTGATAAACCATGTCTCTCCCATTCCATAATATCTATAGGTGAAATTATTTTTTTCCACTCTTTAATCCACTCCCCCCCCCACTTCCACCCCTGACATACGGATGTTGCCGTTTCCCCTTAAGAACTGGGTGTGCACCCAGGGCCTGGCCACCCGGAGTATAGTCCGTGGCTCCACCTGGGGCGCAAACCCAGGACCTTCTGCATGTAAAGCGGACGTGCTAACCACTACACTATGGAGCCACCCCTATAGGTGAATTTTTGAACCATTATCTAGGATTTAGCACTTGTCCCTGGTAAATATCATCTTAGTGGATTTAGCCTTTCTCTCTGGACTCTCATGACTTCTTATGTGGCCATAAACAACCACACATCACATTAACTCTCCCTCCCAGCCTCGCATTATTGACAATGTATTAAACTGGTCTTCTATGTGCTCACTTAGGACAGAAAAAGAGAGACTTGGGACCACCTCCTGGCTCACCTAAACTCCGAACTAGCCTCCCTATGAAGTCAATTGTATCCAATCAACATTTTAAAGCCCCTCTTCTGGACAGAGAATGTGAAATGAAGTCAAGGAGGATCTTTTGTCTTTACCCCTCTTCTTTATAAAGTCACTGTTCTACTATCCTCTGCTCAGGACATATCCCACTCAATTCTTCCTGATGCAAACATAGCCTCAAACCCCCTCACTTTTCTTGGGTTTTATTAGGTTTCCTGAGCTTACTCTTCTCCGTCCTACTCTCATCCTTTTAAATAGACTTTGCTCGCTCAATCAGGACTGTGCTCTGGAGCCCACCCTCTCCTTCCCCCACACTCATCTTTTCTCTATCCCTCTCATTGAGGCTGCTGCACCTCCTTGATGGAACACTTTGTTTGGATTCAGCATCCCAGCCTGAACTTCCAGGACACAACTTGAGGAATCTGACTTCTAGCTCCTCTCACAGCAGCTCAGGTGAAAGTCCATCTGCATCATCTGCCTCTACCACAGTCCTGTGGCTGGACTCTAGGTTTCCCATTGTTGGCAAGAATCTCTCAGACTTTCTCACTCCTTCTCAACATCAGATGTGACCAGGTAGCAACTAGTATAGCCATAGATGCCTGTCAGAACATCAGAGCAGAAGGGAGACTTGTCCAAGGTCAGGCTACAGAACATGGGTGCTCTTCAGAATAATGCCTCTATCAAAATATTCTTTAAACAAAACAAAATCCTCCTCATGACCCACCTCACCCAGTATAGCTTCCTCTGCCTAACGATCCAGCTCCATCTCACCACCAAACAGATTTCTCAGGGAGTAATTAAAGCTATCTGCTCACAAAGCTGCTTTCTCTCTCTGCCCTGTCTCACCAGATCATATCAGCCCTGTGTCTCTACTCATGTTGTCATCCTTCCTTTTTTGCTTCCTTTTACATCTTCTCTTCCAGGATCCATCCCCATGGATGCTTCCTCCCCTAGGACTGCCAGGTTCTCCCTTCTTGCACTATTGAGTCAGAACCACACAATCCTATATGAAATTGCTCAATGGGTGTGAAATGGAGAAATGGCATTTTGAATAAATGCCTTGTCTACCCAAGTGAATGATACATTTGTAATTTTTGTTTATGAAACATTCAAATACGTACTTCAGATGAAAGTTCAAAAATTTAGGAGTGAAATATCATGTTGAATGCAACTTACTTTCAAATGTTTTTTTTTAATCATATACATAAAAATGTGTATATATGTATATAATACATATGTATATGTGTAGAGTGTGCATGTGTGTACATATACAGAGAAAAAATCTGAGAGACAGTGTAGGTCCTGCAAAAAGCAAATACCAAGACAGAATTAAATGTGCAAGGATTTTATCTGGAGAAAAGTCTATGTGAGAAAATGGGGAGAAAAGATTGGGAACACTATCAGACTACAGTGCATGTCTGACACTGAGTGAAAGAAAGAAGGAAGAAAATTTGGGTAGAAGTATCCTGGACTGCCATATAAGGAAATGACAGCCTAAGGAAAGTTTGTCAAGAGTCCCTGAGCCAAAATCTATCAAAAAGAGTTCCATGTCTCCAAGGAACAGGTTTGCCTTAATAACCCTACTGCTCTCAGTTATGGGCTGGGATCAGTGCATTCAAGTGACCTTGGAGCAAACATGGTAATGTATTTCAGAGTACAACAGTTTGGTCATTATTGTTGATTATACCCTCTGTAGTTGAAGGTCTGCAAGGAGCATTCTCATGGCTGCCACAGAGAGAAATAGTGATTACCGAATCTAGATATATGTGTTCATTATACTATACTTTCAATTTTTCTGTAAATTTGGGATTTCTCTTAATAAAATGTTGAGAGAAAGAAACTTTTTTTTAGTACTTACTACTTGCTAGTCTGAGACACCAAAATTCTGCATTAAAGAGTTTACTAGAAATTATTCTCCTCTCAAGAGGAAAGCAAAAAAAAAAAATTGTCTCGGACCTTAATGTTAAGTAAGAGATATATTTAAAACCCCTTTAGGGTATTCATAACCACAAACTAAACCTAATTTGGGATTGCAGCCTAAATTCTACTTGTGTAGTAGGAAGAACCTCAAGTAAAAAATTTAGTTTAGAGTACTCCTGAATTTGTAGCACTCTCCATTCACCCCAGCTCCTAGAAGAAAAATACATGCAAATATTACAATGAGAAACTCACATTTAATATAGTCCTCAAAAAAATCCCACAAGAAAACAATCCAGAAATGAAGGACAGCTTTAGTGAAAACCCACGAAACACAATAAGACACCATGAGCCAAATCCAAAAAAAACAGCAAACAGTCAAATCAGACCCACAAAGACTTCAGATATGTAATCAGACACAGTTTATAAAATAAGTATGCTTTAAGCCTAAAATAATGTTTTTAAATAATAAAAATATAAGTAAGGAGCAATAAACTATAAATATCAAAGTATATTTGAAAAGGAACCAAATATAACATAAAAGTGAGAAATATGCAAATTAAAATTAAAATTGAGTTGGTAAGCTTAATAACAGATTAAACTAAGCCAAAGAGAGAATTATAAACTAGAAGATAAATATGAGGGGAAAAATTGTAATAAAGCACAAAGAGATAAAAAGAACACATGGTGTTGGTCAATAAACATGGAGAACCTAGCAAAAAGGTCTAACCTACACTTGATCAGAATAAAGAGAGAGAAGAACATGGAAGAGAGACAATCTGAGGAAATTATCTAATTATTAATTAGTGGGAATTTTCATAACTGATGAAAGACAACAATCCTTAGAATCAAAAATGTGATAAATTCTAAGTGGGCTAAATGAAAAAGAAATCCACATCTTACCACATAACAAGCCTGCAGAACAGAAAAAAGGTGATCGCCAATAAAGGAAGAAAATTAGACTAATGACTTTCTTATCAGCAGTAACAGCGAAGCTAGAGGATATAGATTAATATCTTCAAAGTCTAAGAGAAAATAGCTATCAACCTAGATTTGTGTACTCTGAGAAATTGTCTTTCAAGAATGAGGAGGGAATAAAGACATTTTCAGACAAACGAAAGCTGAGAGTTTGTCACCAGCAGATTCTAACTGAAGAAAAGTCTAAAGAATACACTTCAAAACTAAGGAAAGTAGATCCCAGAAGGAAGGTCTTAGTTGCATTAGTGAGTAGAGAAAGTGGCAAATACATGGGTAAATGTAAATAAACATTAACTGTCTAAAATAACAATCATAATATCTTGTGGAATTTTATTTTTTAATTTACTTTAACTCTAAACTTTGATATATAAAGTATACATGTTAAAATTTCTAGGTAGTCACTTAAAAATTTATTTAATAACTTAAACTTATAGGCAAAAAAAAATGGAATGAGAGAAAATATTCAATCAATTCAAAAGAAAGCAAGAAAGGAAAGAAAAAGAAATATAGGAAAGGTGAGGAAAGCCACCCTTTACAGAAATAGAAAGTAGAAACCACAAAACAAAATGGAAGAAAGTAAAATTTAAGTAAAAACAAAGCACTTGTTATGTAAGTGCAGAAAACAAGCGCTCCAGGTATTTCCCCACTCCACCCCCAAAATACATCATCCATTCTAACCAGGGTTCTCGTGTAGATGCCAAGATTTCATTTGTGCATGCATGGAAAGAAGTTGCATTCCACCTCCACCCCAAGCAGAGTGAGCCTCTCTCTCCTAAGAACCCACACCGGCCTCTCTTGATGATTACAATTTCTGTAATAAGTCCTGGGGCACCAAGTTCTTTAGACAAGATGATTTTTTTTTTCATTTAACCCTCATAACACAGCCTCCATAAACAGGAATTATCATTTTACCAAAGGGCAAATTGATGCTCAGAGAGGTAAAGACAGTTGCCCGAGATGACTCAGCCAGGACTTGCTCAGGTCAGTCTGACCACAACACCATTCTTTCTACTTTGCCACTGTGTTGGAACCAGCTGGGTATGACTCTGTCTCCCTCTAAACTGAGTGCTCCTTGAAGGCAGGAATGGGGTTTGGTTCATCCCCATATCACCAAAAGACTCTGCATGGTACTCAGGAATATTTGTTGAGAAGACCCCAAAGACAATCATCTAGTCTGACCTTTTCATTTTATAGATAAGAAACCGAGGCTCGCTCAGGAGGAGGAAAGGGACCTCTCAGGGACACGCAGCAAATTAGTACAGGTGCTGAGTTAGAACTCAGATCTTCTGATTCTGAGGCCAGAGTTAGGCCCCAGAACCCAGAATAAATTTTTTTCTCCTCCCTGGGGCCATACCCTCACTTGTAGTTGCTAATTTATTTACCCACTGATCCTATTGTATACATGTGCCCTGTACCTTAAATCAGAAACAGGCTCAAGGGCCTGAGAGCGCTGTCTAACCCTACCACCCTGCTTCCTCCGCTAGAGGAAACCACTGCAGGAAGTAACTCAGCCAGCTTGCCCAGGTAGATCTGGGCTGGGGGCTGAACCTACAGGCCAAAGGTTAGGGGGCCTGCTTTGGGGCACTAGAGAATAAACAGATCAGAAACAGCTATGGGAAGGGGCTTGGTTATGATTTAGAGAGGCAGCTACAGAGCCAAGAGCTAAAGATGAGTAAGAGATAGCCAGACAAAGAGAGGGTGTGGGAAGGGTATTTCAAGTAGAGAGAACAGCAAAAACAAAGACCTAGAGGTAGAAGAGTAAAGAGGATATTCCAAAGTTGCAAGTTCAGGATAGCTGTAATGAAGGTGCCATGAGATGCAGGGTTTAAGAGTAGAAGAGAAGGAAAGAGAATGCAGGGCTGAGCAAGGCCAGAAACCTTTCCCATATAAGGAAGAGAATGGCACTGGGCACTTCAGGTGGCAAGAGTGGAATGAGCAAATAACAGGAGAGGGAACTATTTGAATCATGGCACTGCCCTATCAAGAAGTTACCAAAGGAATTGCACCTCTTACCCTTGGGATGAGAACCAAACTCTTTGCCATCTAGGCCTGGCACAAGCTGGTTCCTATGGGTCACTCTGATGTTCTATTCCCACCTGTACCCTGCAGTTTCCTCTTTATCTCTTGCTCATCATGCCCAAGACAACTTCGGCAGTGCTGCTGTGCTGTTCTCTATTTCTGGAATGTTCTCACCAGCTCAAATGTCACTTATTCCAGGAAATTTTCAATGACTCACCCTTGCAACATCTCTCTCTCTATTCTCTGTCCCAAGGTCCCCAATGTTGGCCTCCACCATAGCTCAGGTTACACGGCTTTATAATTATATAACAAGGGCGTAAGTGCTATCTTTTAGTCATCTACAATTTGAGCTAATTGGCTTAGGAAGAAGGAAGAGTTGTTCTCAGGAAAAGAATTGTTTTTGTTGTTGTTGGAGAAAGACCATAAGAGGTATATTTTGCTAAAATTCCTCTGGCCATAGGTTAGATATGAGCCAGCGGACAAAGCCACTTTAAATCTCTGTGTAAGATGTTTACTTCCCAGAAATCTGCTATCTCTGTGTACCACTCTCTCCTTCCCTCCCCTTCCTAATCCTCACTCAGGCAGCTAGACGCGAAGCTCTTTGTAAAGAGTTAAATTCTTCTTTTGGGGTTTCAAAAGCCAAGACCTTGAGTTGTGAAAACCCAAGATCTTGAACTTCAAAAAAGATGGAGCATAAACTCTGTGAAAGAGAAAAGGTGGTGAAGAAAAAAATGAAGACTGACTAGTCCCTGAGAAAGATCCTTGTGTTACCTATGATGGGAACTCAGAGAGCAAAAAAGGAAACACCAAAATTCTGACCTGCAGGGTCAAGCCCAGGAAAGCAGCATAGCCCATGTGACTCTGGAAAAGTGGCAAAGAAGGGGCTGCGTGGTGCTTCTAGGCTGATGGGTCTTAACAGCCTAACAGCACGGGAGCAAATGAGTGTTTTGTGCACCCGAATGAGATTCAGGAGCGGCTGGGAGGGAGTTGGACCCAGAGAGACTTTGTGGATGGAAATGAGAGAAGACACAGTGATCACCTCCCATGAATCGATGATAAGCGTGAGACAGAACCATGTACAGCTCTGGGCATGCCTCTGAGAACAGACACCCCATACCCTAGCCTCACCAGTATTGAGATGACTCCAAGAACTTGACACATACCTGGCAAAAGGAGTGACTAAGATACATTTCTGCCACCTGCAGGAAGGGTGCTAGGAAAAGTAAATAAGTTTAAATGTAGAGAAATAACATTTCATTTCTTGTAGCAGCCAGCCTCAATTCACCTCAGCTTAGCCTCTTTCAGATGCCTCCAAGCCCAGCACAAGTGGTAATTATCTGCAGATCACTTTGTAGCTCATATCAAGTGGCCCTGAGCAAGGCACAGGCAGCAACTGACCTTGGACTGCACCAGAGCCCTCCCTAGCCCCCACCCGCCGGCACCAAGAGGCTCCAGAACCAACACACCAGGTGGCTGGCTTCAGACTACAGCAGTGCACCACCCAAGTAGCACCACAAATGACATACCCAAAGGATGGACTCAGCAAGCACCTGAACACAGCTGAAGAAAACATCACTTTGTGGAGGCAGCTCTTGCACAACAGTTTGTCTGCTAAAGCCAGGACTGGTCTTACAGCCAGTCAGGCCAAGGATCAATCCCACCCACTGACATGCCAACAGCCATCAAGGCTCAACTACAACAAGAGTGTACATACAACCCACACAAGGGACACACCTGGAGTACCTGACTCAGATGACCAGGGAGAATGTGCTACTGGCCTCATAAGACACACACTACATAAGGCCACTCTGCCAAGACTGGGAGACATTGTAGATCTACCTAATAATATAGGGAAACAAACACAGGGAGGCAACTAAAATAAAGAGACAAAGAAACATGTCCCAAGTGAAAGAACAGGACAAAACTCCAGAAAAACAACTAAACAAAATGGGGACAAGCAATCTACTAGATGCAGAGTTCAAAACACTGATTATAAGGATGATCAATGAGCATTGAGGAAGAGGAGATGAATTCAGTGAGATGAGAAACATAGAAAATATTAAAAAAATAACCAGTTGGAAATGAAGAATACAATAACTGAAATGAAGAGTACATCAGGGGGATGAAGTCTGGATGAAGCAGAAGGTCGGATCAGCAATCTGGAAGACAAGGTAGCAGGAAACACCCAATCAGAACAGCAAAAAGAAAAAAGAATTTTTAAAAGAGAATAGTTTAAGGGACCTCTGGGTCAACATCAAGCATAACTACATTTGCATTATAGGGGTACCAGAAGGAGATGAGAGAAAGTAAGTGATTGAAAACCTATTTGAAGAAATAATGATGGAAAACTTCCCTAACCTGGCAAAGGAAATAGACATACAAGTCCAGGAAGTGCAGAGCGTCCCAAAGAAGATGAACCCAAATAGGCCCACACCAAGACACATCATAATTAAAATGCCAAAGGTTAAAGACAAAGAGAGAATCTGAAAAGCACCAAGAGAAAAGCAGTTATGTACAAGAGAGTTCCCATAAGACTGTCAGCTGATTTCTCAACAGAAACTTTGCAGGCCAGAAGGGACTGGCAGGAAATATTCAAAGTGATAAAAAAGCAAGGACTCGCAACCAAGATTACTTTATCTGGCAAGGCTATCATTTAGAATTAAAAGACAGATAAAGAGCTTCCTAGACAACAAAAAAAAAAAAAAAAAAGCCAAAGGAGTTCATCACCACCAAACCAGTATTATAAGAAATGTTAAAGGGACTTCTTTATGAAGAAAAGAAAAAGAAAAAATATGAATTAGAAAATATCACAAAGAAAAAAAATTCTCACTGACAAAGGTAAACACATAATAAAAGCAGTGGATCAACCAACATTAAAGCTAATATAAAGGATGAAAGGCAAAAGCAGGATGAGCACGTGTATTTACACTAGTAAGTTAAGGGATACGCACAAACACACACACACAAATTAAAAAATAATGACAAAAACATAAACATGGAGGGAGTGAGTAAAAATGGTAGTGATTATAGGATGTGTTCAAATTTAAGTAACTATCAACTTAGACTGCTATAAACATAGCATGGCGTATATGAAGTACATGGTAACCACAAACCAAAAATATATGAGATACATAAGAAATAAAGAGAAAGGAATCCAAACACGACACTACAGAGAGTCAACAACATACAAGAGAAGAGAGCAAGAGAATAAGGAAAGAACAGAGAACTACAAAAACATTCAGAAATCCATTAACACAATGGCAATGACTACACTTATCAATAATTACTTTAAATGTGACTGGATCAAGTGCTCTGAACAAAGATGAATGGATAAAGATGTGATACATATATACAATGGAATATTACTCAGCTATAAAAAATAATGAAGTGTTACCATTTGCAACGACAAAGATGGACCTAGAGCATATTGTGCTAAGTGAAATAAGTTGGACAGAGAAAGACAAAAACATATGATTTCACTTCTATATGGAATCTGAAGAACAAAATAAATAAAACAGAAAGTGACTCAAGATACAGAGAACAAACTGGTGTTTGCCAGATGGGAGAGGAGTTGGAGGACTCGGTGAAGAGATCAAGAAGTACAAATTGGCAGTTACAAAATAGTTGTGGGGATGCAAAGTACAGCTTAGGGAATATAGTCAATAATATTGTAATAACTATACATGGTATCAGGTGGATGCAAGACATATTCGAGGGAATCACATTGTACATTATATAAATGACTAACCGCTATGTCATACACCTGAAACTAATACAATAATCAATGTCAACTGTAATTGAAATTTTTTTAAATTTAAAAAAAAAAAGAGAGAAAGGAAAGTACTGCCAGACAGTGGCTGGAGTTGGAGTCATCTCGAAGTCTTTCTCACTCACCTGTCACTCATATGTCACCTGCACTTCATCTGAGGCTATTGGCCAGAACACCTGCCCATGGCCTCTCCATGTGGCTTGAGCTTCCTCACAGCATAGCAGCTAGGTTCCAAAAGGAAGCTTCGAGAAAGAGCCTGACAGAAGCTCCAAACACTTGTGTGATCCAGTCTCAGGCGTCAAGCAGCAACACCTTCATCTTATCCTGTTTATTAAAAGCAAATCATACTATCCAGCCCATAGTCAAGGGGAGGGGAATTAGACTCCACCCCTTGATAGGAAGAGTATTAAAGAATTTGTAGACATATTTAAAACCACCACAAAGACCAAAAGGTCCCCAGGATAAACACAAGCCCCTGAGAATCTCTGAAATATTGCAAGGGTCATGCTAGTTTTCCCATCATGTGTGCAAATGAGTCCCAGATGATTCTATTTGAGTAGCAAAGGGCGGGGTGACCTCAGAGCCTAGAAGACTTTGTATAATCCAGGTCAGCAATACCAGTTCACCTGTCTGACATCCACAGTAGACAGTAAACTCTCCATCCTCTATCCTGGGCATTGGACTGCATTGGTGAATAAGAAATCCAGGGCAATAAGAAGGGTTCAGGGTTACAGTTCCAATGGTACATGATTGCTTAAAATCTGATAAATGTGTAACATTTGTGATGTTCAATGGACCATTGCTACAAGAGATGGTACAGCAATTTGCAGACTTTGGAATGAGCATCTGAAACTGACTTTGGGACTGACAAAGACTTTGCCCGAAGGTGGGTGATTGTTCCTCCATGATCAAAACTCCCAAATTAAACCAGGCAATTAAAATCAGCACAGATAGATTGAAAAATGAATCCCTCCATGCCATGGTTAGTGTCTAAAAAAACACAATCAGACCATATGTATGGCAAGCATATCTGTGAATGGGTGAGGACAAGAGAAGGGCAGAAGATGTGAATCAGGTTCTGCTAAAAGAAGACCCTTCCCCCAAAGAAAAAAGCATGGGGCTTGCAGGCTCCAGCTGCCTCTGAGGGCCCTCCCTTGGGAAGACGCTGAGGCTCTGGGCAGTAAATCACTTATCCCCTTCCCTGCAGCATGTACTGGGGAGGAGGAATTACTTCTGCTTATGTCCTTAAGCCCTAGGACATAAAGACACAGTGGTCTCTTCTTATTCACAGATTCACTTTCCGTGGTTTCAGTTACCACAGACAACAGTAGTCTGAAACTATTAAATGAAAAGTTCCAGAAATAAACCATTCATAAGCTTTAAATTGCGTGCGGTCTGAGTACTTGATGAAATCAATTTTGCACCATCCCATTGTGTCCTGCCGGGAACATGAAACAGCCCTTTGTCCAACATATTCACATTATTCATAGAGTACAATAAGACATTTACATAACAGTATACTGTTATAATTGTTCTATTTTATTATTAGTTATTGTTCTTAATGTCTTACTGTGCCTAATTTATAAATTACACTTTATCATAGGTGTGTATCATAAGAAAAAACAGTATGTAGAGCGTTCAGGACTATCCGTGGTTTCAGGCATCCAGTGGGTGTCTTGGAACGTATCCAAGACATGGATAAAGGGAGACTAATGTGTTATTCACCCTCTGCACCTTTGCTCTTTTCTATCTATGGGCTCACCTTTTCCCTCTCTTTCTCTCCTGATAAATGACAGCAACGGGCAATGAGTAATGAGGGAGGCCAGGAACTGCACAGAGATTTTATAAAGACTGTGGACTGACTTTTGGACAGGAAAGTGATTGGGGGAGAAGAGAGCAGGGAAAGTGCCTCAAAGCTTATACCAAGGCAGAACTCAAAGTCAGGGTCTCCCTCTGGCCATGGTAGAATATGGTGGAAGATATGCCCTAATTGTGAAAGGATGTCCGGGGAAAGGGGGAGCCTGAGCAGCAGGGACACTGAAACCTGCTCATTCTTCATATCACTTTGCACAGTTTTCTCATAATCTCGGAGGCGAGTGAAGCAGCAATAACCTGAAGCCATGAGCCTGAGCAGCGAAGCCATCTGAGGTCAAGTTCATGTATTCAACAGACACCCACTAAGCTACTACTGTGTGCTGGGCCCAGTACAGAGGGCTGAGGACATAGAGCTATCTCAGACATGGTTCCTGCCCTCCAGGAACTCACACATGAGTGGGGGAGAAAGACACAAAACAAATTAGGGCAGTCAAGTGTTTTCGGTGCTGGAACCACAGGAAGGAAAGCGGAGGAGGAATTCGTTCTAGCTGCGGGGGTGGAAAGAGAGGTAATGGAAGCCTTCTCAGAAGAGGAGTCACTAGAACTGAGCCTGGAAACATAAATAAGCATTCCTTAGCAGAGGAAGTAATATGGGTAGCCAAGGCCACAAAGGCAGGGGATAGCTGGCCAGCTGTTGGAGAACGCTGGGGCACTGGGCATGAGGGGAAGACTGAAGGAAGAGGCTAGAGAGGGGAGCCAGGCCCAGATCGTGCCCTCGAAGCCATGGAGAGCGCTGGAAGGTTTGAAGAGAATTGAGGCATTGCCAGCGAGGCCTACTCTGGCTATAACGTGGAGATTAATGTGAGGAAATGGGAGAGCAATGAGGAGGGCTGGTAAGAGGTGATGGAGGCTTACAGCAGAGCAGTGGCCGTAGAGGATCACCGGAGCAGGACTAGCAGCAACAAGACCAGGATGATCAGCAAGGCAGAAGCCAAAGGCCAGATGTCAGGTCCAGTGTCCCAGACTCTAGATCCAAGCTCCAGTTTCTTGTTCTCATTTGGAACAGGAAAGAGGAAGACATCTGGGAGACATTGGGCAGCAACAGATCAGGAGGTAGAAGCTGCAAGCAGGATGATTTCCTCTTCAAGCTGGGGATCTGCACTCAGCCCTGTGTGGTATTGACCCAGAGTAGGATGGCTGGAAGGAGCAAGGTGTCTGGGAAGGAGGAGGAATCTGCTTTGACTTCATTCAACAAGTTCATACAAGACATTTGTCCTGAGCCTGCTAAGGGAGGCACGCCAATCAGATCTGGTTCAACCCCCAAGTATGTCATTTACTAACCCCATGGCCTCAGGCAAGTGAGCCAGTTTCCCTGACCAGAAAAAGGAAATGGCCATCCTTTCCATGTATAGTGTTTTAAAGATTAGAAATAATATATATAATAATAATTGTGGCACATACTAGGTGTTCAGTAAATGGCAGCCATTATTATTTTCTTAGAACTCTGCTGAGGCTCTGATATAAAGTGTAGGTGAACCTAAACCAGTCCCCAGCTTTAGAAAGTCCTGTGTTTTAGTGCTTCCCTCTGCTGGCTGAAAAAGGCAGTGGCCACTGAGAAAGGAATCTCAGGATGCTAAGACTAGACAGAGCTTCCTGTCTCCCCACCCAAAGTAGAAATCCCTCTATACCAAGCGACACCAGCCGCAGTAGGGATCCCTCCAGAAGCTGTAGATATCGTGTAGCATGTAGACTGGCTACTTACCAACAGCATGAAGTTAGATGCATCACTTCATCTCTCTGAGCCTGTTTCCTTGACTATAAAATGAGGTGATAATCCCTGCCATGTTTTCCAGAGTTGCTGTAAATCCCAAATGAGATCATGTCTATGACAGTTTTTGAAAACCTGAGCTACCTCACAAATGTTAATGGTCAAGCAATTTCTGATGTCCCTTCCCTACCATGCTGAGTGCTGGGGACCCCAGGAAGATATAAGAAGCTAGCCCTGCCCTTGAGGAGCTCCAATCTGGTGGGAGAAACCATCACACTTTAAGCAAAAATTCATGGGGTGGAATTCCTCCAGGTACTGTGTGTTCCTGGAGGAATCAGGAAAAGGCCTGCTGGTATGTCAGCCTGTTTCAAGGACCCAGCTGTTCAGCCCTGAAAGGTCAGAGGCTAAAACTAAGTCCAGAATGAACTGTAGGCCTCTAATCATTGCATCTTTTGGCACAATCCTTCTTTCTGCTTCTCAAGGTCATCTCCCCTAAAGCAGTGAACAGGGAAATGTGGAAGGAGGTCACCAGGGTCAACCAGCTAAAACCACAGCTGCCTTTGAGTATAAATCCAACTTGTATTCAGGTAAGGCTCTCAAGACTTTGCTACACTTTGTAATACCCTCTCATAGGGATTCCTGGACCAATGCCTGAGGGAATTGCCCCCACCTCAAAAGCTTTGTTTTGACTTCACTTCACTAACCTTGTTATATCACCATAGGTAGGTTTCCACCAGAGAAATTTATCCTGGGCCCCAAAATCTATAGAAATTTCAGAGGATGTGGATATTGATGAAGAATCACAGGGGCAGAGAGAGGTTCAAACAGACAGACAGACAGACAGACAGGGACAATTTGGCAGGGAAACAGAGATGTATTTGGCCTTTACTTAGAATTTGGCATCAGGAAAAAGTTTTTACCCCAAAAGGAAACCTATATAAATGAGCATTTTCCAAAATGAACTACCCAAAATGCTGTTCTTTTGCAAGATCTTAATAAATATTATATAAAAAAGAATATGATTAATTAAACTTAGGAAACTCCAAGTAAAAAGAAGTTTGTTGCAAGATGTCTCCTAGCCTACAATATTTAATTCCATTAGGAATCTTCAAACAGGATGTGGGGTGTATTAGACACAATGTTTCTGGGGTTTACTTGACAAAGGAACTCCTCATAGAAGGCACACTTACTAACATCCTGCAGGACCCGGTGGATTTCATGAAATGAAATGCTGACATCTACTGTGGTTCCCTTTGTGCATTGGCTTTCAGGGAGCTCAGTGCTAACCATAATGCTCATTTGCAATGGTAGGAAGTATATAGCTTAAGTTTAAGGCATAATTATCTCCCCCAATAATATTCCAGGACTCTAGACAAGACATAGCTGTTTTTCCACAGCAATATAGGACAAATATTGTTACAGATAGGGAAACATTTCCTCCCACCTCTGACCACTCGTAGACTCTAGACCAGATTCACTAACATGAGCCTCCGAATCTTAGATCTGGCTACTCCCAACCCTGCAAAAGCTGCACAGCCTGGGGCTGAGGAAGCAGCTTCAACTGCGCTTCTGCGCCCTAAGACTAAAATCTAAGGATGGGCCCTTGGGGGACTTTCCCTTGCGCCCAGGAATTCCCAGGCTGAAGGCTCACAGGCTATCTGCTGTCAATGCTCAGACAGGGAAGAAGTACAGCGGTACATAGTGACCCAATGATCCCTGAGGAATCAGAGCTGGCTGATCACTCCTTGGGCTCATGGAAAAGTCTTAGTTCACCTCTCAAGTTGCCTGAATTGGTAAGGACTGTCTCAGGATAGCAGTCCCTGTGATGGCCTTCCTAGATCCTGAACCCCTAGCATACTGCTGCCCTCAGGGGAAGCTGGAGGGGCCCCAGAATGGAATATGAGCCTCACTATGTTGTGAGGAGCATAAACCTTCTCAAGGTGACCCAAAACCAGCAGCCTTGATGCTCAAACTTCTCCAAGGAAGGAGGGACCCCAAGAGGTCTTCTTAAACCCACTGGAGATTGAGGGAGGCATCCCCTTCCTTCCTCCTGCCCATTCACTCATTAACCCACTGGGGAAGCAGTAAAAAATAGTGATTAAGAGAAAAGTGTTAGAAGTTAGATTTGAATTCAAATCCAAGCGCTGTCTCTTTCTAGCTATGTGGCCTTTGGTAAGTTGCTTAACCTCTCTGAGTTTAATCATTATCTACATTTTAAAATAATAATTATACTCATTTTATAGTGTTATTGGGAGGATTAAATAAAATTATCTATGGAAAATGCATAGCACAGTGCTCAACAGATGATTATTATTATTCCCAAATATTCACCACAGACCAAGATTTATTGAGTACCATGCATTCAAAAACTGATTGATCTTTTTCCTCAAAGAATCCTCAGGCTAGTAAAGGAGGTGGATGAGTGATCAGATAATAATACAGTACCATCAGTGCCATGACCGAGGGAAGTACAGGGGCTGAGGAAGCATAAAGGAGAAACTTCAGACCTAATACCTGAAAAGGGCATTCAAGCAAAATGATGGAAAAGGAGAAGTAACGCTGTCATTATGTTCAGATTACATGATTGTCCACATAAAATGAAAAAAAATCCACAGACAAATTATTAGAATTATTAGGAGAGTATAGCAAAACAATTGGATGTAAGTTCAGTATACAAAGGTTACTGCATTTCTATGCACCAGCAACAAACCTTTACCATGGAAAATATAAGATTTAAAAGATGCCATCTATAATAGCAACCAAATTATAAAGTAACCAAAAAGTTGTTTAAGATCCATATGCAAAGAATTATAATAATACATTACTGAGAGATACATCCTCAACCAAGTGATCAAATCTAATGTCACCAATAATTAGACAAATGACATTATGTGCCCTCAGATGTGATACACCGAGATGGACAACTCAGTGATATAGTATTCCTGCCAAAAATGTTCAACATGAGTCTAACCATGAAGAAACAGTCACAACAATTGCTGGAGGGAGTGTATATTGGCATTTTGAATCTGAACTGAAGGGCATTTTGCAAAACAACAGGCCTGTGCTTTCAAAAATATCATGAAAGACAAAATTCACATAGGTCAATGACAGACTGGAAATTCTTTTACTTTAAAGGAAGAAAGAGCAAGACATCTAAATACAACGTGAAATCTTTGATCTGATCCTGATTTTTGAAAAACCAGTTGTGAAAGACATCAAGAAAACAACTGGAGAATCTTTAATATGTAGTATATATTAGAGAATAATAATGTATCAGTGTTAAATTTCCTGAATGTGATAATTATGTTGAGCTCACCAAGAGGAATGTCTGTGTACTTGGGAGTAATATGCAGACATATTTGGGGGTAAAGTTTCATAACTTGAAAGTAAGTTGCTCTCACATGGTTCAGAATAAAAGAACATATTAATACTCATATAAATATGGAGAGCTACAGCAAATGTTGCAAGGGAGTGTGGATACTGATGTCCTACTCTCGTGGACATTCTGTATAGCCCTGACATTGTTCCAAAATTAACAGTTGGGGGAAAAAAAACTTTACAGGAAAATACTAGAGACAATATCTATCCTATGTTTCTAAATAGAAATGCTCATATGGTTAATATTAGATTTAATACAACCTCAATTAAAATCCCCACAGGGCTTTTTAAAAATTAAACTTGACAAGCTAATTGTAAATGAATATGGAAGAGGAAAGGGCCAAGAATATCCTAGCTATTTCTGAAGAATAGGGAAGAAGGACTTGCCCTACCACTTATCAGAATGTATTATAAAATCATAGTAATTAAAATAGTGTGATAGTACAAACTGGCCAATATGGATTACAATAGACAATCCCAAAACAGACCTATCATAAAATATGACAAAAATGAAAAACATGAAGTTAGATCCATACTTCACCCCATACACACAAAAATCCATTCAAGATGTACTTAGAACCAAAATGGATAATATGAAAGCATTTAGTATAAAATAGAGGTTATCTTTATAACTTTGACCTAGGGAATAATTTCTTGAACAACTAACCAAAAAAGAGCTAATCATACAAGAAAAATAATAATAAATTGGGCTGTTTTAAAATAATTACTTCTGTTACTAAAAGACATTTTAAAGAAAGAGAAGTAATAATTTACCAACTGGGGTAAAATAGCTGTAACAGATAAAGAATTTATATCAAGAACCTATAAAATTCCTCGAATCATTCAGAGAAGGAAAAACAATTTACAAATAAACAAAATTCATGATTAGGTTTTTCACAAATAAGGAAACCACATCTTTAATAAACATTTGCTTAACTTCATTAGTAATCAGGTAAATGAAAATAAAAACTACAGTGATATCCCAATTATCTCTATTCGATTTACCAAAACTAAGAACTCTGACAATAGCAAATGTTAGAGAAAATGTGAGTCATTCAACTATACATTATTGGTGGGAGTGTAAGTTGGCACAATCATTTTGAAAAACAATTTAGTATTATCTTGTAAAGTTAAATTTTCATATGCTCTACAACCCAGAAATTACACTTCAAAATATGTGTGTGTGTGTGTGTGTGTGTGTGAAAGTGTGAGTGTGAGTGTGTACAAGGAGAGATGCATCAGGAGACATGTACAATAATATTTTTAGCAGTACTGTCCATAATAAGAAAATAATAAAAACAACTCCAAAACACATTGACAAGAAAATGGATAAATAAATTGTGATATATTTGCACAAAAGAATATTTTTTATATAGTAGCAAAACTGAATTAACTATAGCCCACATTACAAATCAGATGGGTCTTGGTAACATTTATGTCAACAGGTAAAAGAAGTCTCGAAGATTATATGCAGCATGACTCTTTTTATAAATTTCAAAAAACAACTAAAATTTAAAAAACATGTGAGTGTGTGTGTGCGCGTGCGCATGTGTGTTGAAAATCAAAGAAATGACAAATACAAACTTCAGGATGATGTTTACCTGGGGATAGGGAAAGAAGATGGATGCTTAGATGTAATTTTTTTGATGTTACATCTTGCGTTGGGTTGTGAGTTCATGAGTGAGAGGGAGGGAAGAGAGAGGGTGAAAAGAGGGAAGGAAAGAAAGAGGAAAAGAGGTTCGTGCAAGGACTAACGATGACAGTGTAATGAGCCAAGATTATAGATAGGCCAATTTTGTGCAACCAGTGTCAATAAAGAAGAGGAAGAGGAAGAGGAAGAGACACCTAAGCAATCAGGGAAGGCTTTCCAAAATCAAGTACACCTAAGCTGAACATTGAAGAGCATCTAGGATTTATCCAAGTGAAAGAGGCTTTTCAGGAAAAGCTAACGTGCAAAGACAAAACACCAGAAAGTTTGGGCCTACAATTTGCTAAGGAAAACTGCTGAGCAGAACTAGGCAACTATGAGAAACAGGACTAAGGAGCCACCTCCAACAGCCTCAGCCATAGGAGTGGGGTGTGAGGTCTAGAAAAGTGACTGGGTCAGGACCATTCCCTAGGTCTGAAGGCTTTCTCAATCTGTCTGGCCAAAAAGACTCCATCAAAGCAATTATGACATTAGGGAGCTGAAGAGAGGTGGAACCAGACACACAGTCCAAAACCATAATTTACCAGAACCCCAAGGCCTCTGATTTCAAAATGTAGGAATATTGCTTTGGTACAACTGTGGGGATGAAATGGAGGTTAAGGTGGGATGAGCCTGTAGGTAGGAAGACCAGGGAGGAGGCAAGAGCAATTGTGAGGTCATCTTATCAGGTTAGATCAGAGCGGATCTGAGATTTCCCTCTCCTTGGGCCTCTCAAACCTGGAATGTCAAAGTCTTCAGGGATTTGTCACTCAAAGACTCCAGCTGGGTCTCCCTGGCTTGGCCTGAACCCTAAGGAGAAATGAATTGATGTGCTCTGTCTGTGGTGCTGCTGATTTATAAGTCCCTCTCTTTACTTCTTGAAGGCACACCCGCACTCCCATCTCAGCTCTCAGGACTGGCACAGAATCAACAAGCCCAGCATCACCCCACATATGGGAATTTTATTGGATGTTGACTATTGTGTATGTTACATTATTGAGAGTCTGAATTTTTGTTTCCTTCCTTTAAAGAACGTTGAATTTTGTTTTGTTTGAGTGAGCAATTAAGTTACTTGTGGATCAGTTTTATCCTTTTTTTTTTAAAGCATTGTTAAGGTAGCACCAGAGTCTTTATTCTAAAGCTACCTAAACCCTACTACTATGACACTTTTGAGGTCTCTACTGAACACCCCAGGTGTTCAACAAGTTCTCTCCACTGTAGCCAGCTGGAACATGAATGTGTCCCAGCCAAATCTAAACTCTGGAAATTGTAGGTCCCCAGGAGTTATTATTTGCCCACACTCATGGAGTTTCACCCTGTGCATGCACAATTTAATATTTCGACAAAGATTCAAGGGAAACCCTTATACAGATTTCTGGAGCTCTTTTCTGAGTAGCTCCTTCCTCTCTGGTACTCTTCTCTGCCAATTCTGCTGTGCTAGCCTTTCCAAACTTCAATATTCTTCTCAACACAAAACTATCCTTGTGCTGTACTTAGGTTTCTCCTCCTTGCTCTTCCAGAAAGTGCCTTCAGGCTTCAAGCTAGTGTCGTCATCGGGGTCACCTTGTTTGTCTTCCTTCTCTCAGGAATCACAATCCTGTGTTTATTGTTGTCCAATGTCTGAACAGTTGTTTCATATATTTGTTCAGTTTTCTAGTTATTTATGTAGGAGAAAAAGTCCAGTATGACCCGATCATGTTCAGAAGCTAAAATTCCTCTCCCTTAGGTCTTTAGATTCAAATGTCACCTCAAAAGTTGCACTTACTCCAACAATACTCCTTGTCCTCCTTTCCTGCTTCATTAGTTTCCTTAGTACTCATATCCAAACTATATCTATTTATCCATCTTATTTATGAATAGTTTTCCTTCATTAGAATGTAAGCTCCACGCAGGCAGGGATTTTTGTGTATTTTGTTCTCTGTCATAGCTCTTACACAAAGATTAGGGTTGAAATACATTAAGTATTCAATAACTATAGGATGGATGGATGGATGGATGGATGGATGGATGGATGGATGCATGAATGAGCACACGAATGAAAAATTACCTCCTTTCAAAAACTTTCCCTGATGTCATCCACACCCTTTTTGCATTTTGTGTCACATCTGTATTTATTCTCTCTCTCTTCTCTCTCTCTCTTTCAAGATAATATCATACACACACACACACACACACACACACCCCAGGATCTCTTAAAAAGCAGGAATATGATCTTTTCTCTGTGTCCCCATCTCCCAATGCAAGGCTGGACATAGAAGAATTAAAAATTATCATTTGTTTGAATGGAAATTGTCTCCATCTAAGATGTACAGTTGTCCAAGGCACCAGCAGAGGGCAGCACAAAGCCATTTATATTTTTATTGTCTTCCTAGCTTGTCAGTCTTCTCAAGTATCAGATGAAGCTGGAGCTACAGTCTTAGGCTGACTTAGACATACAGTGCTGTTTCCTCAGAAAGAACTTTGTAGGGCCTAAGTAGCCTCCTCTAACACTGCAGCCCTGCTCCACCCCAAGTGGCCTTGCTGACTCAGTATCTCCCGTCATTTACTCCTTCATCCACAAACACCCAGCTTGATGGTGGAGGAGTAGACACACACACACACACACACACACACACACACACACACACACACACACACATACACACACACAGACCTTCTTCAGTTAGAAGAGCCCTCCCTTCACAATCCCATCACCTTCTTTCCCAGCCTGTGCTGTTTAAGTTTCCTGGTTCAATAGGACTCCTCAGAGGTCTGTTTCCTGGCCAACCTGTCTACTCAATTCACTTATCAATTCCCTTGAAGCTGTCTAATGTCCATCATTTAAATGTAATTCTTACCACAGGCACTGCCAACAGGTGAGCATTGTTAGTTCCAATTTACAGATGAGGAAACAGGCTCAGAGAGGAAAAGGAATTGCCTAAGGTTTCACTGCTAGTGGGTGGAGAGGTTGAGACTCAAACCCAGATATGCTGGTTCAGGGCTCATTTGTGGCTAGTTGTAGCTCCTCTCCAGCTCAAGTCTCAGGGGAAGAGGACAGGAGCAGGGACAGGTGGGCTGGATGCCACAGTGCAGATTCTTTCCTCCCAGGATTACTATTCTCATCTTGAAATAAACCAAGTCATTCTAGACTTGTTCTCCCACCAGTATACACCTCTTCTTTGGCAATTCCCCTGGGGGCCGTTGCCTGCTTGCTTCCTGGGAACTCTTATAGGACAGAACCTAGATACTATTGGTGTATTCCAGGGCCTCACACAGGACCTCCCACTGGGTAGGAGCTCCCTCTGGGCAGGACTGTTGGATGGATGGATGGATGGATGGATGGATGGATGGATGGATGGATGGGAGTCATCAAGATGAAGAACAATGCCTGGAGACTTTTCAGTGTCTCCTCTACTCTTTTAATAGTATAACAATCCCTGAGGTCCTCCTAGCTCTAGGCCCTATTCTGAGTACTAAAACCCAGTCGATAGATGGGGAAACTGAGGCTATTACACAACTGAGGCACAAGAGCTTGCAGCAACTCAGAGGAGGCTGTGTCCAGAATAGGAGAATCCCAGTGGGGTAGCCCTCACACTGCCCACAATAATGCTGGGAACCAGTTGCTACTTCTGGCTGCCTGGGACCCACCGGGAGAGAAACCATTGTTTAGCTTAGAGCTTGGCCCCTTTCCTACCACTCAACCTTTCCATTGTCCTTAGGCCTCTCATCAAAGTACAGGATGCAGCTGCCAGCACAGCAGCAAAAAGAATGGGGAAGGGGCTGAGGGAAGCAGATGAGGCCATCCCAGGAGTAGGAAAATGCTTCAGCTGGTGGTTCTTTCCCATAGGAGCTGCAGTTAAGCCCCAGGCAGCAGGTTCTACCAGCATGATGTTTGGCACCAAGTACAGAACTCAAGCTTCAGAGGCAGACAGATCCCAATTCAAGTCCCAATATCTGCCACTGATGTCCTGTGTGTTCTTGGGCAAGCCTTCTGTAATCTCTAAGCGTCGACTTTCTTCTCAGTTAGGCAGAGATAAAATGCTTGCTTAGTGAGGATTAGCTTATTAGCAATTAGGGTTAACACCAAAATGCCTGATACCTAAGTATTTTTTAATGTTCATTTCTGTTCCTTCCTCCCTCTTTAACCATAGCAAAAAAGCCAAGAAAGATGATGGCAAAGAGAGTTCTTGTTGTAAATGGAAGCAGAATTTTCTATTAGGTAAATGATGATGTATTATCATAACTAGGTCATCATCAAAATCACATTTAAGAAACCTGTAATAAATCACATTTAATAATTAATAATCACATGAATGGAACAACTGACATTTCTGGAGCACTTATTATGAGTCCAGCATATTACTTCTTCGGAGCTACTCTGTGAGCTAGGTATTATCAGGGCCAGCTTCCCAGGTGTACGACTAGTGCAGGTGCACAGGGCCCTCCACTCAAAAGAGTACCCCACAATTGGGGTTCGATACTCTGTGATCACCATCTTGAATTATTAATAACTTTACTTTTGAATTTGTGTTTTGCAAATGAAGTCTAATGGAACAATAGAACATGCACCAGGACCTGGAGCTTCAGATCAAATGCAGTCCTACCTCTTGTCACCTCTCCACCACTCCCTTCCTCAGAATGGGTTCTCGGCTGCCCATTCCCCTGTTTTTCCTCTGTCTCAGGCAGGAGCTGGATGCAGGCAGAGAGAGGGTCAGGTTGGGAATGCATGCCAAGCCACAAGGGTCTCATGCCCCTGTGAGTATCGCCATGCCCAAGGGTGCACAACATTCGATAGTGAGTAATAAACAGCATGACAGGTTGAGCAAGAAAGCTCTGTCATGCTGCCTCTTCCCCACAAAAGCACTGAGGAGAAAGCCAGGCAAGGAATATTTTTATTATCATTTTACAGACAGGAAAGTTGAAGCACTGAAACTGCAAATTGACTTACCCGAGCTCACACTGCATTTCAGGCAAGTTTTGAAAAAAGTAACAGGGCTCCACAGACACAGGGTGATAATGTGAACACCCCAAAATTAAAAGATGGGTCACAACTTTTGGGAGTCCCGGTGTAGGAGGGCACTTGGGCTTTTTAGTGCAGTAGCCCCTATTTTGAGAGGGTTGGCTTAATCTCTGGCATTCACGGTCCCAGATGTGAGGGAGGAGCCCAGAGAGGTGGCGAGAGCTTCTGAGAGAAGAGAAACACCTGGCCAGCCGGTTTCAAAGGGTGACTCAGCAGCCTATGGGATGTTTACCCAACATGCGAGGGATGTCATCTATAGATCAATAGACAAATAGGCAGAAAGAAGAACTGAACAACAGATCCAGCAAAAGCATCCCCTTAGCTCTCAACTCCACTCCTCCAGCCTCCCCACCCATGACCAGCCTACTGGCCAGTCATGGGGGAGATCTCCACCCATGGTGATGGCAGGGTCTGACTGACCAGAAATCATTGCAGTTGGGTGAAGCATGTGCCCCTGCCTCACTCCTGTGGGTTCCTTAGCCCCTGGTTCCCTTGGTGAGGATGTAGCACCTACAACACAGGAGGCCCATGGGAAGGGCTATCCTGCACCAGCTACCTCTCTTGTCTGGGCTTCTCATTACCACAGGATGTTTGTGAAATGGTTCCTGAAGTCAGGACCCTTTCCTGTTCATCCTCAGATCTTCAAAGAAGTGCCAATAAAGACTTGCCCAATAAAACTTTCTATATTGATGGAAGTGCTCTATTCTGTGCTACCCAATAGCCATTAGCCACACATGGCTATGGAGCACACTGGCCAGGAAGACTGGGGAACTAATGTAAACCTTTTACTTAATGTTAATTAAGTTAAATGTAAATTTATATTATAGTACATAGCTAGTGGCTACTGCATTGGGCTGCACAGCTCTGGAAACAAAAGGAGACAATAAAAATGAAATAACTGCACCATGATTTGGGACTTCAAAAGCACATCTTCTCATGTCTATCCTGTGAAATAGATGTTAATCCTCATTTTGTAGAGGAGAAACCTGAAGCTCAGAGAACTTAAATAGCTTCCATGCTGAGAGAGATAGTAAGTGTTAGAAGCATGATTTAATCATAGATCTCTTAATTCCAAAACTCCACTCATACCTCTGCACAACTCTGCCCACTTACGTAAGCATCACATATTTATCAGATGATTATTTTTAGGTGCCTGCTTCTGGGCTAGACAAAGAAAAATGAAAAAGAAGCAGTCCCAGGCTTTGGGTAGGTATCCCTGAACAAAGACAGTTAATTGCCACAATAAGAATGTGAGTATAAAAATTACTTTAAGCAACTTTCTTCCAAGTAGCTCAAAGCACTTTGTTTTAAATCTATATCTAAGGACTCTCAGATTTATATTTCAGGCCCCAACCCCTGCCCAAAACTCCAAATAGACATACCAAAAAGCCCACTCAAATACTGAATTGGCTTCTCAAGCTCGCCTCAAACCTGCTCTTCACCATCTCAGTAAGTGACAGTTTCCTTCTTCCAGTTGTTCCACTCCAAAACTCTGGAGTAATCCATTACTCCTCTTTCTTTCACACCTTTCGTGTAATCCATCACCAAATATTATTAGCTCTACCATCAAGAAGCATCCAGAATGCTCACCATCTCCATTACTGCCATCCTGGGAGTCTATCGTATCGTCATCTCTATGTAGACTGTAACAAACTAGTTTCCTTTGTCCCTCCCTTTCTCCTAGTTCTCTTTTCCATACAGTAGCCAGAGTGATCTTTTTAAAGTCTAAGCCAAAGCATGTCTCCTCTTGTCTTCAAGCACTAATGGTTTCCCTAAGTGCTCACCACAGTCCATAAGGCCCTTCACAATCTGGCCCCTGATGCTTGTCTGACCTCATTTTCCACCTCTTTCCTCTTTGCTCTACAGGTTCAGCCATACCAGGTCTTTCAGGTCACTTCTTCCTCATGGCCATTGCACAACTCACTCCCTCGCTTCCTCCCAGTCTCTAACCAAAAGTTCCCTTATCACAGAGGCACTTGCCATCCCCTTATGTTTCAATTTTCTTCATAACACTTATCACCTCCTGACACTTAATATGCTTGCCTGCTGTCGCTCTTCTCCCACTAGAATATAAGCTGTAGGAATAGGGTAGGTAGACAAGATACAAGATACCCTGTTAAATTTTAATTTCAGATTTAACAAAAAACTAATTAATTTTTCGGTATGAGGTTGCCCTAGATGCTGCATGGAATATGCTTACACTAAAAAACTATTCATTGTTTATCTGAAATTCCGACTTTACTGGGTGTCCTGTATTTTTATTTGCTAAATCCGGTATCCCTACCCAGGAAGGCAGGGACAGTTCTTGTTTTGCTCGTTGCTATGTCTCCAGCGCTCGAACTGCTCCTGACACTTAGTATGCTCTCAGTAAATATTTATGGAATGAATGACTGTTTAACCAGGTCATGAATCTGTAATACGCCTAAACTTTTAATAAACGGCCTGCGAGTCAGAGGGGCGGAGCCTCTAGGCTGGGAAAGTCTAGTTCACAACCAGGGACCCAGACAGCTGTTGAACTTTCCAAGCAAGTGGAGCAGTTGGGCGCTCTGCATGCCCCTTGGAAAACAAAACTCCTCCCCAGCTCAGGTGGACGACACGCCCCCTGGGGGCGGGGCCTCCCACCAGTGGGCGGGACCCAGCCCTCGCCTGAGCCAGGGCCCTTTAACGCCCCGCCTCCCCGCCTCCACTCGCGCCCCCGGTGTGAGGTCACCCGGCTGGCGGCCAATGGAAACGTAGCTTACTGGCAGGCGGTGCGGGCGGCTGATGTCAAAGAGGAAGTGAGCTGGGGCTGTAGCGATGGCCCGGGACTGGAGCCCGCGGCCGCCTCCGCCGCCACCAGTGCGTCCGGAGCAGCCACGGCCGCAGCTGGAGCGGGGGCCAGAGTCGCGGCCGGAGTGGAGGCGGCGCGTGTGAGTTGCCGAGAGTCGCCGGTGCCGAAACACCTCAAACTCGGTGCGGGAGCCCTTCGGGTGGGCTGAGACGCGGTCGCCCCTCCGCACCGCGCCCCCCAGGCCCAGACAGCAGGGCTGGGATCTCCCCAGGTGCTCAACTGGCTCCTCTCAGGCCGAGCCCTCCGAGCCGAGTTCTGGATCTTCTTCAGTCTCGGGTTTCCTTCAAACTCAGGACGGAGGCCAGAGGACAGTGAGCAGCCCAGACCTGGGCATTTTCTCGGCGCCCAGGCTGTATCCGGAGCCCCATCCTGCTGCCACCTCTCCAGCTAGAGAGAGACTAGCGCGTTCCCACTGTTTCTTTCTGCGCCTCTCCCTCTCATTCAAGAGCAAGTTTCTTTTCCCTCTCTATTGGAAATCCTGCCCCGGAAGTCCAAAACACCCATCTGTGTGTCCTTCCCCAGCTCTTGGATCACCCTTAGAAATATTATCTACTTATCAGGGCTGAGAATCGCTCATACTTGACTTGGCTTTTCATCCCTTTTGGGAGACAGCGGTTTACTCCTTAACACACTCTTAGCTGAAACTCCATGCCCAGGACTTTATCCATTAGGATCACTAGCTCCCTGGCCATCTCTATGTGACTTCCCTCACCCATCTGAGTTCCAGTTTCCTCTGGACTCCAGTCTCCAGTCCACAACGGATCTGGTCAGTCCCACCTCTGGGTGGGAGTGACCAGGGGGCTCTGGCCCAGGATCCCCCACCCTGGAAGGCAACTCCAAAGTAGCAAGAGAATTGGGCGTCGGGTACGATCCTGGCAGCTCAGGAGTGGGTGCTCCACTGACTCCACACAAGAAGATGAAAAAGCGCAAAGAGCTCAATGCATTGATTGGCTTGGCTGGGGACAGCCGAAGAAAGAAGCCCAAGAAAGGTTCCGGCCACCGCCTGCTTCGCACTGAGCCTCCTGACTCAGACTCTGAGTCCAGCTCGGAGGAGGAAGAATTTGGTGTAGTTGGAAATCGCTCTCGCTTTGTCAAGTGAGTGATGCAATGGTGAGGGATGGGATGGGAAAAGGCATCTCCTTGCACTACTAAGGAGGCAAATTAAAAAGAAGGGAATTCTTAGGAAGAAAAATGAATATAGCTTGGAAGGCAAAGAGGGAGAAAAGTTGCTAAGGAGTAGGTGAGCTCAGGTTCTGAATGAAGGATAAGTTAAAAGATCTGTTTCTAAGTGTACAAAGAAGAGCTCTGAATCAAGGATAGAAGTGTGGGCTTGGGGAATGTGCCAAGAGCCTAGAGACCAAGTTGAGAGTAGCAAAGAAGCTAAAAATAGGGACATGGGAGCAGAGAAACTTTTGGAACTAACCTTTTTTAAAAGTGTAGGAAAGACAGGGACCTTAAGACTGCAAATTATTTACTTGTTGAGTCAGGATCTTGGTGATGGGAGAATATGGTGAGGGACATACTGTAGCAAGTATGAGCCTTGAGAATAATGGGACATGGAGGACAAAAAGAAGAGACAGTTTTTTCTTAAGCCACTTAGATGGCGCAGCCACTAGACAAATCCAGTAGTGAGCACTAAGGACCTTGAGAATTGGGGCTCAGGGTAGGAAAGGGCTGAAGGGAACGTTGAAGGTGCCTTGTACCCTCTCAGGGAGCACATAAAAGAAAAGAGTACTGAGGATGTTGAAGCAAGAGCTAGGCAGAAGGTTGGGGTGCTAAAAAAGGTTGAATCTTTTGTTTGGGGTTTGTTTAGAGTGTCTTTCTTTCTATTTTGTTAAAGAATTTGGATTCTAATCAGCTTTGCCAGATTAGGTAGTTAAGGGCAATCCTAGGTTTAGGTTGTGAAGATTTGATGAAGTGGAATAGCTCATCTGGAATAGTTACCCTGTTGAGTTAGTTTAGACCTTAAGTGTTGATTGAAGTTTAGTATGAAATCTAACCCCTTTCTGTGTTTTCTTCTGTCTGAGCCAAGAAGCTAGAGTGTACCAGGTGTCCACTTAAACCTACAGTTCCTATTTCTTTCATTCCATTTACAGTAAAACTTGCTCAAAAGTTTATGAAGTTTCAATAAACTGAAACATGGTCCTCATGGGGTGAGCATGTGTTTGAGAAAGAGAAGTAGATAGGTAAATTACAGTGCAGTGAGGGAATTGCAGAGAAGCTCTAGTCTTTACACTTTCCTAACCTGAGACCCGAGTTAATAGTGATGACAGTGCGCTGCAGTGCCCACAGGTGCTTCCTCTATTTCATGTGAAGTTTGTCTCACAGGAACTCCCTCTATTTCATATGAAGTTTGAAACTTTTGTATCCAATAGATGAATTCTTCATAGGTTATATTATTTAGTCATTTTCGGCTAGGTTAGTTCCAGTCATTTCAATGCTGTTCAGATTTAAGTGTGTTACCCTGTGTTCCCTGGTAGATCAACTGGTTGTTCATTAAAAAAGATAATTGCATGGCAACACATGTATGCTATTTCTAATAAAGCTGTGCTCATAATCACTTTTGTACTCCTGGTTGAATTTGTTCTTATGATCAGGGGAGACTATGTACGATGCTGCAAGATCTGTTATCCCCTCTGTGCTTTTGTCATCCTTGCCGCTTGTGTCGTGGCCTGCGTCGGCTTGGTGTGGATGCAAGTTGCTCTGAAGGAGGATCTGGATGCCCTCAAGGAAAAATTTAGAACAAGTAAGTGACTGCACATTTCTGAATTTAATCTGGGAATCTTTTCCAGGTTCTAGGACAAAGTGGACCATGCCAAATTAAGAGTTTTGCCCACTTCTGAAGCAATTATACATTTTCCAGCATTTTTATACTCTTTCTTAGCTGTCGGCTTGACTACAGTAACAGTTACTTCTTTTAAACACATAAACAAAAAATAGTTCTTATTCACATGTCTTAGGACAAGTAGCATATGAAAAATGGCATTGAAGTCAACATTTAGGGTACAGAAGGTAAGTACTAAGGTCCAGGAGTCTGGAACCTTGGTTACCCTTCACCTGTTGCCACTTGATACTTCCACAAATATAAAGTGGCAGTAGCAACACTAGGCTATTTCTTCCTCATGGGGCCATTTGAGAAAGAATGTGAGAGTCTGTCAATTTCCTCCTTAAAAACACAATAGGAACATAAGAATGAGCAATAATAATAATAGCCAACATTTATGGAGTGCTTACCGTGTGCCAAGTCACAAATATTTGTTTCTTGAGTGAGTTTTAAACTTTGAGACTTTTTTTAAGTTAAAGAGTTTTCCATGTTCTGAATTATAAAGTATGTTGCACATCCAAAGTACTTTTTCTTAAAGATGTCTTTGCATGATGCCTTCTACCAGATTTAACCTAAATATCTTACTTTAGTAACACTGAGATATTTGGTTCTAGATTTCAAGGGTTAGTTTTCTAAGCCGAGGAACCAGTTTCAAGTTAGTCACAAATACTCTAACTGTAGCAGCACGAGCACACCTGGAAACTGACCACCAAGCTCTCTCAAGGTCACAAAGAAAAGTGGCACCAGAACTGGAATTAGAGTTGTTTTCTTACTTCCTATCTTAAGCCTTAGGAGATCATAACATCCTTGCCTCCTTCACTCCAGCTTCTCTTTGCTGCCTACAGTTATTCAGGTTTCGAATCTGACATAGGGACACTAATCCTTAGTGTGATGACATTCTTAGTGATATTGCTTGAAAACAAAAATGTCGAAATACTAACTTTGGTTTTCTTCTGAGCTTCTGATTCAAAGAATGGAGTTGGGTAAGTCATAATTCTCTGCCAGAATCATCCTCACCTATATGTTTTATCAACTGGTGGAATCAGGGTACAATGTAAGAAAGAATGAGATATATATTTTAGTTATTGTTCCTCCTTAATGGTTGTCCTTAGCAATATTGCAGGTTTTTTCTAAGGCCAGTGTTTTCTTTACAAATAGTAATCATAACTTAGAAATGAGGTTCTCAGAAAGATGTATAACTGTAAAAACTGAAGACACCTGTCTGTGCCATTATCTCTCTGTAATTAGGTGGGCTTCCTAGGTTTGTGCTACATCTTGTTTTGATCACAGAAATTATTTATGTTTATATTTGAAAACATTGCTCGATTCTACCTTTCAGGGATTCCTTTCTCTGACTCCTCTGTGCCTATGTTTACAGGACACCCATGCAATTTATACTTTAGGTTTTCAGAGAATTTATTTAGAAATGCATATTTAAAGTGAATACATGTAATAGACCTGGCGATCAGTCAGCAACAAATATTTATTGAGCACATGTGAATACCAGTCCCTGGAAATACTATATCAGGAGTGTCCAGGAATTGTACCCTGGGCTGTGAGACCTGCTTTCTATCAGTGAGCAACATTCCCCCGGGACCCTGACTACATTTGTCAGCCAGCTGAATGAAGCAGATTTAGAATTGTCAATCCAGCTGCTTTGTTGGCTTTGGTTTGCTACAATAGAAATATCTGAAGCAGGACTTCCTGAGGGAGGTTAGAGGGTAGGGCCTGAGGCATATGTCAGTCCATGGGCTGAACCATTGTGGACCACTTGCCCAAGAGTTTTTTGTGAAAACCATTATCTTGATTTCCTGATGTCAATCTTGTTAAACTTACATAATCTTTCTTTAAATTATGCTTCTGCTTTAAATATTTCAACAATTTTTACTTCTTGTTTTTCAAGAGGACAGTGGAAGTCACAGACTCAAATATGACCATCTGCCAATCTGGCTTTACTACTTTTTTGAGAAATTCAAAGCCCATTGTTCTTTATCTCAGTAAATTTTCTAAGACACTTGTGAAGAAAGGAGATAGGGCTGCTGAAATATCTGAAATAGAAAGCAGAGCAGAAAGGCTTGGTAGTTTTCCTCGTGATCAAGAAGTAACTTGATCCTTAAGCTAAAAGTACTGGCTGGCCTTGAAACTGTTAGCTCAGTATTCTTTTTCTAGAACCAGGTACTCCAAAAGACCTCTGCAGTTACTCTGAGGAAGATTCAATTCTCAGCCCTCCCTCTATCACTCAACTATGAAATGCTAGAGTGATAGAAAAGAATTAAGAAGAGAAGGAAAGTATTAATTAAGCATCTCCTTTTTGATGATACAGGCAGAGTAGCCGTTTGGTCATTTAGTACAGAACTTAAAAAATGGTCTTGTGCTAATGAGGGTATTAGCTGGAGTATACCAGAAAGAGTCCTGGTTCTAGGAGCAAAAGGCTTGAGTCTTGAATCCTGGCTTGCTCATTACCAGCTGTAAAACTTGGACAAGTCACTTACTCTTTCTGAGCTTTTGCTTTCCTATCTGTAAAACATAAAGATGTTTTTTTGCTACCAAAGCACTTTGGTCATTCCTCTGTCATAGCATTATCACACTGTATAGTAACTGTGACAACACCTCGCTCCCCACTAGACTGAGAGCTTCAGGATCTTTTTTATGTACTAGTGCTGGGTTAAGGCCGGGCACATGGTAGGGACTCAATAGCAAGTTGAATATTTACATAAAACTTTACTGCAAAATATAAAGACATAAAATATTGCCACTGGCAATATATATGTTCCATCCGAAGGTAGTGTGCAATAAGTTCTGAGTATTAGTATACTAAATTTTAAATGAGTTGCTTTCCATGTTGAACATGAATTAGTACTCCTAAATTGTTTGTTTGCGACACTTCTCATTTCTGTAGTCAGAGTGCCTTAATTTGGCTTGTCTCCTAAAAAGCCTCAACTCATATATGATCCCTTTTTGGTTCATGCAATCCTCAGGATCCAAAGTGTTTTCAAGGCTTGTCAGCTTTACGTGTTTGTTAGTAATTGTAACTCAGGTTATTTAGGTGTTCGTCTTACTTCCTTTTCTCCTACCTTCTACTTAATTTGTGTAGACTGCAGGAAAGAGAGAGACTCTCCCCCTCACCCTCACTTGGGATCTTTGACCACATGAGAATGGCAGACATGTGTGGGATGAGTTACTTTGCAACCTAACTGAAAATGTGAAAGAAATTCACTGAAATGCTAAGTGTTGCATTAATTGCATTAATTTAGACTGGTAAAATGTTCTTACTGTGTGAGATGGATATAATCCTGTAAACCATGTATAAATCAAATGTTACATTTAAAGCCTGTTTGTAAAGAAATCTTTTGGCTCATTTTTTGAAAAATGGGTAAATGTATCTAATTTCTTTGAATAATTCTGAATTTTCAAGTAGTGGGCTTGTTTGTAGTAGGGATACCATCCCCCACCCTCAACCCCATTTTTGTGGAGATTTTTGTTGTTGGGTTTTGTTTGTTGAGTTTTCTTTTTTTTAACTTAATAGGATAACATTATCTTCATTTCATACCCTACCATTATTTCACTGGACAAGCATTTGAGTTCTGTGTACCTGGCACTGTGGTGGGTCCTAGGAACACATAACAAATAAGATTTGGTCTCTGTCCTCAAGCAGCTCTCTTGTCAGTCTGGTGGAAGAGACAGACAAGTATATAGTTACAGTGTGTTAAGTGCTTGTTAGTTAGGAGTGATAAAGATGTGGTGGTCCAAGGAGCGGGTGGGCTATTTGTGCTAAATCTTGAAGGAATTAATTAGGCCAAGGTGACAGAAATGAAGAAGGGGCAAGCCAAGGGCATCTGGACAGAAAGAATAAAGGGTGTAGGGTCACCAAGGCTTAAAGAGGTTGGTGTGTCAGGAACATCTTCTCAGCTATAAAGTAGATTGAAGAGATAGGTAAAGTGATAAGCAACATGGTTGGTAGGTAAGCAAAGGCCAGATTTATTCAGTCAATAATACTTACTGAGTGCCTAAAATGTGCCAGGTATATTCTAAGTGCTGACCATACAGAAATGAACAAAAAGTCTTGGTGCTTACATTTTAGTAAATTGTTTTATATCTGCTCTATGTGCCAGTTTTTGGTTTTAAAGAAAACAGATAATAACTAATCAGGCAGTATGTGGCTTTAAAAGAAGTGATGTAGGTTTTATTCTACAGAGTCAGCCTTTATCAATATTTTATTTTCCATGAAAAGGAAAGATACTCTTTGAAGACGAGAAAGCACTCTTTCAGGCCTCTCTTTAGGCTGACAAATCTCTAAACCATTCAGGAAATACTATTTCCCAAAGGAAAGGCCAAATATCACCCCGTACATCACCTAACATGTTCTTCCTTTATCTTCTCTTTCACTTTGAGCTTTTGGGTTGATTTAAGACTTAAGAAAATTCTCTGTTGTTTATGAAAAAAGATTTAAAATCTTAGTCCTCATAACAGTACTTGAAAGGTGGTAAGAACCCACCTTGCATTTGATTAATTCGATATAGAAAAAAAGTAGACTTAAGCACTTACAGATATAACTTAGGATTTCACCGTGAGCATTAATGTAATAAGGTTTATAAATCTTCATTGACTAATCAAAAAAGCTCCTTTATTGAGCTGATCAATACTTAACATTTATCATTTACTGTATGCCTGGCCAGCTGTGTTTAGTACTTTACAGCCATTGTTTCACTTGATTCTAAAAATCCTGTAAAGTATATTTTACCTCTGTGTTACAGATGACGAAACTGAGCTCAAAGAATTTGAGTAATTTGCTCAAGATCACAGTAAGTTACAGAGTGGAGATTCAAGTCCAACTCTTTCTGCTGATATTCATCGTTATCATTTTTAGCCATCTGACTTTTTTAAAAGTTGTTTTGCCAGTAGTGAAATAGCCCCAGTTAAAAGAGAGCTTTAGTGTTAAAGATACACATTTACATAAATAAAAGAACAGTGCCATTGATAGATATGAATTCAGCCATTATTCACGCAGTGTTAACTTTTATTAATCTACTTTCTTTCCTACTGTATGATCCTTGTTTTCACCTTAGAACTTTATGAATATTTATGATTGTTCTTATTTTTTGCTTTTAGTGGAATCTAATCAGAAAAGCTCATTCCAAGAAATTCCCAAACTTAATGAAGAACTACTCAGCAAACAAAAACAACTTGAGAAGATTGAATCTGGAGAGTTGGGCTTGAGCAAAGTATGGATAAACATCACAGAAATGAATAAGCAGGTAGCAAAAGTGATTTTATTTCTGTGTAAGTTGCGAATAGTTTTTTTTGGTATGAATTTGTAGTTGTAAGACACTCTGCATTGTTTTACTTTTTGAAATGGTATTTTGCCTACTGTGATCCTAACATGTTAAAGTTGAGTAAAATAGGTAATAGTTGTGCATTTACCAAATATTTAAAATGTTAACCCTTTCTGCAAAGGAGTAGTTTAACCAACTAGAGCAGTTTAGAGGGAGTTGGAAATTCTTGAGTCAACTTTTTTTAAAGAGCAGCGTAGGTATTAAATAAAAAAAAAGAGTGCCATCTAACCCCCAAGAGAAATGGATAGCCTATTTGTATTAGATTATGAGAGCTTATTTTGTTTAAGAGAGTTTACAAACTTATAGACGCAACCATGGATTGTAGTGCTATGCACCATACTAACAAAACTGGAAACCATCCACAGCAAATGATAGTTATTCTAGCATAGCATAGGAAGCAGTGATAGAGTTAGCTAAATACCTTGTCCAGGCAAGCAAGCCTAGAGCAAAAACTTTTGCAGTCCCTAAATTGGCCAGATCTCAGTAGTCATTGATTCCAAAAGAGGAGGAAAAGGACTTATTCAAAGGTTGTTGATCAAGCATCTTGTATGTATACAGTTGCACTGGGTAACTATAGTAGCTATCCTCAGGTTTTGCAGTTTAGTTAGGGAAGATGTGCATTGAAAAGAAAACAAGTACCCAATGAATGGTACACTTGCAAAGTGCTTAAAAATAGATACGCCATCCTTGTTGGGGCTAAGAGGACAGTCTATTCTTCAGACTGCGGTCACAAAGTTCAGAATCAGCCAGTGGCAGGGAGCACTATGCTAAGATAAAGTACTTATGCATATTTCTAAAGCTACCCCTACCTTTCAGCAGTAGTTTGAGAGTGGTATTAATCTACTTTCTTTCTACTTTCTTTCTACTTTCTTTGGTATGGTTTAGCACGTAAGACCAGAATTCAGTGGCCTGGGTCTGCGACTTTAAAATTTTTGCCTGGAACCCACAATAAATGTTACATCATTATCCAGTAAACACATACATATATACATATATATAACTAAATTAAAAGTTTCTGAAAACATTAGCTTACTCATAATATTATGCTTTATGATATTTGATTTTCTATTCAGTTCTATTTCATTTTTTTAAATTCATGAAATTGATGGTTACAACACCTAATATTTACTCATTACCATTTATCCTTGAACTCTTAGTAATTAGGGAGAAGCAAGTATTCACTCTTCTTTTTTGCAACAAGAATAAGATAAACATGGCCTTGCTTGTATTCACAAGGCAAATGATCAAGTTTGGCCAGAGATTACATCAAGTGAAAATGGAACACAGCGAAGCATTGAGAAATAATTATCTCACTGGGGCAAACCATGGATTCCATTTAGTCAGTCAGTCATAGAGTTTATAGTTCTGAGTGAGGATGAGATCTTTCAGGATGACGAGCAGGCAATGTCAGCTATTTCCCATCTCCTTATAAGTCAACATATGGGAAGAGTCAAAGGGGAAGTCTGTTCTTGGTGTGAGAGGACACACAAGTTTTTAAATCTTTGCTACATATTTTGGTTTCTGAGTTCTCTTTAACCAGGAATCTAGAAAAAAGAATAATTTTATTAACCTGGCTGTTATTTTTAATACAAAAAGTACCTGGGAAGGCAGGTATATAGGAAAGTTTACTTCAGTCCTAGGGCTTCATATATAAAACTGGGAAAGACTGAACTGAAACCCTTTCCATTTGAGCTTCAGTAGATCTTCAGAGATGATGGGACAGACTGATGAAACCATCCTGATGCAGAGAAATTCTCTGCTGGCATGGGCACAGAAGGACAGGCAGGTGGTGGTGAAGTAGAGCTTTATGTCGGTCCAAAGGGAGCTCATCATTCTCTGAGTGATTTTCTAAAGTTAGTGTTATATATCTTTGATGATCTGTTCAAGTAAAAGGCATTTGTCCTAAATCAAAATAGGTATAAAAATAAAATTAATATTTCTCCATGTTTCTGTATCTAAGGGTAAGTATATCAATTAAGATGCTTTTAGTGGCAATTAAAAAAGTCAAAGTAGCTTAAACAACAAGAACATGTATTATATCACTTGACAAGAGCTATCTTTCTCACAATATGAGTTTAAGTTAATGCAGCCTGGAAAAACCTTTAGTTTGAAATAAGTTAAAATCAAATTTTTCATAGAAAATCTTTAAACTAGTAGTTAAAATCTCATTTACTTTTCTGTTTTATTTATGAAACCTCTGGTTTCATACCCACGACTATTCTCAACCATTATAGGGAGTTTCCTCCCCTCTCTCTGAAGACCATTAATTCAACAAATGTTTAATGTGCAGCTTTTGTGGAGTTAGGTCTTATATTCAAAAGCAGAAATGATGTGATTCCCACCCTCAAGGCTCTTACAGTTAATGGAGAAGATAGAAAAGTAAATAATTGTAAAACAGCCTGATAAGCAGTAAAAAGCCAGTCCCTATGAGCACTGTGGGGGCATTTTTAAGTATATTTCTAACCCAGACTGTCTGGAGTCAGGCAAGGCTTCTCAGATATCTTCAGCTGAGTCCTGAATGGCAAATAGGAGTCGGCCAAATGAATTCTGCAAAAAAGAGAGAGGGTGTTCTAGGTAAAACATTAATACACTTGATTCTCATTTGCAGATTCCATGCTTGCAAATTCACCCAATCACTAAAATGTGTTTGTGATCCCAAAATCTATGCTTGTGGTGCTTTTGCAGTCAGTCATTCACTGACAGGCATACAGTGATGAAAAATTTGAGTCACCCAATGTGAATGTTTTCAGTTGACATCAAACAAGGCCACACTCTGCCTTGTTTCAGCTCATACAGTAAACAAGTTTCCTTTTCATGATATATTTAGTTCCATGGTTTTTGCACCTTTGTGGGGTTTTTGTTTGTTTGTTTGTTTTGTGATTCTGCTGCTTAAATTGTCTACATAACAGTGCTAAAGTACTGTTTAGTATTCCTAAGTGCAAGAAGGCTGTGATGCGACTTTCAGTGAAAATACATGTGTTAGATAAGCTTTTTTCAGGCATGAGTTTAACAATATACATTAAGTAAGATGTCTTTAAAAGAAACAGACATAAAACAAAATTATGTATTATATTGATCAGTTGACAATAAATGTGACCAGAGGGCTTTCAGGAAGCTAGCTCGGTACTTCTCTTAGGAGCAGTGGTTCAGTAATCACTAGTTCAGTGTTAGCTGCAAATTTCTAGAACTACTGTGAATAAAGAGAATTGACTACATGTACAAAAGCATAGATGAATGAAAGACATAGTGTGTTTAGGGAATTTTGGTAATTTATTATGGCAATAATGACTTTAGTGGAAAGAGGCCATAAGTAAGGATATGTGAGTAAGAACCATATCAAGGATCTTGAGTGCCCTTCTTTGGTAGTACACTTTACCTCTTTTTTGGTACTCGGTCCAGGTATTTTATGTGATCATTATAGTTGTTCACCCCCTTATCTAAGGGGGATACGTTCCAAGACCCCCAGTGGATGCCTGAAACAGGATAGTACCAAACCCTCTATATTACTATATTTTATCCTATATATACATACCTACGATAAAGTTTAATTTATAAATAGGCACAGTAAGAGATTAATAACAATAAAATAAAACAATTATAACGGTATACCGTAACAAAAGGTATGTGAATGTGTGCACATGCGCACTCTTTCTCTCTAGTAATTTTTGCATTTTTCAGTTCAAGTCTATTCCTGAATCTTTGTAACCATCCCTAATGTGCAGTGATGGCTCGGTGTCACTGGTTTCAGGTGATACCTTGCTGCAGTCTTCATACAGGCTCAGTGTTCTAGTGCAACACGTTTTCTGTTCCTGTCTTCTACCCACAAATTTAACGTATTTTCGTTCTTACCTGAGCACTTACCACACACTGTGGCTGTAACTTATGCAGTTTGAGGTGCAACAGCAAAACTAGCATGAATTTTGTGGATAGAAGATTTGTTCTTTCTATAGAGCTTAGTAACCTAAACATATGATTTTTTTTTATTAAGAACTTCTACCTTTTCACTTAAAGGGAGCACTTTACAGCTTCTCTTTAGCATATTCAAATTGCTAGCATTAGCAAAATTAAAAATACTCTTGAGCTTTGGGGTCTAAGTAAAATAAGAGTTACTTGAACACAAGCACTGCGATACTGCAATAGTCAATCTGGTAACCAAGATGGCTCCTGAGTGACTAACAAGTAGGTAGCAAATACAGTTCAGATACACTGGACAAAGGGAAGATTCATGTACTGTCAGGACGGAGAGAGATAACAGGAGATTTCATCACGCTACTCAGAATGGCACGCAATTTAAAACTTATGAATTAATTTAGTTCTGGAATTTTGCATTTAGTATTTTTGGACCACAGTTGACAATGGGTAACTGAACACAGAAAGCAAAACTGCATAAAAGGGGGAAGCAGCGTATTCATGTATGCAACTAATTAGAAGTTTTTATACTATACTCTGTTCTTTATGTGTGATTATGGTGATGATGGTGATGTTGATAATGATGATGACAATTAAGATAATTACTATGATGATAACTATCATTCATTAAATGCCTTCTTTGTGCAGGCCACTATAAGATGCACTACAAATGAGACCTTTTTTGCTTCTATAGCCCTATGAAGTGATGGTGGTATGAAGTGGTTGAGGTTCAAAGATGTTAAGTAGTTTGCTCAAGGCCACACAGTTATGTAGTGGTGCTAACATTAAAATATTCAAGTCCTAAGAGCCTGTTTTTTTGTTCCAGTTTCCCTTTCTGACCTCCATCTTTATATCCTCTATAGAATGAAGTAGGTGCTCATTAAAGTTGAAAGGCTGTGATATCAGGTTCCTACTTGAGCTTATAATCACTCATCATTGATGATTGTATGTTTAGTAACTTTTTTGCTTACTATTTAAAGAATACTTAATTTTAACCCCCAAGCAAAAAAAGCAGCATTTCAGACTTTATAGTATAAAATGATCTGCAGTAGCTATTTTTAATTTTGCTAATAAAAAGTCATATAATATGTATAAAATTCATGACTCATCTTTTGGCTGGAATGTGAGTTTTTTCCTTAAGTTTCCACTTGATTCACCTTCTTAGACTCTTTGAATTGCACTGTGTGACTTTTAGAGATAAGTTCTATAATGCTTGAATCTCATCTGACATTCTAGAATGTGTATCAGAGATCAAAGCAGTCCCAGAGATAGTAATGGGAGAGTGTCGTTTGTCTCTCCATTCTGCTTACACATGTAGTTTGCTGCAGTTTTCCACAGATTTTGACATTATTCCACTCTTAAGAGGGGAATGCTGAGAGATGGAATCCTTCTTTGCCATTTATGGGAATATAGCTAAGTTGTAGCGACCAGTGTGTGGTCCAGGTCTTATGAGTAAAAAGTCCTGTGTGATGTTTGGTAATTAGAGAGTTCATGGTCAGCTCTTCAGAGCATACTCTTTCAGTGAGGCAGCTGATACCCTAGGCCTTGAGAGTTTGGGGCATGGGGGAAGTGGAACAGTAACCTCACCTTATCCTGCTTACACTGGCTTTCAGCTACTCCTCTGGTTTGGGGTGAAATGGTGGCTGTCAGCCAGCCAGCCACACTGGCCATTTGTGAAGCCATTACTATTCTTGAGAAACTTAATCAAATAATCACACAAATAAATAAATCGTTGTCACTTTGAGAAATGCCATGCAGAAAAAGTGTTCCTGGGCCTATTGGTGCTGTTGTTCCCTCCCTATGACCCAATGCCACATCCGCCCTTCTAACCTAGACAGAATACCTGTGTTATTTTTATATATAAAACTCTTACTTCTCCATCAGTCTGACTCCTTCAATGAAGCCTGTCCCATTCAGCCTGCACTGATACTATCTTCAGAACTTTCTTGAATATCACACTTAGTACTTAATTTTTTCTTTAATGTTGCCTTTCTACTTCTATCCCTCTACCTCCCTCTCTCCCTCCCTCCGTCTTCCCCTCCCTTTCTCACTCACATTATGCACTCCTGCCCCAGCCTTCTTTCTATTCTTCAGCTATGGCAAGCTCTTCCCTGTACTGGGGCCTTTGCCCTAGCAATTCCTTATGCCCTGAAATATGCTTCATTCAATCTTTGTCTGATTAATTCCTCATTATTTAGATCTGAGTTTAAATTTTATCTCCTTATAGAGGCCTTCTCTGACCATCCAATCTAAAGTAGCTACCCAGTCATTCATCAAGTTACCTTATTTTAATTTTCTTCTAACATATCCTACTATCTGATACTTTTCTTATATAAAATGTCCATCTCCTTGCACTAAAAGGTAAACTCCAAAAGATCACCGACACCTGTGTTGTTCATCACTGGTATAAGTTAGGCTCCATAAATATTTGTTGTGGGCATGAATGAATGAATGAATGAATGAATGAATAAAAAAAATGCTCCAATGCCCCTGAACATTTTCCTCCTAAAGGGAAGAGGGAGCAGAATTCCCAACTCCTTGTTGGACTCCCTTATTCAGAACACACTGCTGCTCACTCCAGGAGCTCTGCTTAAATTCTCTGCATAGTACTTACTGTTATCTGGTACTTTTCTTCTTTGTTTTTCTCTCACCTTCCACTATGATGTAAGCCCCGTGAGAACAAAACCTCCTGGTGTTGTTTGCCACTATCTCCACAGTGCCTGCAGCAGTGCCAGGCACAGAGAAGATGCCAAACATTTGTTGAAGGAAAGAATAGGAGATCAGGTTCACTTCGTTTTATATCTGTCTGGTGCCTACCACAGTGTTAGGTGTATAACAAATACCCAGAAACTTTAGTGGTTACTCTCTGAGGCCACTCTGAATATAATTGCCATTGGTAGAACTGTGTCCTCATTCTGCCTAGAATTGGGGGCAGGAAAGCTAAGAATCTTTCAAGAATGTTTTGAGCCACACTGCATGGTTGTTAGAATATGATCTCTGCAGCCTGAAGTTGAATATTATACAGGTTCCCCAGTCTCCAATCGACAGAAGTCCAGCTATTTAGAATTCTACCCCTAAATAGCAGAAGAGAAGATGTATTTTATTTTGATTCAATTTCTATTTTAATACATTCAGTGCATCCGTCAGCAAGTCAGTGGGTATTTATTGAGCCCCTTCAGGGTACAAAGTAGTGCTTTGGTTGAGCTATTGAGTTTGAAATATTAATCACATTGTTAAACCAAAACTAAATCCCCAAGTAGTTGAAAGTGCTGCTCCAGTTGTCAGAGTACAGTTGCTGTATTTTGTGATGATGGGCTTTTACTTTATAATATATGTACTCACTTGGGCAAGAACAAAAGTTCAGTAAATAACTGAGGTGTTATTTTTTTTACCAAAATGACGTCTTTCAGGGGTCTTGGATCATTAGCTTTCTTTCTGTCCAATCGTTGAAGGATTGTGTTGTGATCACTGTTGTAATCATCTTTTGGGTAATTTAAGGTTTTTGGACCTTGTACCTGCCAGGAGTATGATAAAGAATAATACTTGCATTTTCTTTTTTGGCTCTAGTGTTTAAATTGGGCAGGGAAAGAAGGGGTGTTATTGCCGCCTCCTAGATCTCAAGTCTATTCAAGGTACTATAGTTCCTCTATTCCTGTGAGCTGAATAGAGTGTAATGTATGGATCACAGAAATGCATGAAATCCAAGGGTGCCTTGACATCAGCATCAATTGTAGAGTTTATGAAGGAAGCATTCACTGTGCAAATTTTGTTTCTATTGTTTCCATTGTTATTCTTTTCCTTTCAGATTTCTCTGTTGAATTCTGCAGTGAACCACCTGAAAGCCAATGTCAAGTCAGCAGCAGATTTAATTAGCCTGCCTGCCACTGTAGAGGGACTTCAGAAGGTAAGTGCTATATGTATGGGCACTGTGATTAACCAACCTACTGCTTCTTACAAGTTTTCTTTGGAAGGCTAACCCTTGAAATCAGCTGCTCCATGAGGACAGTAATAGAGTATATCACTGTTTCTAAAGAGTTCAGAATATCTCTGTTTTGGTCTGATTAGTTCAGCCTTTGATTTGCAACAGGCGACATTAACTCTAGTTATGTAGGTTCATACCTTTTTATTTGGCTCTCCAAGTCCCAAGATTGCTCTGCTGGGACTCTTAGGTTAACCTATGTGGGTTTGGCTTTCATCATTTGCCTTTTCAATTCCTCATCCACAGTGTCTTCATGAAAACAGACCAATTGTACATGAGATTTGCTCTAAATTACTATTAATTTCTAAATTACTATTTTCTTTCTAAAAAAATTATATGAAGAAATGCAAAAATTAAAAAGTCAGGATATGATAAGTGTTGGCAAGGATGTGCAGCAAAGAGAACTTTTAAACAGCCCTGCTGGGAGTACGTATTGGTAAAAGCATTTTTGAAAACAAACATATTATTTTATAAAGGTAAAGGTGCACATCTTCTAAGCAATTCACTCGCAACTTTAAGAAAAATAAAGTAGGGACAGCTTTGATGAGGCCAAATTCTTCTTGCCACCGTTCCCGAGGGCTTAGTGGAAAAAAGGTAAGACTTGCATTAGAAAAGGAAACTGGTTTATCTTGCATTCATTAATTCAATAAACATTTGTGGAGCTTCCTCCAGTATGTGCCAGGCACTTTGCAGTTGTTGAGGATACTAGTTTCAGGGTTTTGCTCTAGATTCTACATGGCTCTGTCAGCTGCTTCCTTTAAAACAATAATCTTGAACAAGAAATTACTATCTTCTTGCATCCTGATGGTCTCGTAAGTCCAGCCAGTGAGGATTCTCTAACATTAGGTGTCTTTGAATGCCTGTAGCTTCTGTAACAACAGAGTATGCATAGATAACATCCCAGCCTATAGATTTTACCCAGTGTGTTGTCTCTTTGCAAATCTATGTGTTTATAATGTCAGGCACTACTTATATTACAAGTGGCTCAGTTCTGAAGTGGTAGTTCATCTCAAATACATAACTTCATTGTACTCATGTGAATTTTTTTTAAATGTTGTTCTCTTGGAATCTTGGCTATCAGTATAATAATATAAAAGACCTTGGTTAAAAATACTAATGCGACACTATAAAATTGTCAGTATATCTTAATAAAAGGCCAACACCGCCAAATAGTAACATTTTGGGGGATGTTCCCTTAGGACAGTTCTTTTTAACCTATTTCCCATTTAGAAAAAAAAAAGTACAGCTTGCTGCCAGCGTTAATTTAACATCACACATGGGATGTTAAATGTTTCTAGGATTTGACATTTTTTCAGCCATGGAGAATTACTCTGTTTTGTAAATGGAAATACCATTACTAAAAACAGAATGCTATAAATAAAATGATGTCATTTGTTTCCAAAGACTATCGATATACTAGAGCAATGCAAAAATAATAAGAAAAGAGAGATATTTCATGGCAAACTTTGGGGGTAAGGTTAGGACTATAATCCGCAAGTTATCGCGGGGTAAATACTGCAGCTGCAGGTGCCGCCAGCAAGTGTTCTCGGGGCAAACGGGAAAAGGGTTAAAAAGATGGTTTCTGAATCATATTGCCAAATCCCTAGTCCACTTGGGCTCCTCGGGCCTAATGAAAGCAAAGTAAGCTACTACTCTATCTAACTCTACTCAATGAGATTCTAAAGTAGAAAAAGAGCAAATGCTGCCAAATAGACTTTTTCCTTAATCTCTGCAATGCTGGTTATCCCAAAGCCAAATGGTTGCGCCCATTTTCACTCAAAAGTCATCATTTTCTCCTGACTCAGTGGCAGTCTACAGTGTTAGCTCTGGCCATCTGCCTGCCTTCAGCCGGGCTTGGTAGAGGCAGTTTATAGGGGAACCTTATCTGTGGGTCCCAAATTTATAAACTAATATCTTTTTTTTAGGAACAATTTGGTTTTCCTCTAGGAGAAGTCTTTTAAATTGGGAAAATTGCTTGTTTTATATATGTATATAGATTCTTGTTAATTGTGTCAGTACAAACTACATGAAATTCATAATTTGAAGCTATTTGAAGTAATTAAAAACACTGATCTCTATTAGGTCAGTGTTTAAAGTAAAATGAAATCACAATGATATACCACTAAACTCTCACTAGAATGGATAAAATTGAAAAGATGCAGGTACCAGTATTGATGAGGATATGGAGTAACTGGAATTCTCATACATCACTAGTGGGAATGTAAAATGGTATAACTATTTTAGAATAGTTTGGCGTTTTTTAAAAAAGTTAAGCATACATCTATCATATGTTTAGCCATTAACTCCTAGTTATTGTATTGATGAGAAAGCATATGATAAAGGGAGATGAAAACATATGCCTACATAAAGGTGTATACATGAACATTTTATTGCAGCTTTATTTATAATTGTCACATATCTAAAACAACCTGGACGCCCATCAGCTGGTGAAGAGATAAACTGTGATGTATCCACACAATGGAATGCTACTAAGCTACATGCTCAGTAGCTACACATGGATAAATTTCAAAATTTATTATAATTATTAATAATAACTATGTTTCTGTTCAGAGCGTAGCTTCCATTGGCAATACTTTAAACAGTGTCCATCTTGCTGTGGAGGCAATACAGAAAACTGTGGATGAACACAAGAAAGCCATGGAGTTATTACAGAGTGATACGGTAAGAAAATCTACAAATGCTACGGAAAGTCAGCATACTCCTGCCCACTCTTCTGTGTAATAGTAGTAATACCCACTTTCCATTTGTCTAAACAGACCCTATTATACACCTTTTTAAAAGATATAATAAGAAATGTTTATTGATTTTTTGACAATGTAAATTAAGCCATTAAGGTGGGTACAATTAAGAGCTGAGTCTTTTGCAAATGTGCTGAAGGAGCTAATAGTGATAAGACACAGTTCCTGAGGGTGGAATGGGTAGGAAAGAAAATAGAAAAGCAGAAAAGGGAAGTGGCAAAGTATCTGTTATTTATTGCTATATAACAGATCACCCCAAATTTATTAGCTTAAAACAACATGTTGTTATTTCTCACTAGTCTATGGGTCAGGAATTTGACAGGGCTCTTAGACTGTGGAATGATGAGAGACCAAGTGAAGAGCAGTTCTAGAGGATGAAAGGTCCTCTCAGATGTTCCAGCTCCAGCCAGGCCCCCAGTTGAATGCAGCCATATGTGTGACTTCAGCCTACACCATGTGGAACAGAATACCCCCACCCCTGCTGAGCCCAGTCAACTCTCAGAATCCTGAGAAATAATAAATTGTCGTTTTAAGCCACAAAGTTTTGAGATGATTTGTTATGCAGCAACAGATAACTGAGGCAGAAGCAAACCCCTGCAGTGCTCGGGAATTGTTTTCGAATGTCCTCAATGCTGTGCAGATGTAAGCTGTCTGCAGTCATGCAGGGGCCTAATGGGTACTCAGCTCCATGTAGGGTTTATGAAGGGTGGAAAGGATGGCACAGCCTCCGCTGCTGTCCTGGGGAGATGAGTTATATGTACATGAAATGGGGACTGTTCAAGCACACAGACGTTCCCTGGCTTCTCCACTCATTTCTAGGTCTGCTTCCCATGCTTTTTACAAGCTTTGGATTTTGAAGTTTAAACAGGGCAGTTCGTACCAAGGAAACCAAGGCTATATCAGAGCTCTAGAACAGAGAGTTTTCATTTCTTCAGAAAGAGTACTTCTCACTGTTATTTAGTGGAGGTGACTGGGGTAAAAGCATTGATCTCAGTGTCCAGACACCCCAGATTCCAGCTCCAACTCTGCCATTGAGTAACTGATCCATAATAATAAAGACCTCTCTAACTTACCAATTCTTTCATTATTATTACTATTTTAATATCTTCAGCATTTTCTCAAGTAAATATTTGATAAAATATTTTTTCTTAATGCAAAAATTCATACTTTATAGAACCATGGGGTTTTTACCCCCTCCTCTCCTCCTCTTCTGTGGTTGCCTTTTGTTTCTTATAAAAGGGGGGTTGTTAAATGTCCAGGATTTCAGATTTCAAGGGAAACTATTTTCACCAATTGCCTTCTGCTATAATTAAATCTACTTCTTTTAAACTTCCATGGTTGCCAATAGTAATCCTCCTTCTGGCATACTTTGTACTGAATAAGTCATAGTTATGGGCTCTGAAAGATTAAGCAATACAGAGTTTTTCCACTAGAGGGAAAATGTATATATAAACATGTTATACGTCTCTGCAAAGAGAGACTTGAGCAGTGGGAAGGGAATGGGAAAGGAAGTGTAACCCTCAAACATAACTTTTGGCATATGCTATAAATGTGCGTAATTGGTTGTTGTACTCAGTGCCCACAGCCAGTGGTTACGTGACCGATTCCTGGGGGAAATGATGACACTAACCAGGTCCAGACTGAGTTGGTCCCTGGGATGTTATAGTGATTCTGTAGTTTCTTGGGGAGTACAGGTAATAAGGACTGGTTCCTAGGGAGTCATTCTGTTCAGAGACTGAGAAACACTAGGAGGATCTCAGTTCCCTAAGGTGCTGCTGGTCCAGTCCATGCCTTAAGCTGGGCATCCCCAGAATTACCGGGAGCCCTTGGGGCCTAGCACAGGGCTGGCCACACTGTAGGTTCCTGGGCAATGTTGACTAACCTGTGGATGCCCCATGTGAGAAGCTAAAATGTTATGGGACCACCCCAGATGGTTAAGTAGACCTAGAACTTACTGCCTGTACTGATCTCTATTGCTGTTAATAGAATCAGCACTCCTCGAAGGAGACCAGTGGAAGCAACCAGATCACTCCATCACCTTCAGCTCCATCAGAACTTGACAATAAAACCCACAATGAGAATTTGAAACAGGTAGTTTTTGTCTTTGGCTTAACTCCCTGCCACCACAGTGGACTCTGGAGGCAGCCTGAGTAGTTTGAGCTCAGTGTTGTGGTGCCTCAGCAGGCATCCGTGTATATATTTGCCTGGCTGAGAGCTGAGCAGAGGGAGATGTGTGATGCTGTCCTGTCTCTTTTTTAGCACTCTTTTTTTTCCTGTATGTCGATCAGTGGAGTAAATTCCTTTTCACACCTTGAAAGACATAGAATGACCAGATTATTTTGAAACTCTTTATGAAAAATAGCAATCTAGGCAAGTTAAAGATGGGTAGATAGCAGATTAATTCAAAGTGATGACTATTTTGAGCCACAGTAAATTCTAAGAATGTTAGAAAGCATATCCTTGAAAAGAGTCTCTAAAGACTAAAGACAGAGGAGGAAAAAGGATATTGAGTTCAGAATCACATTGAAGAGCATAAGGGAAATCTTCACAAGAAGAATTCCTGTCCTGAGTTTAATGCCCTTTGAAACCTATGTCATCATTTCTATTTAAGTAGTAATCAGTAACTAAAGGATGTCAATAAAAATAATTGAATCTTGTACTAAATAATGCACTAATTATGGTTTTGCTACATGAGCCAATTCAGTAATTGGTATTGTTCCTAGGGTAGTTTTGTTCTGACAAATTAGGTTAATGGACATTTCAGTTAATAACCCAGCAGGCTTTCCTGCCAGCAAGTGAGGTAAACATTGGGGAATTAATTCCCAGGCTCTCAGCTTCCTGGGACCAGAGAGTGAATCATGTGGGTAGTCCTCGTCCCTCTTTCCCCCTCCTGTCTAGCTGAGGTCAAACAACTCCAGAGGGAGTAAACTGGAAGCGATTTAGAGTGGAGGGACAAAGCAGAGACAGACGATCAATGGTACAAACCAGGAAAAGGAGTTTACTTCAATAACTTGACATAAAAACGGTTGTTCAATGCTGCTGGCCTGCTTGTCTAGTATACATTTTTAGCTGGATTCCACAACTTGATTTATTTCCACTCCAGGATATCCTGTACCTTCACAACTCTTTAGAGGAGGTAAACAGTGCCCTAGTAGGGTACCAGAGGCAGAATGATCTTAAACTCAAGGGGATGAATGAGACAGTCAGTAATCTTACCCAGAGAGTCAACTTGGTAGAAAGAGATCTGGTTGCTATGAGCAAGGTAGAAAAACAAGCGAACCTGTCCTTCAGCATGGTAAGCCTTTTCAGATCTTTTGTGATGTGTTGTGTGTTCTGTGTATACATAAATGACATTCCACCACCTTTTCAATCTTCTGTCATATTTGAGAGGCTACACGTTTGTGTTGTGCTTAATCCTTGTCTCCTCTAATCTTTACACTAGCTCTCTGATGTGAATGGCCCAGGCAGTGTTGGTCCTGATTTGGATAGGAGATGTAGAGAGGTTCAGTTGCTTGCCCAGGCCTCACCACAGGTGTTGGCAGAGATAACAAGCCTATTATGTTACCAGTGACCCATCTGGTAGGGAAGCTCTGGCACATTTTCCAAGCGAGGTCATCTTGATCTTTTCTAAGTTATTAAGGGTGAGAGCAATGACAGTGACAAGAGCTAAAGAATATTTTGCCATTTTGTGAAGCCCGAACTCGGCTTTCAGATTTATCCTGCTTTGTTTACAGATTAGGGGAATCCTTTTGCATATAAGGTCAGGAAAGCCATTTAAAACAGATCTGACCAGCTTCTCAAGTTAAGAGATCATTGAGTCCATCCTCTCATTTTACATATGAGGAAACTGAATGACCTACTAAGTCACCAATGCTGGCAGACCATGTCGTTTACTTATTTTCGTGTTATTGTGAGTAAAACGTGTGTTTCTTTAATCACCTTTTACATATACTTTGTGCTGGGATCCATGTGGATTATTTTTTAATAGCTGCAAGCCCCTACCCTTAAAGATTTCATACATCAAAGACACAGACATGTTTAAAGAAATGGAAACCAAATATAGGAAATTGTGCTGTAAATTCAAGGAACCACCAAAGCTGAAAGCAAGCCCACAAATAAAGTTGAACTCTGGCACATAGAAAGCAGCATTTGAACTGGCTGTGCCACATTGGAGCCTTGGCAAGTTGCCTCGACTTAGCTTTGAGTGTGGAGTAAGACCTGTTCCCACTCCTGCTTTACAGGAGTGTGTAATTAACTACAAAGCTGGGAAGATTAAAGGAGCCTTATTTTTAAAAGCCCTTTTGAGCTTAGCTAAACTAAGCAGGAGGGCTAGGAATTTTGGATGGTTTGATGAGTATTAGGCCTTGAAGGTTTTCAAGGCTTATTATAAAAACTTACCACCCCAAAAGCCCTGTACTCTCTCTCCTCCCTACTTTATTTTGCATCAAAAGAGGAAATTGTTAATAGTGCCATCCGTCTTACTGTTTCTTCTGACAGCATCATACCCACAATGGTTCTAGGTAAAAGTTCTCTCTCTTTATACTTCAAAGTTTTAAGTTTGTGAACGAAACAGCTAGACTAAGCATCATTTTCAGCTTTGTATCTCAGTGGTCTTTCTTCCTCTCATCTCTCATTCTCCTACTGGTATTTCTGTTGAAAGTGTTCTGAGACCCATTAAATAAGTTCAGCCAATTTATTTAAAAAGTGCTAGATGTTGTTTAAGTTTTAATGTTTGCCTTTAATCTCCTCTTGTTGTTCTTTTTACCCCTTAAGATGGGTGATAGAGCTGCCACTCTGAAAAGAGAATCTATACATCAAGTGACCAATAGAACAGATACAGTAAAAACCCAAAGTATAAAGGTAAATAACAGGAGGCTTACTCTGAAGTAAATATACAGGCATTAGCATCTTTGTGCTTTGGAGCTACTGCTTCTTTCTCAAAAGGAGCACTTTGATCTCATTTGCTGAAACTTCAAGACAAAGTAATAGATAAATAAGTATGTTGAATAAATGAATATAAGGCACCTACCCTGTGCCAAGCACTTTGCTAGGAGCTGAGGTGACCAGAGTGAGCAGGATAGACATGTGATTCCTATTCTGATGGAGCTCAAAGTCCATCAATCAGAAAATCATTAACACATAATTGAACAGATAATCACAAATATGATAACTGCTACAGAGGAGAAGTATAGGGTATGATGAGGGTGTTAACAGGGATGAGGAAGGCTTCCCCAAGGAAATGACTTTTAAGCTAAGACAGTAAGTTATGTGTACTGATGATGGAGAACAGAGACTTAAATAGTCTAAAAATGGTGTCTAACCTAAAAATTATTTCTTATTTTTAGATTGCTGTCTCAGAACTTACATAGCCAGTTCCCTTCACCTTGTAGCTTTCCCTTTTTTTGTTCATCCCAGACATATTGTCAAGATAGGACAAGCAATCTGTGATCTACTCTGATATCCAGGGAAAGAAAGTTTATTTGCAACATTCTCTATGATTAGAGTGTTGTTTAATATTATAAGACCTGGGCTACACTAAAGGAAAATCCAGAGAGATTGTGACTAAGTAGTTAAAATACCATCTCAGGTACATATTGACAAGATCAGAGGATATGAGGTTCAGAAGCAATGAATTTAGAAATGAACCATATAGTACAGGCAGTTTTTGATGTAATGATTTCCATCTATAGTTTTTCTTCCTTAACAGTTTTGTATTGTCTAGATAAAAATCACATGTTAAATTTTTAATGTTCTGTAAACTAAATTCTTGTTGCATTTTCTGCTTCTGCAAAAAACAAAAACAAAACAAAACAAAAAAAAAACACAACTTTTTAGAAAAACCTCACCTGGAGAATGACAAGAAAATTTAAGAGCCAGATAGATATGTGTTGAGCTCAAAAAGTAACAGGTGGTTACTATTGGAAAGTAGTACTGATTTCAGTAACAGTTCACATTTTTTTAACAGTAGATATCAGAATAAAATACAGCTAGTACACATTTTTACCTAAATTTCTTGTCTTTACTTTCAGACCCTTTGTGTTTTTTAACTGCCATCTCAGTGTATTAGTCTTTTTGCGTTGCCTCATCTAAGCTCCTTACCATAAATTCTTCAAGCATTTAGGACCTAATTTTAGTTACATATGTCCATATATTAGCTCCTTAAGTAAACCAAGAGTGATCTACTATATAGTTAACTATAAGAGTAGAAATAAAGACAGGAGAGAAATAAGTAAATATAATTGAATAAAAGAAGCATGTAAGGAGTTGTTCTAATTAAACATAGGATCAGGACCTTTCACCCTAGCCTAAGCAGTTAGAAACTGACCTCATAGAAACCAGCCTTCTCTCTTTTTATAATTAAATGTATATGCCACTCTAGACCATCCTGGGAATGAGGCTGGGTATGGGGGGGTGGGGAACTTTTTAAAAAGATATAAATAAGACTTTGAATCAGAAATATTACAGCTTCTTCATGTTCCTAACAGTTTCTGCTACCAGTTGAATCATTACCATGGGAGGAGAAAAGAAGATCAAGGGAATATTTGTGGTTTGGTAGCTTTTTTGTGTAAGGTGATAAGAGCATAAAACTCGACCTAAAGCAGTTTAGTCACAAGGTGAAGATATTCAGGAAAATTATTTAGTTAATGTGAAATAGTTCTTAGAAAACAATATCCTACTCACTTAGGAAATGGGTATTACAGAGGCATCTGAGCAAGGGTACATTTCCTTTACTGCTGACGCATACATGCCTTCCCTCATCAGCCAAATGTTCACAGCGAATCAGGCCATCTGTAGCATAATGTTCCCTTAATGGGCTAGACTCAAATCCAGCTAGGCCCTCATCAACACTGAGTACCAAAGATATCTCTAGTATTTGTGGATTCATTCCTTCATTGCATGTATTTATAGGGAACCTACTGGGGGTGAAGCACTACATGCTAAATAGGCTCTAGGAATATAATGAAGAATCAAATGAGGTCTTCCACCTTAAATCTTCTGTGATCTTTGTTTTGGGCAGAAAGAAGATAGTTCAGATTCTCAGGTATCCAAGCTAAAAGAGAAACTGCAGCTGATCAGCGCTCTCACAAACAAACCTGAGAGCAACAGGCCTCCAGAGACCGCCCATGAAGGTGAGATATTCAGGGCTGACTTCTGAATATTTCACGCAGGCTTGGGCAGCTTGCCTCCCACACAGGGAGTGGAAAGGTGTTGCAGCAGGACTGATCGAACCAAGTGAATGATGCCTGAGCGCACCGAGATGAAGCTGATACACTTTGCTTTCATTTGGAAAAAGCCCATTTGGTACATGATTTGTACTCCAGTCTATTAAGGGAAGAAAGGGTAATGTTTAGCTGGAAATAGACTTCTCCATGCTGTCTGCATCCAATTATAGGCAAAAAACGTGACTGTCATAGTGTGTATTAAACCAACTAAATGTTGTTTATGGGAGTCTTTTCATTTCTGTAAGTGCGTAAAATTTACTTAAAAATAAATATTAGTTCTTCTGTAAAACCATTAACAAATAATAGGATCATTGAGTTGGAAAGTCCCTTGGCTTCAGGTAGGGACCTACCTAGTCAATATTGGCGGATGCATCAGCCTGGTTTAAGCTCTGTAAGGATGTAACCAAGGCATTGGACTGTTAGCTTTGACTCCTAGCCCCCACTAGTATTCTTAACTTGGGGGAAAACAATACAACCTCTTTTGTTCTCTTTTGGGCAGGAGACAGACTATAGTGGGAGGCCTTCTAACATTGTGCTCCATAATCATATGATAACATTGTTTTAGCACCAGCTGATCTGGTGGTACATCCTGCCATATCAGGCTTATAGCACAGCTCCTAGGATATCAGATATCCAATACTGTTCTCACTTGCAGCTTAAACTCTTAACATCTAAACATGTATAATGCTAACTTGTACTATAAGATCTTCCAATGAGACCACAGCTTCAAACCTTAATGGTATATAATACTGATTAATCTTCATTACCCACAAATCATATTCACTTAGTCACTATGCTACTTAATTCTCAGCTATTTCTCTTAAAATAAGTATATATGCAATTAAATTAAACCAGTACTGAAGGTCCTAAATGGTGACCTTCAGTACTGGTTTAATTTGGTATCAGATTAGACAATACTAAAACCATATGTGTTTGTTACAGAGGACGTACAGAGTTTCACATCAAAGCCATCAGCATTGCCAAAATTTACACAGTCTCATGGAGACCAAATTGAGAAAGCTACGCAGCTGAGACCTATCTCCCTACCAGGAATTTCTAACATCGAAGGTAAATTTTTATACCATGGAGTAATAGGAGAAATATTCAAAATTATAATTTTTATTTTTTTAACATGATTGAGTACCTCCTATGAGCTAGATTCTTGATACACATTATATCATATAATCCTGATTAACAATCCTGGGAACATAAATATTCATGTATGATACCTATTTTACTGATAGGGAAACTGCCTAAATCCACACAGCAACTGATTGGCTGAGGCAAAATTCATACCAAGACAGTTTGATGTCAAAGTTTTTACTCTTAACCAGTGCACTATATTATCTCTCTACTAATGTTTTTTTTAGAGTTTTCATTTATTCAATGAGTGCCTAATTAGTCCCAGTGCTAAGCGGTAAGGATACAGTATAAGAAAGTCTCACTTTCCTCACGGATATAACAGTCTAGTGGAGAAGGCAAACAAGCAAACACAATACTGTGAGGTTAGCAAAATAAAAGTAAAAGCTGACCTATATGTCAGGGCCCTCCAAAAATGAAGAGTCCTTTGGTCCAAAGTCAGCAAGATAAAAATTAGTAGGAAAGGTATGATTCACAGAAAAATGTGTTGCCTTCTGTGCTTCCAACAGTATATATTCTATCCCTCATTGTGATGTTCGGGTCTACAGATTTTACATTTGCTAACTGCCTAGAAAATCACCCCTCTCCTGTCCATCTACCTTTGCCTGGCTCTTCATCTCAGCTTAGATACCGTTCCACCAGGAGACTTTTCTGACCTTTTATAACACTTTGTTTGCCCCTGTTTAGCACATGTTGCTCTACTGTAATTTCTTAGGGAAATAAAAAATTAACCTTACCCTCAGCCCCTAGCATAGTGCCTGGTACACATGAATATTTGTTAAGCGAATGAGTTATCTACAGGCTACAATTAAAATTTAAGCGTAGAAGACTTAAATTTACATTGCCATTTAAAAGCATATACTTTTTTCCTATCCCCAGTTTTTTTCTTTCTGTTTTTTGAGAGAGACAGGAGAGTGTTAAGTTATGTTTATTGGCAACACAAGTTGCTTCCTCCCACTCTCCATTATTACATCAAGAATTGATGAGAGGAAAGGCTGTTAGAGCAAATTAAGAAATAGCCATCTTAACAGTTATACTTCAACCCCTAACATAGGCCTTATATACTTTCAAATGACTATACTTTTGAAATGACCTGAAATAGCAATCAGATTTTTATTTGTATACTGCTACCAAGTGCAGAGCACATTTTATAAACTCATGCCGCGCATACACACACACACCATTTTCCAGCTAGCCACTTGGTGGCAGGCAGTGGGAACAAGCATCCCAACAACTTTTCTGGCTTTCAGAGAGCTTTTGAGACTTACTTAGCTGCTTTGCTGAGGCTATCTTAGGAGTGAAAGTAGGACCTTATTCAGAAGCTTGTTTACAAAACTCGTTGATGGTCTGGACCTTGTACTACAACTGTTTCTCCTCCTGTCAGACCATTTTCACTCTTCCTAGGTACCAAATAGCAGGAGGCCTATTGAATCGAAGTGTAAAGTTGAATAAATGAAAAAAGGAAAAGAATTTAGGAAGATTTTTAAAGAAACATAAGCCTCACTGTCTTCTGGTATTAGAGACTAAATCTAAGAAGGGACACTGTCAAGTCCTTTTTAAATGTTCTGTAAGTAACTGACCCTTCTAACTCTTCATTATGGGGTCCTTGAGAAAATACCAGAAGAGATTGTTGATAGAAATTCTCCAATCCTATTGGCTCAAATAATATTTTAGAAAGGAAAAAGAAGATACTGATCAACTGATGGTATTGCTCTCTCTTATCTGGAATAGAGAGAAGAAGGGAACGTACATAAGTGAGCACAAAAGCCTGACACTGTGTATACAGTATACCTAGCTTTGAAGAGATATATAGTCATCTGGGTTTTTAAATTGAGATATTATTCACTCTTTTAAAATGTATAAGTCAGTGGTTTTTAGTGCGTTCACCAGGGTGTGAAACTATCACTACTATAATTGCAGAACATTTTATCATCCCAAAAAGAGACCCTGTATCCTTTAAACAATCTTTCCCTATTCCCCCTCCCCCTAGCCCTGATAACCACTAACCTCTCAGCCTATCTCTTTGGATTTGCCTATTTGGGGTATTTCATAAAAATGGAATCAAAACAATCCATAGCCTTATGTATGCTTCTTTCAGTACGCTCCTTTAATTTAGCATAATGTTAAGGTCCATCCATTTTGTAGCACATAGCAGTGTTTCATTACTTCTTATGGCTGAACGATATTCCATTGTGTGGATATAGTGCATTTTGTTTATCCATTCATCTGTTGTGATGGACATTTGGATTGTTTCAGTTTTTGCCTATTAGAAATAATGCTGCTATGACTATTCATATACAAGTTTTTATGTAGACATATGTCTTCATTCTCTTGAATATATACCTAGGAATGGAATTACTGGGTCATGTGATAACTCTTTAACAGACAGTATGCCGTAGTCTGTTTTACAGGTTCAGCTCCTTTCAATTAGTTCTTTAGGCTTCTGCAGTCCTTTTTGCTCTTTTAGCATTAAGAACAAAAATCTGGAAAATCTAAAAGGAAGGTCTTGGACAAAGAGAAGGTCAGTCCATTCATTTCTCCTGTGATTATCTGTCACTGCTTCTATTTTGGGAGGATAGTGTCATACAGTATTCCTCTCATTCTTAAAGGATCAAGAATTAGTCTTTCTGGTTTAGTGAGGTACTAAACTTTACCTTTTGGAAACAGAGTCTGCAAAGTAGCTTTCCTTTTAGTGCCTTAAATTCAGTTGGGGCTATTTTTTAAACTGTTAACTAAATATAACTATATGTATAGACATATACACTTTATGTAATTCCTTTTTAACAGATCTTCAGGATTTATTCCACAAGAGTGGCCAGAATGTCGATGGGAAGCTGACCTACCAGGAAATCTGGAACTCCTTAGGTTCTGCCATACCAGTACCGGAGAGTTTGAGAGAGTTTGATGTCGATGGAGATGGAAAATACTCATTCTCGGAGCTAAGAGTAGCTTTAGGTGTCTAGCCTCATCGGGCATATTTAGAAACGGATGTATACCCCGGACTGCTTAATGTCTACGCACCTAACAAAGACACCCTTTTACTTACCTATCAATCCTCCAGTCCTCCAAACTCCTGTAGCAGACATGTTGCCCTTTTAACTTGTTTGAAATGCTATATAAAAGTTATTTTTTTAAAAAAAGAAGACCATTTTACTTATGATATTCAGAAATCTATGATTTCCTGGAACCAATAAGATCTTAATTTTAAAATTGCCAGAAAAAAAATCAAGCCCTCTTTTTTTTCCTCTTTCCTTTTTTTGAAGGGAGGAGACCTTACCTTTTAGAACTGGAAAATGTGTATGTAGAGAGAATAAGCCACCTTTTATATTTCACATAAATTTGCCTTAAATTAGCTGCACTTTATACAGACTCAGAAAATGTCTTTCCTTTAAAAGATAGACTTTTTCTGTTTGTAAATATTTAAAATGAAAGAATTGTGTATATATTTTGTGAGAAGTAGAAAGATTGGTTTAAAACAGGATGTGAACAAATGACTTGTTATTAAAAATCACTAATCTGATCTGGTAGTGGCTGAAACTATGTCCACGTCTCCTTCGGGCATCTCCTTTAGGTGATGCCATGGGATTTGGCCTGGTGACTGAGGGAATAACTTTAGGGAGTGGACACTGGGTACAGTGCCACCTCAAGGCTCAGGAAAGTGAGATCTGGTTCTTTGTTCCTATCCCCTCAACCAATTTCAACCTGTGAACCAGAGAAGACTTGTTGGGGATTTTTGTCATTTTAAATCCTATTTCAAGGTTTATGAGCATAGAAAGTTATCCAGTGGAGAGCTACATCCCTGCCCCCACAAGTGAGTTAGATTATCTTCACACACATGCACACACGCACACACACTCCCTTCCTCCCTCTCTCTCTCTCTCTCCCCACTTCCCCCCACCGCCCCCACCTCTGGTACAATCTCCATTCTGAATAGCAGGGCTGAAGTCCCTTGGTCCTGTCTTAGCCTGGCTGCCCAGGAGCTGTAGAGAAGAGCTATGCCTCTAATTTTGACCCAGGATACTCTGTGAGATTTTACTTGGGGCCTAATCAAGAACCTAATATGTTCCCCTGTGGGCTAAGGCCAAAAAGGTTGTGAACATACTAGGTTTCCTTATAATTATTAGCTAGAAGCTTTATGTCCAGAGGATGCCAAACAGTAGCAGACAGGCCTGGAACATTGAGCTTCATGTGATGATAGCAAGTTTTTTCAAATCTAATACAAGTGCGATAGTTTTCCCTTTAAATAATTCTGTAGGCCTAAAGAACCCTGGACTAGAAGGAATTATACCTTTATGTCACCTATATGTGTGCTGTGTTGTTCTTAGAATCAGTCTTTGGACAATGCAAAAGGTAAAAAAAATTATAAAACTTAACTATGCTGTAAGCCAAGTCAGGGAGAAGCTAGAGAAGTTTCATGGCACCGACTTCTAGTGGAGCTCATTTCCATTTTAGCTTTGTCCAAGTTGCCCTGTTAGCCATGTGTGTAGTTAAACACCCTTAACTACTTAAGGGCTGTTTTCTTTTTTTCATTTATATGATATTCAGCTTGGTGTTGGCTAACCTTGATTTTTTTTCCCTTAGAAGTATTAAAATTCAGTTAAATCAAGGTGAAGTCTTTTCCCATGAATGTGTCTGCTTACCTCATTATGGCTTATGCTTCTCTCTTTTTTAAAAAACATTTCCCTTGCCCATCTGACCTATTTCACTTTCTTGGAAATGTTGTAGTATAAAATTAGCCTGGCACTTTAGGTAATTTTAAGATTATTCTTCTGGCTGCCTTCCATGTCCCCCCACCTTTTTAAATATGTACACCCTTACAGATTTTGTAACAACATTCTAGCAATAAATTGAATTATACTGCTATATTTGTACATACTGTACCATAAATAGTATGTCTGTACCTGGAAAGTATTTTTTTGAGAACTGATTTATATGAAATATACTTGAGGGTAATGTAGCTTGTCCTTTTTAGATACAAATTCTTATTCATATAGGCAGATAGTTTGAGGACACCTTAACTCTTTGTTGTACTTTTCTTTTGTATCAGATATGGCTATCCATGGAGGAGTCAGTTTTGTTTTTCAGTTTATCATCTGTTTTCACCTCAAGCTTGTCTGGCTAACCTCATCCCTGAGCCAGGTATATAGTACCATCCTCTCCCCCTACCACATTTGGCAGAGATGTTCCTCCTACACGCTCAGGTCTGTGAATACCCTTGTCACACTGCCTGGGAAAGTGCCTTATGTCCCAGACAGAAGTAGGGCATCTTGAACTTCTTTGTTCTCAATAGAGCAGACTCATGGCTTAAGAAAAGAGCCTCATAAATCTATTATTATTCAGTATTAATTGGGATTTTATTTGTAAATTATCTTACTCAACCTATGACTTGCATTTAGCTGTCATCAAGCCTCACCTGCCATATCTTGGCTCTGAGAAGATGTTTGAGGAGAGGTGGTGAGTTTGGTTTTAGATTTTGTTTCAAATACTTTGCCTTTGTCACTCTGGCAGCTCCTACTGCTGCCTCCGTAAGTTTCCCATTGCTTCTTGGTTCTTTTTTCCTTTTGCCTTGTATTGTCTGGCATAATTATTTACTTAGAGGGCCTCCTTATAAATCAGAGGCAAAAAGGTATAGGAAGAGAGGAACCAAAAGAAGAGAGAACCCGGCTTAGGGATAACTATGGTGTCTTAGGGGCTGAGAAGGGCCTGGCACTTAGGAATGTGTCTGAAACAGCAAAGCTGAGGAGTGGACACCCTTCACCTACTGCTAGCTACTTTCCCTCCTGTTGGAGTTTCCTCTCTTTACATTGCTGGACAGAAACCCGCCCGCTCCTCCAGCCCCCTCAAACACACACCCAAGCGCACCCCTGCTGGTCTTTCGGTCACAGTTGAAGATTTTAACTGTGATGGGTTCATACTCATAATGGCCTGCTGTTGAGTTGTTTTTAGTGACAGCTTTCATTTAATACACACCTCATTGCCTTGCTTGCCAGCACCAGCTAGATGTGGTCCCTTCTTTCATATCCAAACCAGAACACATTTGGGTATTCCTGAGCTTTTATAGAGCCTGTATTGTTTTTTATACAAACCTAGCCTACCTTGTTGTTTTCTCACATTAAGAAATGTCAATCACTTTGCTTTAGTGGAGCTATTTTGGTAATGTATAGCAATTTTGGTTCTGTTTTAGGGAGTGAATTCAAGGTTTCCATGACTTGATTTGAACTTTGTTTATTTCATATTAGTAAAACAACCATTTTAATTTATCTAAATAAAATATTTCCTTTTTCTTCCACTGTGTCTATGACTAAAGGCTCCCCATCTCCCCTGATTACTAAGGAAAACAAATATTTTATATATATATATATATATATATATATATATATATATATATATATATATATATATATATATATATTTCTGCTTTGATCTCTATTTTTATGGACTCCTTCCTCCTTTTGAAAGCAAGGACTAACAAATGGATGGTGGGCACAAGTAATGTTGAAGAATCTGCCTGACAAACCACAGAAGTTGGCCTGAAGAAGTGAAGGCTGTTTCTTTGGCATCTTCAGGGTGGGGTGGGAGAGGGCAGGGAGAGGGACAAGTGAGTCCCTACCCTTGTATCAACCAGAGAAGCTCTAGTTATGCCTGCTTTATGTTTTGAGATTTAGTATGAGCATGTTTACAAGAAATGTCCCACAGCCTTTAAATAAAAGAAAAGGGCTTGAAATCAATTGGAAGAGAGGGGTCTTATAGGGGTTGGGGCTTTTTCACACGAAGAAAAATAGATTAGCTCTACATGGTTGCTAAATTCTGAGATTACACACACACACACATCTGGGTGGCCTTTCCCCTCAGGGAAGACTACATAAAGTTTAGGTCATTTGAGTATCTTACCAAATATGGTAAAATGATTTCCTTATTTCCAAAGCAAAAGGAAAAAATTTATATCCTGGGGCAGATCTGAGCTTTCTTACCTTTAAACTGGGACCAAATAGCCAGTATTATTTTTGTGTCTCCAGACAAATTTTCCAGAAGGTACAAAAATTAATATTCTCGTGTAGTGGATTTTACCTATTGGAGGGGCCATGAAATCCTTTGAGAGGAAAAAAAAAACCTATAGATATAGATATCCTGTGTATAATTTTAGGGGGTTCTCTAAACAGCCCTTCCCCCAAGCCAATCTGTGGACCAAGTTAATTACACCCTACACACAAGAATTGTTTGCCAAGTGTTTTCAAACGACATTAGGGAAGGGACACCATGGTTTATAGTGGGAAGATCAGGAACTTTGATTCCGGGCAGATGTAAATGTGAGAACTTGCTCTGCAACATAAAAACAATATGGCAAATGTCCTTGAGAACTGTCTTCATCTGTAAAAAGAGGGTCATGATATGCATTTGGCAGTGTTCTTATATTAGAAATAATGTAGAGACAATCATATAAGAAGTCAGTACACATAGATGTTAATGAAGAATGTGATTCGGCCTGAAGTACAGTGTGGCTCATGGCTCTCACAATGAATTGTTTTGTCTGTGACATGGCTACTATGAATCGTCATAGCTCATGCACCTTCCACATCTATCTTATAGCAGCTGTGCTTAATGTCCCACAGAATGGCAGTGCCTGTGAATACCTAGCCCAGGGTCTGGCATATGTTTTTGGTCCCAAATAAATATTGGATAGAGGGCTGTTGCGCTCATCACAAATACTGGTTCAGTGTGTCTTCCCACAGCCAACCCTCCAGTTCCCATTTGTGTTGGTGAGACTCAGTGACCTCACTTTGTTTTGCAAAGTGCCCCCATCAAACAGGGAAAGGACTTTGCCCTCCTAACAACAAACGAGACACCATGGAGCCTTGGACTTTTTTAAATTTTTCATAATGTGACATCCAGATGGGTCCTGGTCTGTGTCAATACCATCTCCCTGAATTAGCTCCATTTTCTGCTCTGTCCCAATACCTCCAGCTTCCACCATCAGAGGAGGCTACAGTTCTGAAGCAAAACGCTTGGCACTGAAGCAATGGTCCCCATGGGCCAGTGTGGGAAGGGAATAGAAGTGGGTGTTCCTTTCAGGACAGGTGGTTAAAGGGCAGGACACTGAGTGGTTCAGCATTGGGGGTAGGTTACACAGGGAGAGAGCAAAGGGCACCTCCTGAAAGACGGGAATCGGGAGTGGGGAACTGGCCTGGGGCCGCAGCATTGGGGAAGGTAGGGACTGCTGTGGGACCAGCTGCAATGCAGGTTGCAGGACGACAGTGGCCTCCATGTTGGGGTTGCTTTCTTGAGCAGCATGGCTTCTACTTTCAGTGCTGTCCAACTCCCCCAGAGGATCTGAATTCTGGACCTCAGTCTCAGTCTTGGTGACAGAAGGTGGAGGACCTGTGTTGATGGCTGTGTTCATGCCATAGTGCCTTCGCTTGTTAATCCAGTACAACAGTGGGCTGTAGGTGAATGTGGTGGCTCTCATCACCTCTACCCACTCCTGGGCACGCTTTTCCCGGCGCAGGTTCTTCCTCCAGTGCAGAAAGAGAATGCAACCACCAGTGACCAAAGAACATAGCCCCAGGAATCCAAAGTACAGTGAGACCCACACTAGGACAAGAAAGAAAGAGAGGCAAGCTGGCTTATAGCTCTAGCTTGGGGCCTGAGCTGTTACTCATTCTCCTTTTTAACCATTCACCAGTCATTCCATCCACTTAAGCACTCTCTTCATTCCTTCCCTCTCTCCTCATTGACTTACCTCATCATTCTCTTATTTAGTCAAAGCTAGATTTCCAGTGAGTTTAAGAGGCCACCCCAGCCCTTTATAGATAAGGAAAGCTAGATTTGGGGTTGGAGAGGGGACATGACCCACGCTTAGTCAAGCCTCAGGTTCCCAGTCCTGGACCCATCCAATCTTCCTGATTAAGAACTCTCACTGAAGGCAGGGCTCACCAAGGAAGTAACAGTTTAACAGATGACAGGAACACCAGTGTCCCAACCCATTTGACCATATCCTTTACCCATTCGGTGGGTATGATGGTTCTAGCGTATTCAGAGTACCCCTATGCTCTCAAAGAATCCTTAGTTTTCCATAGCTTCCTTAGAGGAAACCATATCCTAACTGGTTAGCATTCTTCCATTCAGGCAGTCATCACCCCATCCATGCAAAAGGTGTTCCCTGAGTGTCTGTCCCCAAGCTAATGGCACAAAACAAGGAAAAGAGATTGGAGAGGCATTTACCATCAGGGAGACTCAGATCCTCCTGTTGGGGATCCATAAGTTCTAGCCTTGGTACCTGGCCGATGGCTCTGGGGAGAGGGAGCTCACCTACCCATCTGTCCATCCAATAGGAGTTCTAAGAATGCCCAGATTCCACTGTTCCCTAAAGGTGAGGTCACTAGGTTCTGAGCATTGAGCATTCCAGGGGTGGTGTTTGTGAAGTCTTGGATTAACAGAAAGTACTCCATCCAATGACATCATAGTGTATGTCTACTGCTTCTGTCAGGGACTCACCCACCCACTGAATTGTCTCTTCCCTCCCCCTTATGGCGAACCCACAGAGCAGCCCCCAGGAAAGGGCCCCAGGTTCTCAGAGGCTTTAAGGAGCAGTTGTGGAGGGATACCTGTCCCCAGTGAGGAGCACACACACAGCTGTGGACAGTCCTGCCAGCAAGATATCTGACCAAGTTGTTAGGCAAAAACCTGCTCAAGTGATTGATGCCTCTTTCCTTGTCTCTTACAATCTCTCTCTTTTGTTACTTTCCTTCAAAGAGTAGCATTTCCTGGGCACCAGGCCATGTGGGAGCTACCCACCACCTGGCCCTATATCTCTTTCCAACCTCACCTTTCTCCCTATCCTTCACATACCTTTCCTTTTTGATCAGGCCAGACTCCTTAACAGAGCCTGCTTATTCACATCTCTGGAGTTTTGCTCACACTGCTTCTCCACCTACAAGTGCCCCTCCTCACTCTTCCCCACACTGAATACCTGCTTATCCTTCAATGCTCAGCTCAATCCCCCTACTCCTGACAAATAATTGTTTCAATCGGCTTCCTAGAATCTCATCATCTCCAGTTCCAAGAGGCTTTGAGAGTTGTCTAGACCAATTCCTACCTCCCATTAAGCCTGAAGGTACATCTCCCCGACCCAGCAACTAATTCCCTGGAACTTGCTTGGGTCAGGGACTTGCTTACACTTCCTGAGGCAGCTTGATTCATTTATGGGCAGTTCAGTTAGAAAGCCCTTCCTGATTAAGCCCAGGTTAGCCTCCCCTACTACCCTGGACCTAACTGCTTCTTGGCACCATTTAATTATTTCCCTCTTTATGGTCCCCCAACACGTGATTTCTCTCCAGCTTCCACCTACCTGGCTCTCCTACCTAACTGGCTCCTGCTTTTCAGTCTCCTTTGCTAGTTTCTCCTCTTTTCCCTGATCTCCAAATGTTAGTGTGTCCTAGGGCTCAGTCCTTAGTCCTCTATCTACATTCATTACCTCAGTGATCTCATTCAGACTCAGTTTTAAAGATCGTATACACACTGACAACTCACAACTTTGTATCTTCAGCCCAGACTGCTACTCAGAACTTTAGACTCATTCACCCAACAGCCTGGTTGGCATCTCTATTTGCCAGTCTATTAACTGATCTCCAACTAAAACATCCAAAACCAAACTCCTGATCATCTACCTTCCAAAACCTATTCCAGCCTTTCTCCTCTCTGTAAATGGCAACTCTATCCTTCCAATCTTTCTGGTCAAAAGCCTGTAAGTCATCCTTTAGTCCTTTCATTCTCTCACATCCATGTTCATTCACTCCATTAGCAAAATCTTTAGGCTTAGCTTTCAAAACGTACCCGGAATCTGACCACTTTCCCATCAGTATCATCTTATTCTAAGTACAACCATCTCTCACTTAGATTATTGGTGTCCTTGTAGGATGACCAACCATCCCAGTTTGCCTGAGAGTAAAGAGGTTTCCAGGATGTAGGACTTTCAATGCTAAAACCAGGGAAGTTCCACTTAAACCAGGACAAATTGGTCACCCTTGCCTTATATTCCACCAGCAGCCAGAATAACTCTTTAAAAAAGTAGATCATGTTACTACTTCTCTGCTCAGATCCTACCATGACTGCCCATCTCACTCAGATTTAAAACCTAAGTCTTTAACTAAGGCCTACAAAGCCCTGGGCAATCTAACTATGCCTCCCTATACCTCCTTCACACAATAACCTCCTTGCTGTTCCACAAGCAGAGCAAGCATTTTCCTGCATCAGGGCCTTTGCACTTGCCATTCCCTCTATCTGGAAGGCTCTTCCCCCAGATACCCGTAAAGATCATTCCCTCACTTCCTTCAAGTCTCTGCTCAAATATCCTCTATCTCTACTCTCTTAGCTCACTTTTTTTTCCTGAATAGCATGAATCATCGCCTAACATTATATATGTATTTATTGTGTCTCACCCCACTAGAATGTAAGCTCTCTGAATAAATGTAAGCAAGGAAATAAATACCTAAGAATTTTAGATAGTCATAATTGCTACGAAGAGACTAAAATAACATAATGGGATAAAGAATATAAGGGATAGTGGGTACATCGAAAAAAGTCCCTTTGGGGTACCAACTTATGAACTGAGCCCTAAATAATGAGAATGCAGCCGCATGCAAATCCAAGCATAGGGATCAGCCAGGTGCAAGGAAACTGAGGCAGATATAGGCCAGCACACTTGAAGGACTTACTAACCTCACAGTCCATCCCACTTTCCCAGGACAGGGTTAATCTCCATGAGTGTAGGTTGTATTGAGTAGAGTTGAAGGCTCTGTCCCTGCCGCTGAGGGGCCACCATTCAGGAGGGGTTTTTATTAAGTAAGACCCAAACGGAATGGACTTCCATTGAGGCAAACTGATCAGTGCCATTGCAGAGGGCCTGTCTCTAGGCCTGGCCATGTACTGGGAGAAGGCGATGTTGACACAGGAGATGTCGATGTCACTGTCTCTTACCTCAGGAGTTCACACATGATTCAGGACAGTCAAGAAAATGGTGGCAATGGGTTAAGACAGGAAGGAAAAAGCATTCCCTTAGGGATCAAAAATAGCCTAAATAAAAATTTGTCAGGACAAATCCAGGTGTCTCTTCGGGGAGGACAATAGTTCAGTTTGGCTGGAGTTCAAGGTGGAAGTCAGGAAGCAGAGGAAGACAGGGCTTCGGAGGCACCTGGCATCTTGAAAAGAGTTCAGGCCTCAGTAGAACTTGGAAACGTATACTCACTCTCAGCCTCAGTTTCCTAATCTGTAAAATGAAGAAAACTCTGTCTTACAGGATGTGAAGCAAATAGTGTCCTGCACATAGAAACACTCAGTAAAGAGAAGCTGCTCCTGTGATTACAGTTGATGAAAGGAAGAATGCTGAAGGAAGACTACTAGAGTTAATGCCAAGAGAATTTATGAGCAAGCTCGGTGAGGACCAGCAAATCGAGCGGCTCTCAAGAGGAGACTTGGAGAGCAGAGGCTACTGGTCCGAGCCCGAGGGCGTGAATCCGGGCAGGCTCCTGTGGCACACGGAACCGCAGAGTGCTTGGGCAGGACCTGAGCATTGAGCCTCTTTTGCCCCGCCCCGCCCCGCTTCGCCCTGTCCCGGCGCCCGGAACTTTGGGCGCGCGGAACCTCCGCGTCGGAACGCGGGCGCGGCAGACCCGGAGCGTGATGGAGCGGGCGCGCGGGCCGCGGGCCGAGGCCAACACACCCGAGGACGAGGAGGAGGCGGGGGCGGTTATGGCTGCCGTGGTGGCAGCTGCGGGTGGCACAGGTCCGGCCGTCATGCAGGTGGCCGGCCTCTATCGGGGCCTGTGCGCAGTGCGCAGCCGCGTCCCGGGCCTGGGGCTCGTGTCACCCGCTCAGCTGCGCGTGTTCCCGGTGCGCTGCGACTCGGGCCGGCCTGCTGGGGGTACCGACGACAACAGGGTCGGGACCGAGCTCGAGGCCAACCCCTTCTACGACCGCTATCGCGACAAGATCCAGCAGCTGCGCAGGTGCGGGCCCCGGCGGGCTGGCGGTGGGCAGGGAAGAGGGGCAGCGCGCGGCCTACGTTTTCGATGTGACTGGCGTTTTCAGTGCTTCCAACAGCCCAGGGAAGTGGGTGGCGTTATTACCGCCCCTACTCTACAGATCATATATATAGGTTCAGAGAGGCCAAGTCAGTTGCCTAATGTCCACACAACTAGTGTCAGAGCTAAGAGATTCTATAAAGTCCTGGCTCTTTTCCCAGTTGTCTGTTGTCTTGGGGCTCTAATTCTCAAAATGCTGAGGTAGACTCATGATGACAGTCTTTATGAAGCAGGAAGCTCTAAGACACCCATCCTCACTAAAGAAATGGGAAAATGGAGCTTTCCAGAGAAGGGCCTTGACTTACTGAAGGTCACATATTGAGTCAGCTGGCCTAGAACTGGTGTCCCCAAGCTCCTAGCTAGAGTCTTGACTGCAAGGAAAGAAGATTGGAGGTGGGAGCAGAGCATCAAAGACCAGTAGTTTTACAGTTAGATCATCAATCGAACACTCATTAAGATGAGAAAACTGAAGATCAGATTAAGAAATCAACCCAAGGTTACACAGCTGGCTGGGATTCACCTGACTTGGAATCCAGGTTCCTAACACTACCCTTCTGCTTCCAGATGAAAGGACCTGGAGATTAGAGGAGGTTGAGGTGGGTCTGAAGAGTTCAAGTGGAAAGAGCTGAAGGAGATCAAAGGTGAAAATCACAGGGGCTTGGGAGAGAATTTGGCAGGGTGGGCAGGCAGTTGTCTTATGAAAGGAAACCAAAGACTGAGTCCTGTAACTTCTTTGAGTTCTGTCTCATCTGTTTCCGCAGCCTTAGTTTACTCCATCATCTTCACCTAAACTCTTGCTGTCATCCTCTAACTGGTCTCCCCCACTTTCAGTCTTGGCTCCTTCCTCCCCTCTATCTCAGTTACTTTCTTCTCTTTTTGAAAGAATGGTGGAATAAATAAATGAATATTTTTGCTGTCCTTCTAACAGCATCAAATATACTCATATAATTGTCATCTTAATAACCTTTCTTTGACCTACATTCCCTTTCAGCCTTTTTTCATTGTTTCTTTTTACAAACAGACATCTCAGAAGAGCTGTCTGTTCATACACTGAATACTTCACAGCTCCCCTTTGTTCTCACTCATGCACTAGTTAATGACTGGTTCTACTCTCCTTCCCTACTAGATTATTATTACCATCAACATTTACATGTACTGCTATCTCCTGAAGAGTGAGCTTTCCACTGACTTCTGGACAGTGTCCATATTCCTTAGTGTTCCACAGAAGGCTCTCATTCTGTGAGCCTTGTCTCTAGTTTTATTACCGAAATTTCCTTTAAGCACTATGGTCTAGCACAAAGGGATACAGGAATGTGGTTGGGGAGGATGTTCCAAGTAAGGGGAGCAGCAGCAGCAAAGGTACAGAGGCATTAAACTACCTCACCATTTGAGGCAAATTTTCATCATAACACCTTTAGCACTTTACTTATTTACATGTCTTTCTCTCACACTAGATAGTAAGTTCCTTGAGGCAGGAACTCTGTCTTATTTATTTTTGTATCCCCAGAGCCCACCAAGGTAAGCAACAGGCAAGAGACAACAAGTAAAATTTGTTGGATGAATGAAAATGAGAGGGAAAGGGTAAATCCTAGAAGCATCTGAGTGAGACAAGTTGGGGAGGTGAGAGATGGGAGATAGAAAGCTGGGTGGATCCAAAAGGAAGAGCTGAGGTTGAGGCAGATAAAAAGGAAAATAAGAAAGTAGGATCAAAAAAGGATCAGTAGAACCTGGGCCAAGTTAAGGGAAGAGGCAAGAGAGGGCCCGGCCTTAAGGCCCAAAACCAAACAGGTAGGATATCATGAGATATTTTAAAAGGAATTACAGTCCTGATTGGTTAGTGCTGGGGCATATTCACTAAAACCTGGGCTCTTGAAGCACCAGCCACAGGTTTGGTGTTAGCCAACAGCAGGACAAGGCTGTGTGCCCTGCTGACTCCACCCCAACCCAGAATCTGGATTTTTGCATCACACTCTGCATTGGTGAATTGGGAAGATTTGATCTAGCTCCAGGCCCACTGTATCTAGGATGTGGACCAACTGGAGGTTTTCCAGAGAGCAGATCCACAGTGAGAAAAGATTCATAAGTCATATATATGAAAAGGTGCCCAGGAAAATAAAGAAATTTAACCAAGAGAAGAGAAATTTAGGGGATGACATAATAGTGATTTTCAAATATTCATATAAAAGGAATTAGACATTTTCTCTTGTTCCTGGGGGCAAAAGATACAGAGAAATAGATTTAGGCTCAGAACGTTTTAATAATAAAAGATGTCCAAGGCAGGAATGTACAGATCCCACTGCCTAAGCCATCCCTCATTCTCTCCACTCACCATGGAGGCTCAGGTATGTCTGTGGACACCGGCAACACTGACTCTTGTCCTGGCACTTGTAGTCCTCGCAGAACAGTTGCCACATCCCACTGGGAAGGATCCCTGAAGCAACTTTGCACCAAGGAGCTGGCCCACTATGGAAGGAAAGAAGATACACTCATGTACATGGCAGTGAAGGGAGTGGTTTTCGATGTCACCTCTGGGAAGGAGTTTAATAGAAGGTCCTCAGGACTCCATCAGAGAGGTGAGCAAGATTCTTTGGATCTTGCAGGTATCACCCATGACACTACAGATCTCATGGCCAAAGAGCTGGAGTCCCTGTATAATGTCTTCTCCAAAGTACACAGAGCCAAATATCACATCATCTGCTACACAGCCTAAAGAATTCTTAACAAGGACGGCAACCCCAACCTGAACTTCAGACCTGAAGAATAACCCCATTTTGACATAAACGACAAGTTCTAATGTTCCATGTGCAGAAGCAGGTTCTTTGGAAGAGAGTCAGAGAGATACTCAGGTGCTAAGTTTTCTCCTGCAAATAGGCTACCTGAAACCTCTTGAGTTACCTGCTTCTAAATAAACAGATGTTTAACCTGGGAGTTGGTGGGGGAGAAGATGTTCAAGAACTAGACATATCCAAGTAAAACACCTAGTAGGTATGCTACTGGATTCTTGCCTGAGGAAGTAACAGCAATATGGCTCAAAGTCCCCTTCCCATCCTGAGGATTTGAATTCCAGTACCCAGAGTGTAAGTACCTGAGAGACCAAGCTCTATGTGGATATCCTTAGGAATATCCTGCAGCAAAAAAATGTTACATAGGCCTCTTGAGGATTAACAATAGTTGAATAACAGATTTATTTTTCTACTTTCCTGATTCGTAGGCCTGTGCTCAGGCATAACTGAGGGCAAATCCTTCAGCCTCTGAATAACCTCTCTTTGAAAGTGGAGCATGATGCTTTGTTCTTTCCAAATGTGAAATGGCCCAGGTGGTTTAACTTTTGGTTGACCTTTGATCAGGTCTGACCCAGCTGCTTTTGAGTCCCGACTGGAGAAGCGCATTGAGTTTCGGAAGCAGCCAGTGGGGCACTCCAGGCAAGGTGACTTCATCAAATGTGTGGAACAGAAGGTAAGACCTGGCCCTTTTTGTGTTGGCTTACCAGTGCTCTGTATCCCCACTCCCAACCCTAATCCTGGGAGAAGCTCATTGATGGGTCAGCTAGATAAACTGAACATAGCCTCTCTCTACTTAGCTCAGTCCCCATCCATAAATGGTATCCCGCTTTTACTGGTAAATTACTGTGGTCACGGTGCAGATATAGAGGGATGGAAAAGGTAGTCACTGCACCTAGGGGTACATTTGAGCAATCAAGGTAAGGCATACATGGCAGTAGGCTGTAGAGATCAGGGGGCAAAAAAGTGCTTAATAGCTGTTATTGTCCTTAAATAAGAATCAAAGCTGGAGAAAAGCATGTTGAAAGCTGTGAATAGGAAAATTAATCTAATGCAGTACTTTTCAAACTTTTTGACCATGACCCCCCCAGTAAGAAATATATTTTACGTTGTAATTCAGTACGCAAATATATGATTATAACTGAAACAAAATTTTTACAAGACAATGCTTTTGCTATATGTAATGTACTCATTATTTTTTTTTATCTCTTTGAAAACTTTGGCCAATTCAGTAAATTGATCTTACAACCTATGACTTGAAAAATACTAATCTAAGATGATGCATAGAACAAACTGGAGTAAGAGAGGCCAAAACCAGAGAGAATGTGCAATAATCCAGGTGTGAGCTGTATGTCTGAAATAAGAGAGTTTCAAGGGAAAATTTGGGTTCTACATTGTGTTTTAAAATGAGAGATGTTTATTTTACTTGGAGAATAACCTTTTTTTTTTTTGCTTTGGGTATCCTGATGTTTAAGAGAATCCATTCAGTCTTTTAATAACTGGTTGAGTTAATTAGAATAAGAGCAGTAGTCAATGGGTTAATCATTAACAAGGTTGGAGAGCAAATCCAACCTCCTATGACAAATATAGTTTACAACTTTGTGTGACCAAACAACTTCCTGCTACAAATATTTTAACAAATATAATTTCCTATACTAAACATAATATCAAGGTCATAAGTCAATAATAGCTCTTAGAAATATTACTGTGTTATAAACTTTAAATTTATATGGGAAAGCTCTTGCCCCTTTTCGTAAATAGACTTAGAATTTCAACTTTTTAATAAAATGTAGAATTTAAATTATGGCAACACTTAGGTAAATATTTACTTACCGTCTTTCTTATCTAGCTAGATAGAGGAAGGCTAGTGGCTAATGACTCTATTCCCAAAGTCTTATCTTTACTTTGAGTCATGGGTTCCTATCACAGGAGACGCAACATCCTCTTTTTATAATAAAAGTTTTTAAATTCTCTTTTTCTACTCTGAAATGTAGACAATATAACCGACCTGCACACATAATTTATGGGGGTGGGGATTGGGGGACAGTGTCAATATAATTCTCAACTATAATATAAATGAAAGTATTTTTTAGTAAAATACATATGTTAGTATGTAAGTTCTTGAGCACAACTATGCTTTGAGACCTAATGCAGTCATCAGATGCCTCCACCTATATGTGGAATCACCATGAATACATAAGCAGCAAATGCTGACTGGTATAGGGACATTGTTTTGGTAATTATAAAAACTTCCAAACCCTGAGCAGTATGGTTATCAGTGACCCTTATGAGATTCCACAATGTACAATTTTCTCTCAAGTTATATAGGTACGTTTCTGAAAATTTCAATATTTACCGTGGTTTCAATTATCATTTTAATTACCTTATTTCACTGGTTCTAAAGTCTACATTTTTTTCACATTTTAACATCTCTGAAATTGTCTTAAAAATAATATGAAATGAAAATATTTGTTATTGTTTAATTGGCATCATTTCCTGATACATAAAATAATGGTGCTTAAGATCACTGGTGTCTTAGATAAAATGCAATAAGCTTATACTTGGCCCTTAAATTTTTATTTCTCTAAGTTAAAATGGAAATGAACAATGAATTGGAGGGACATTGTGGGAAAAGAATACACTAGGCTTGGTGATTGAAAGGTGAAAGCAGCTGTGCAAATGGAGGGTTTTGTTTGTTTTGTTTTCACAGTACACCTGAAGGTGAGTGGTGTGAAAATGAAATCAACTTTTTCTTTGTTGGACAGTTTACATATGAAGGAAAGACTACATTAAAGTGCTGCCACAGTATAGGGGTATGACCAAAAAGACCAGGGTGTATCCAATAGGTTTTTCTACACTGGGCTTTTGTCTAATTTGTAGGTACGAGTTCTATGGGCATCATTTATCAAAGGTTTGGATTCATTAAAGCACAGAGTAATGAAGCCAGGGTTTTATGCAGAAAATGTTTTTCAGCTTCGGAATCCCAGGTATAGGTTGTACTCCTTCATCTGAAAGGCATAGTCTTGAACTAAGAAACTTTAGTGGAAGTCTCAGAACAGCCCATCCCCACTGTCAGAAACAACTCAAAATAGGATTTCCTGACTGTGGCCTTTATCAGAGGTAGGGGCCTAGCAGAGAAAATAATCACTTTCAGTTGTTTCACGCCTTTTGGGTGGGGAGTCTAACTTGATGGAATATTAAAACCGAGTATTGGAAAAAACTCCATAGTCTGCTGAGGATGTCTGCTGTCAGAAGTGCTGTCACAGAAGCAGCCTTGGAAAATAACATCTTTCCATTTCTTACCTTCTCTATGGCTCACTGTGGAGCAGATCAGAGGACAGAACACAGGAAATCCAAGCAGCCCCAGTTCTGGGAAGGAGTCCCTCATATCCGTAGTCACAGATATAGAATGGACTCTCAGTATTAGTAGATGCTGATTACTACCAAAGGAATCCTTTCTCATTTCTGTATTTCAGATGCTTAGTCAAAGAAAAATTTTCTCACAAACAATAACTCTTAGAATAACGTGTACAGTTACTATACAGATTGGAGAGAAGTGAGTTCTTAGGTGCAAAATTATTAAATGAGATATTGGACTCCTCACCTACCTTGGTGGTCTTTTTCTTCTGGGTAAAGTATAGACTAATATCCTGTCTATCATGTATTTCAGGCAGAGACCTTGGGGAAACAGTCTATGAGCAGAGGATTCACTAAGGACAAGGTAGGTTTCTAATTAAATATCCAAGTCTGAAGCCTCATGTAACATCAATAACAAGAGGCTGTAAATTTGAACATATTTACTGTGGTTCAGTGATTTTGTGACTTACCAGCTGTGGAGATGAGAAATATTTCTATGAATTTTTGTGTCCTTGATGTAACCCTTAGCATAGTGTGGGTCCTGGGGATACTAGAGGAAATATGAAGGAAATATAGTGATACTCTTCCTTTCTACAGGAATTAGTTTTTAAAAATCAAATAAAAACATATTTACTCTGTCCTTTAATTTGCAAATAAGGGGTCACTCCCGGCATATTAGCAGTTAAAGATAACAACCAAACTTTCTCCTCTTACTATTTGCAAAGTGCTGCAGTAGTCATTGGGAGGATAAAGTACATACAGATGCTCCCAGGAATAGAACTGCAAAAACCTGCCTGGGCTTGGGGGCTCACTTCTCTGAGCAGGCAGGTTTCTTCATACTTGTTTTCTACTTATTGAAGATCTGCTTCACTGTCCTGATGTACAAGCCTTACAAATAGAGTTAAGCTGTTTTATTTTTTTAATTGTGGGTGTTTATTGCCTTTTATTTTCTCTTTCAGACTCTCAGTTCAATCTTTAACATTGAGATGGTAAAAGACAAAACTGCAGAAGAAATAAAACAGGTAATGAAAGAAAATGAATTGGCATATTTGAAATGTGTGCTCTGTGAACCAAATCTGAAAGTAGAAAGGAGCATACATTTCCTGACACCTCTTTCTAGCCAGAATGAAAGGTGGTCATAAATAGCAAAAGTGATGAATTACATGAAAAATAGTGACATAATAAAACTTGTCTTTCTCAGTCTCACTCCTGTATGTCCTATCAACTCACATTTCCCCTTTCTTTTTCATTCCTGTTGCCCACATCTTATTTAAAATCATCGGCACTCAATACCTGGATTACTGTACTTCCTTTCTAAATAGGTTTCCCTGTTCTCATCTCCCACTCCCCCTCTCATATCCTTACCACTTGGATCCTCTTAAAGTTCAGCTTTCATAATGGAGAAGCATAATTTATTGGTTAAGAACACAGACTCTAGAACCAAGCTGCCTGCTTTAAGTCCTAGTTCTGTCACTTATTAGCTGACTGACTTTGATAAGTTAGTTAACCTGGGCCTTAGTTTCTTTATCTGTTAAGTGGAGATAATAATAGTGCTTACCTCATAGTTATTTGGGGAATTAAACGAGTTAATATTTGTAAAGCATTTAGAACAGTGCCTAGCACAAAGTGTCATATTTGTGTTTTTAAATAAATGAATGAAAATAAGTATTACATTTGTAACCTGCTTACAAATGTTCAGTGATTTCCCATATTCCTTTGCTCGACATTCAGACTCTCCATTATTATAAGACCTTCTGCAGGAAGCTTCCTGGACACTTTCCTTCAAAGCAGTCTTGATCTCGCCTGCCTGTTTGGTCATTCTGTATATGCTGATTTGCATTGCTATTTAAATTTTCATGTTTGTTATTCTTTTCTCTAAGTAGACTATAATAAACTATTTATTCCCATTCCTTAGAGTTCCATGAATTGTATTTTAACTGTATTGAGAGAATCAAAATAATAAAAGCAATATGCTATGTGTCCGGTACAGTACTTAGTGTTTCATATAAACTATTTCATTAAATTCTTACATCCACTTTGTAAAGTAAGTGCTATTATTCCCAATATGCCACTGAGGAAACTATAACATAAAGAGATTAAGTAGCTTAATTAGTGGTAGAGCTGTGACTCAAACCCATGTCTATTTGACTCTGCATCATATTCCCTATTGGAAATTGTGCCATTTGCAATGGTTCTCCTTTGGGGACTATATCGTTCCTTTCAGCAAGCATTTAATTTATCAAATACCTGTTAACTGCCAGACTCTGTGCCAGATATGGAAATAAATGAGAGATCTACTCTCAAGGAGTTTTAGCCTTGTGGAAGGACAGATACAAAAATAAGAACAGCACGGGTTTCTAATGTCTGTTAATAGAGGCTTATGCAAAGTCTCAAGGAAACCTCAAACTGCCTTTGGGAAGAAGTGGGGAGAGAGAAGCCAGGCCTAGGAGTCCCGAGCATATGACACATACCATTTAGACCTATAAATTTAGATACAAATTTGTGTTTATTAAAGCAATTTTGAGTAACCAAGGTCAACTATGTTAGGAAACATCTGACAGTCTCATATATTTCAGTGTTGTTTCATGAACTATCTATTAATATAAGTTAAATAAAAATAAGCAGGATATGCTGTTCTTAAAATGAGAAGATAATGTTTTGACATGAGAAAAAGAAAACAAAACAACTTAGGCTGCATTGATAGGGTGATTTGTCCAAGTCCTAGGAAGTAATAGTCCTCCTGTGCTCTTTGTTGGTGAGATCACACTTTGACTAGTGTCTTCAATTGGGGCCCCCCATTTTTTTTACACTCCTTTTTCTTTTCTTTTTAATGCTTACAGCACTTGGTATTCCTAGGCAATCTCCCATTGAAGTACTAACCAGGCCTGACCCTGCTTAGCTTCTGAGATCAGACGAGATCAGGCACATTCAGGGTGGCATGGCTGTACACAGATCCCTCCATTTAAAAAGGAATGTTATTAACAAAGCAGAGCAGCTCTTATGGAGGGTGACCCCATTCTCCACACTAGCTCACTCTGTGTCACTTTGGCTATGATACCTTCTCCTACTTATATGCCTTTGCTAATACTGTAATACTGTCATTCTCTGCTTAGAATGCGTCTCTTCTGTCTTCCCAGCCTCTCTGTTCACCTGGCTAACTCCTGATCATTTTTCAAGATATACCTCAAGTATCCTCTGGCACTTATTTCCTAGCTTGGGTTAAGGGCCTCTTTGTTGCCCTCAGAGCACCATGGTTCTGGTTGGCATTGTAATTAATTCTGTTGTGCTAAGCACAAACCTACATTATTTCAAGCAGTCTTCACAACAGTCCTGTGAGGTTGATATTATCACTATTTTATTCGTGGTTATATTGATATTATTTGGTGATTTTTCAGTAATTTGCTCAAAGTAGCATAGCCAGAAAATGCTTGCAGCTGGGATTTGCATCCAGGTCCACCTGACTCCAGATCCTGGGTTCTGAATGACTGATGTCCTGCTCTCTGAGAAGGCCCACAGCTGGCTGGAGAGTATGGGTTTTGGGAGGGAAGAGAGAAGATATGAAAAAAAGAGCTTGTCTATTACATACAAGGCACATCTTGAGAGAAATGATTAACAAAGTCATAGAATCTATCTCTCTGACAGGAATTTGCTAAGAGTTGCAGTTTAATCATCTAAAAGAGTAGACAATATTAAATCTTTTTTGTAATCATGTACTAGTAATAAAAGCATTATGTTGGGTTTTCCTCCCCGTTATCAAATAGCATATTACTCTGAGCAATGACAGCTGTCACCATTTCTTGGCACAGGTGGAAAAGATTACCAGCATGTCACAGACATACTCTTTTTTTTGTACAGATTTGGCAGCAGTATTTTGCAGCAAAGGATACAGTCTATGCAGTTATTCCTGTAAGTAGTTTGGAGGGGAAAATGAGAGTGTTATAGCATGAAGGTCAGGTCTCTACCCTTAGCAGGCAGTCGCCTTTACTTTTCCTATGTTTATTGCCTCTTGAGAACTTACATTTATAGCTCTGAGGGTTTTTATTATGCCCTGAGCACTAAAGATTGGAAGCTCCATATGGTATATTTATGGCTCTTGTTTTCCCTCTTTCTGGTTTAGAAATGTCTCTTTGAGTCAAGTCTCTGACAAGGGAGCATGTTGTAAGTTCACATTGCTAAGTAATTTCCAACCTTCCGATTTCCAAGTCTTTTATTTCTTTTTGGTGTTTTCGAAGCCATTGGAATTTAACACAGGGCCTCTAGCATAGCTTTCTTCCCTGCTTGTTTGTAAGTGACCTGTGTCTGAGCTGACTTAGAGCCTCCTCCTGGTCTTTTTCTGGCATTTCCCCTTAGCAAGTGGTATTTTCTTGTTTTGTTTTTTTTTTCCTTCCCACCTTCTTGAAATTGCTGTCTTGGAGATAGTTACTAGCCATTGCTTGACCATTGAGATATGTGATTTGGGAAGGGGTACTGCTGGCTTCCTCTGGTTTAATGTTCTTCTGCTGACTTTTACCATAAGAAAGCATTTGATGTACTGGGTTATTGGCTAGTTTTTTTAATTCATCTTCCCTGAAGAGGAAGTATCTTAGGTTAAGTTTATATCAAGCACATAAATATATACTAAACTTAGATGTGTATGTATAAGATTAAGGAGGAAAACTTACAAAGAGAAAAATAAAGCCAGTCTTCTGGTTGTCATGAGAGTATTGCTATTTTTTTTTCTACCTCTTATACATATATACCCTTGCCCTTCATAAGTTCAACAGCCAAAAAATCTGCACTTTTCATGATATTTTAGATGTCTAACACTGGCTCATTGTTCAAACAGGCCTTTTTAGCCTTCCCTCAGACAGACTTAGTGACTTGATGTCTCTGACACTTGACAGAGTCCCATGGAGAGTCTGGAACATTTGGAGTATACACTCTTCACACACAATTCTGACATTGAACAGCAGAGCATACATATGGTTTTTCCTCTCTGTCATAAGAGGGATTTGTAAATGCTGGAACTTAAGAGATCATTTTAGTTATATTTTAGTTCTAGAGTCATTTTGGTAAATTTAAATGTGGTTCTGTCCTTTTACGTTTTCTTGTTTGTGAATTTTATTCTTTTCTAACCTACAGGAAGAGAAGTTTGATTTGATCTGGAACCGAGCTCAGTCCTGTCCAACAGTAAGTTTCTGGTGACTATATAAGGATTACTTATGAATACTGCCAAACAAGGATATAATAAATATAAAAAATAAATTTACAAATATTAACCAATCTCTTCATGTTCCAAACAATCTCAGGTTATAGTGCTCTGTTTATTTAACAAAGATGCTCATATTTTGATTGTACTGATATTTTTGATATCAGTACTGAGATTTTTTTAGCCTTATGAAATCCTGTGAGTTTGGCCCAATAAGTCGCTGGCTTTTTAGATACATCTCAACCCTTTCTGATCTGGACCTTAATCTGTCTGTATAAGTGAACGTTAGATGCAACACCTTAGACCTTAATATTTTCAACCTCCTTTAAGTGTCTGTTTTATTGGCAATTTTCAGTTTTGGCCATACTATTCTATTTATTTGTGCCTAAAAGGAATTATGAGATTGTTGCTGAAGTAATGAGCTACCAGAATACCTAAGGGAAGGGGAATTTAATCAGGTGGACCAGCTGACTTGCTGTTGGTAATAATTTCAAGGGTTCTCTAAAAAAGTTTCAGACATTGCTGAGAGAAAATAAAAATATCTAAGTAAATGGAGAAATATACCATGTTCATGGATTAAATGACTCCATATTGTCATTTCTCCCCAAACCAATCCATAGAATATAATTACAATCAAAATCTCAATAGGCTTTTCTAAAAAACATTGACAAGCTGATTTTAAAAATTTGTATATTCAAAGGACCCAAGATAAAAAACAACTTTAAAAAAAAAACAAAGACTTACATTACCTGATTTCAAGACTTATTATAAAGTTACATTAATGAAGACAATATGGTATTGGCATAGAGATAGACATATAGATCAGTGGAACAGAGTAGAGAATCCAGAGGTAGACCAACATATGTGTGGTCAGTTGCTTTTTGGCAAATGTGCCAAGGTAATTAAATGAGGAAAGGATAATCTTTTCAACAAATGGTGCCAAAAAATGGATATCCATATGTAAAAAAAAAAAAAAAAAAAAAAGAAGAACCTCTACTCTTGTCTCATACTATATCCAAAAATTAACTCAAAATAGATCATAGATATAAATGTAACTTCTAGTAAAAACAATCTTAGATTGAATCTTAGTGGTTTTAGTTTTAGCAGCTCAGATTAAATCTTAGTGGTCTTGGATTTAGCAAAGATTTTTTAAGTACATCATAAAACGTACAAACTATTAATAGAAAAAAGTCAGTAAATTAGATTTTATCAGAATTACAATTTTATATTTGTGTACCCATGTTCATAGCACTATTAGTCACAATAGCCAAAAGGTAGAAGCAACCCAAATGTCCATTAAATGGTGAATGGATAAACAAAATGTGATGTGTATGTGTGTGCATGTGTGTATATATAAAAGAATATTATTCAGCCTTAAAAAGGAAGGAAATTCTGACACATGGTACAACACGGATGAAACTCGAAGACATTATACTAAGTGAAATAAGCCATTCACATATATATGAAGTATTTAGTGCAGTCAAATTTATAGACAGAAAGTAGAATGGTTGTTGCCAGGGACTAAGGGGAAAAGGATAGGAAGTTATTGTTTAATGAACTGGAGTTTCATTTTGGGATGATGAAAAAGTTTTGATGATGAATGTGGTGATGGTTTCACAACATTGTGAATATTTGATGCCACTGAATTGTATACTTAAAAATAGTTAAAATGTTAACTTTTATGTAATGTGTATAAAAAATTAAAATTTTTTACTTTTCAAAAGACATTGTTATGAAAATAAAAAGATAAGCCACAGACTGGGAGAAAGTATTTGCAAGACATATATTGACAAATGTCTTGTATCTACAATATATTAAAAACTCTTACAACTTAAAATAAGAGGACAGGCAACCCAATTTAAAAAATGGCAAAAGATATGGATAAGTCACTTCACCATTATACTGAGTAGAATGGCACATAAGTACCTCAAAAAATGCTTGGCATCATTAGTCATAATGGCAATGCAAATTAAAACCACAGTAAGATACCACTAGCAAGACTGAAATTAAGAAGATCATACCAAGTGTTGGTAAGGATATGGAGCAACAAGAACTCTGGTAAGAATGTAGAATGGTATGACCACTTTAGAAAACAATCTGACAGTTTCTTTAAAAGTTAGGCATGTACCTGCTATACTACTGAGCCATTCTATCTTAGATATTTTCCCACAAAAACTGAAAACATATGTCCATACAACTTGTACACAAATAATTATAGCAGCTTTATTCGTAATGACAAATACTGAAAATATCCAAATCTATCACAGGTGAATGAATTAAAAAATCATGGTGTGTGTATATATACACAATGGAATAATAACACTAAGAAGGAATGATATAAAACTATTGATATATGCAACAGCACAGATAGATCACGAAACGTGCTAAGTGAAAGATTCCAAACCAAGAAGAAGTACAGATTCTGTGGTTCCATTCATACAAAATTCTAGAAAATGCAGACTGACCAATAGTGACAGAAACCAAATCAGTGGTTGCTTAGGGACAGTTGGGGAGAGTGAGGTATAAATTACAAAAGACACTTTTCAGAGAAACCTTTGGAGAAGATGTTCATTATGTCGATTGTGGTAATGGTTTCGCAGTATACGTATATCAAAACTCATCTAGTTGTACACTTTAAATATGTGTAACATTGTACTTCAAGTATACCTCAATAAAGCTCTAAAAAGAATATTTTCCCCTAACAAGGGAGGGGCCAGCTATGAGATAGGCGCTGAGGTTCTCTTATCTAATAATAAAACTAAGCCTGAGTGGTTGGCAATAAGGAGACGATTCCATGACTAATGTGTGTTGGACTGATTATACTTTGTTGTGTTCTGGCTTCATTCTTTTCACCACTTATCCTCAGTTCTAAATATCTCTAGCATAAAACTATTTCTTGGTGTTTAGAGCCCTGAAGTCAGCCACAGATGATAGAGTATGAACTGATTACAGTAATTTGAACAAAAGGTAATTCAGCAGCTTTAGAAAGTGTAGAAACTGAAAAACACCCAGATATTCATCAATAGAAGGATAAATTGTGGTAAATTTATATAGAGAATTTTGTATAACTGAAAATTAATGAATTAGAGTTTATATTTATCAACATCAATAAATCTCAGAAGTATAGTGTGAAGTGAAAAAAAGCAAGTTGCAAAAGTATACATACAGTTTGATAAGATTTACATTTTAAACATACCGGCGGTACTGTTTCTTATCTGTAGATATATACATACACACTAAAAGTATGAAAACCTGAAAGGGAATGACAGACCGTAAATGCAGAATAGATGTTACTCTGGGATAGGACTGGAATGGATTACAGAAAGAGCTTCTAATTGGATATTTAATTGGATATTTAATGTTTTCTTTCTTGGATGGGTCGGGAAGTATATGTGTGTTTATTATGTTATCATGTATGAATTTCATAATTTAAAAAAGTGTTTTAAACCAAATATTGAAGAAATGGAGTGAATGATACAGGTGGTTGGACATAGAGCAAATGATTTTATTTATTCATCTACTTCCTTGTATATTTGTTTTCCACAGTTTCTATGTGCGCTACCAAGAAGGGAAGGCTATGAATTCTTCGTAGGACAGTGGTCAAGTACTGAACTCCACTTCACTGCACTTATAAATATTCAGGTAGGTGGCTTGTGCTCATCCCCTAGAGAAAAGAGGCCTACCCTTTTATGGGACTATGAGCCCTTGATTAGGCTTGAAAATACAGCATTATCTACTAACTTCCAGCAGTACTTGCTGTGGCATTGATGAATTGTCATCCTTGGTATGTTGGGCTAGCTTTCTAAGCCCCATTCAAGTCCTAAAAATTGGAAAAGACTCCAAAACATGTTCTATGCCTACTGAGACCTCTATAACATTTACTGCATGCTCCTCACTTAACAAACATGAGTGAATTATAATGGTTATCTTTTTTAACTTTAAGGTAGGCTCCATGTCTTATGTGCATTTTATTAGTCAAATTAGCACTTTTCAAGGTGTTAGATGCATAGTTTCCATTCTATAGATGTTGTTTTGTTTACTTCCCTCATTCCTTTTTCTTTGTTTTTCCCAACTATTAGAGTAAGATGTTTGATCCAAAGCATTTGAAGCTTTTAAAATAAAAGTATTTTACATCAGACCATAACTAGGATTGACATTCTATATTTGGAGGCCAGATCTGGCAAAAAAACCAATCATGCATAATAATGGCTTTGAAGTTGGGGTAAAAGGAATACAACATAGAATGAAGGGGCAGCTTTCACTTTGTTATTTTATAATTCATCTAACAATCATTTATTTGGCACATACAAATATCCCATGAGATAGTTACTGTTATTATTTCTATTTACAGAGAAGAAAGTAGGCTCAGAGAAGTTAGTTCATACTGCTAGTATGTGGTAGAGCTGGGTTTGATTGACTCCAAGTTATTGACTCCAAAGTATATGATCTTAACCATTATGCTATTGTGTTGGAAACTATGCTAAGACCTAGATACCTGAGACAAAGTTCTGGCCCTCACGAAGCTCATGTTCAAGTATAAGAAAAAGATCCAGAAACATAATTATGATCAAAATGATCATTATAGTAGAATCATAGAACTGAGCGGCTGAACTCTTAAGAATGCCCTAGCAGAATGCAATTAGCATTAATATGATGGCTAGGTGGAGGGCAAGGGGAGGAAGGGAGCAATTGGGGGGATCATTTTATGAACTATATGGATATCTAACCAATGTACTATATACTTGAAACTAATTTAAATAATTTTTTTAAAGAAAGAATACCCTAGCAATACTTAGGTATTAATAATCAAAAGGACTCTTGCTGAAATTTTAGAGATGAAACCCAGAGATCTTTTTTGAATGTATAGTTGTTTCCGCCTATACTATATGAAGGCATTAGCTTTGAACCCAGCCTGTCTTCCTAGTCTGGGTTGAGGTCTAATAACCACTGCCCTGTTCATTCTTCATGAAATAATGATGTTCTTACTCTTCTTTTACCCCTACTTCCCACCCAGATTTTATTTTAAAACTGCACATTACGAATCTGGCCCAAGTACAAACTCTCCAGCTGTTTGCTACAGCTTAAAAGAACTAAGTCTTCAGAGCCAGCCAAGGGGAGTAGATTTCAGCTGTGAAATGCGCTAGTCCATAAATGTGGCAATTACACAGGCATATTGCTTTCTTTAGAACTTGATTTGGTAGCTGCTTGTGCTGTTTTGTTTTTAAATATATGACCATGATGAAGGATTCACTGCCTACTGTAAACATTTTCTGGGAAAAGAGCCAAACCTTTTTCAATTGAAGACACAAATAACACTGTGCAAAATGTCACTTTCATTGTGCCTTGGCAGGCCTGACTATCTATTCCCCAACATACCAGTCCTTCGACTCACTAGCCACCCAAGGGGCTGATAAAGGCCAGAATTTCCTTTAGACTCTCTATTGCTCTGAAATTGCAGTTTTGTTGTGGTGGTACCTTACTGAGCCTTGATTAAGTGTTCCTCCTTACAGACCCGAGGGGAAGCTGCAGCCAGCCAGCTGATTTTATATCACTACCCTGAACTTAAGGAAGAAAAGGGCATCGTGCTGATGACAGCAGAAATGGATTCCACATTTCTTGTAGGTATCAACTTTTACCTCTTTGGATTTACCTGGTAGCCCTGAAGGTATTTATTCTTTGGCCAAAGTTCATGAGAGGTAAAATTCCAGAGACCTACTTGTATTTGTTTATTACACAAAGTTGACAATTATTTTGTCTTAATCAAGCTCTTCCAAGTTGAAGTTACTTCAAGTCCTCAATCACTTATTCACAATTTTGAAGTCCAAACACTCTGTAAACACTGTCTGCACCTGTTACCTTTATAAAATCTAAAAATTCTGACTCCAAAGCACATCTGGCCTAGGGCTTTCAGGTAAGAGACTGAACAAGTAAATGGCTTCTTAAGTGTAGGGAAGAGATCAGTCTAGAAAACTTCTCAATCTTTTATCTTCCTCCACACCATTCACATATACAAATGTATCATACACAGTGATTTCCTTTGCTCATTTTCCCATTCCCTGGGATAGAGCATCAACCATATGCCCATAAGTAGTGATATCCATTGTGTTTGTTCCCTCTAGTGCCAGGAGCAGTTTTATATTACTATACAACCACCCTGTTTGTCTACTCTTTAGTCATTTCGGTCTCATTTATCTGGCAGTGTTTAAGTTCAGGATTGTCCTCAAGAGACTGGCCAATTCCATGACAATTTTTTTCTTGAGATTCTTTATTACAACAACCACTTATTTTTCCTCTCTTACCAACTGCATGTAGAGAAGAAAAAGTGATGATACTTGGCTAGTATCTCACAGTAGCAGTAAGTCCCAAGTCTTGGACATAGTTGGGACTCTACTTCCCTGTCTATTATTCCTGAAGCTGTTGAGTGCTATTTTCCCTATTCTTCCTTCTACCCATCACACTCAACTGGAAGGTACCTAGAATATTATCCAGAAAAATTGAGTTGTCGTTAACTGAGATTTATAAGATTGCAGGAAGAAAAGTTTTGGAAGGAAGATTAGGAGCTCAGTTGTGGACTCATTAAATCTGAAATGCCTGTTAAATATCCAAGTCATAGGCAGTTAGATATAATGAGCCTGAAGTTCAGAGGAGAAGTCCAGGCTGGAGGTATAAATATGGCAGTTGTCAGCATACAGATTGTTATTTAAAGCCATGAGACTGAGCGAAAACACTGAGGAAGTAAATGAAGATAAAAAAAAAGAGAAGAGGTCTAAGAACTAAACCCTGCAGAAATGAGGAAGCATCAGCAAAGACTTAAAAGGAACAAGTCAGGAGGAAAACTAAGATGGTAGAATGTGCTGGGAGCTAAGATAAAATGTTTCAAGGAATAAATCTCACTTGCTGGTAGGGAAAATGAAATGAGGACTGAGAATTTACTACATTTCACAACATGGAAGTCATGGAGGACCTTTATAAGGGAAGTTTCAAAGGAGTGGTAGGATAAAAGCATGATTAGAATGCATTTAAGAGAGGATGGGAAGAGAAATTAGAAAGAGTAAGCAGAAACAGATCTTTCAGGGGGTGTTTGTGTGAAGCAAAGGAGAAAATGAGGCATTAGAGGGGAAAAAGTGGGAAAAAGACTTTTTTGTTTTAAATATGGAAGAAATAACATATTTGTATGCAGATGGAAGATCTAGTAGAAAGGGAAATGATAATGTAGAGAAAGAAGAGAATTGTTGAAGTGATATTTTGGGGTGGGTAAGTCTGGAAATGAGGGGTTGATCTTTGCCAGAAATATAACAATAGAAAAGCCAGGATATCATGGCACAGAGTTAAATGGATAGAGGCGGTAGTAACCTATAGTAGTTCTCTCCAGATTGCTTAGAGAAAAGTAAGGTCCTTAGCTGAGAGTGAGGATGAGAGAATAGGTGTTGGACATTTGAGTGGAAAAAAGAAAGTGTGAAATTGTTGTCTAGGACATGGAGTCAGCAAACTACAGCCTGTGGGCCAAATCTAATCCACTGTCTGCTTTTAGAAGACCCATGAGTTAAGATGTGTCCTATATCTTTAAATTATCAGGGGAAAAAAAAACAAAGAAGAATAATATTTTGTGACTTGTGACCTGTGAAAAGTATATGAAATTCAAATTTCAATGCCTGTAAGTAAAGTTTTATTGGAACACAGCCATGATTATTATTTACGTATTACTTATGGCTGCTTTAGCTTTGCAACAGAGTTGAGTAGTTGCAACAAAGAGCCTAAGATATTAACTGTCTATCACTTTGCAGAAAGTGTATGCCAACTCATGGTCTAGGAAAATGGAAGACAGAATGGCTGTGGGGGTACAAGCAGAGAAAGAGAGGGATGAGGGTTGGATTTAACTAGGGTTATTGTTTAGCCACATGGTTTAACGAAGTAAGGTAGGAACCAAGGAGTTAAAGGTAAATGCAAAGGAATGATTATAATTATTGACCATGGAATACAAACTGGATAAAGAGGGAAGTGAAAACATAAGGAAAGTGAGAGACAGAATTATGAGTCCTGGTGGAGTTAAAGGATTTTTGAAGTTGGGGGTGAGCTTAAAAAATAGGAAATAGTAGATGAAGTGTGGGTGTTTCAAATTGAGATTTGGAGGGGATATAGTTACCGATAATGACTTGGCTTAAGATTTGACATAGGCGTGAGTGACATAGAGATTGTATTTTATTTTCTGGTCTTCAGCAAAGCACAGCCTTTAACCATATTAAAAGTGGACTCTAGTGATCAGAGGAAGCCCTTTCTGCTTTGGCATTTTTACCACCTTGCTCTGGTAGTCTCAAACTGCTGCACAGTCCCCATCATCATTAAAATTTTCTTTCTGGCCTTATAACATTCAATAGCACACCAGACAACATATATTTGCCTTGTATAAGTCCACTTGACTGTGAATTTCCAGTGTAGTACAATAAATCGTCATTTAATGTTGTCAATAGGTTCTTGGGACTGCAGCAAAACAATAGAAAGCAAAACCAGTTTTACCATAGGATAATTGATCCAAACAACAGTTAAGTTCCTACAGCATCTTCTCAACATTATAACAAATTGACATTGAATGAAGTGACATTATTCGAGGAGCTGCTATAGAGAACTAGACATATTAGAAGTTATTGTAGAGGTATGTGATTCAGAGATAGGAAACCTAAAATTGTAATATTAATATATGGTCTGCATACTCATGCATGAGTTTGTACTTTAGGCATAGTATTTCCAAATACAATAAAGCATATGAATAGAAATACATGGAAACTAGAGGTTTCTTAACTAATTAATTTTAATGCCAGAAATATGGTAGAATATTCAAAAGCCTTATCTCATTCCATGCCTCTATCAATAGATGATTACACTGGAATGCAGTAAGTGCTAGGATAGAGACATGCACAGCGTTCTTGGGGGTAGGGCTCCCTGACGCAGAAGGAGGAAGAAGACTTACTTCCTAGGATGACACCTAGACTGAATGTTCAAGGATGAGCCAGAGTTTAGCCAGATAAAGAAAGGTGGGAGGGGGCGGAGAATGTTCCAGATGAAGCAAGTAACATAAGTAAATGCTAGGAGGCATAAAATAACTTGGGGTATTATGTACAGTTAGGGTTTTGAACAAAAATAGTTGTTATTTCAAGACCATTAACCTATTTATTTCCTAAATACTTTTTAATTCTAGCCTGGTCAGTGTGATCATTTAGAAGACAGTTGAAATAGTCTCTGCAAAAGTTTGTAAAGACCCGAACAAGAGCAGTGGTAGTAGGAATGGAGGAGAGAGAATGACTCCAGAAATATGTAGGGGACAAAATGGGCAGGACTTGGTAAATTGATCATAGCTATGAAGATTGAAAGAGAAGGAGAAATCAGGTTTGTTAATATATCTCTTTATTGAGCAACACAGGGAGTTCATATGTTTATCTTCTTGGGTCTTGGAAAGGGAAGAGACTACTGCTTCACATTGAGAGTTAAGAGAACAAAAGGTAGGGAGTAAATAAGAAGAGGGGTACTTTCCATAACCCTTGTTGAGAGATAGATGCACATAGCTCCCAGTGCCTTATCTCCCTACCCACCATACTAGTGGTCTTCAAACTAATGGGAGGAATCTTTCATCCAAACAATCTTATTATATAAAACCCCAGGGTATAACAGCTGAAACAAAAATGAAGAGACCGGGGTTACCTCCACAGAGCCCCTAGGACTCTTCAGTTGAAATAGTATTATTCTAAAGTGAACCCAGCTGAGATTACCCCACCTCCACCATCCTAAGCCTCAAATAAAAGTTGATTGTCAGAGGCCCTACAGTTCAGGGCCTCAGAGAATGGTGATATCTGCATCAGATTATAACAATGCACTTGCTTTAGAAATGGTTTGCTCTTGAGGCAGGTTTAAATATAAGAAAGGTAAAATTAATAAAGTTATTGACCTTGATCGATCTTAATTATCTCCACCCCCACCCCACCCCCTGCCAAAAAAAAAAAAAAAAACAGTATCAGGAGTACTAGCCTGGGAGTACAGAGGTCTGGTCCTGGCTCTGCCACTTGCTAGCCACATGACCTTGGGCCCATCCCTAGACTTCATCTGCTTTGATTTCCTGGCTTATTAAATGAGAACTGTGTGATCTCTGAGGTCCCTTACAGCTCTGAAATTCTATTAATTTGAAATAGCTAGCATTTTGGAAAAAGGCTTTTGATTGAAGATCTAGTCTCAGAGATTAGTGCCTGCTTGTGAGAAAATGACCTGAAAGCCCCACAGGAGGGAACAGAGATAAAGCGGCCCAGGGTATTTATAAACCCGTCTTCATCATTCTGTAGCTAGACATAGCACACTTTTGACAGTCAGTTTTAGTGGGAATTTTCCATTATCTTTTAGGGTTGAGTTTTGACCATATGAACACAGTGATGGTGAATAAGTGCTTCTGACTAGAACTGAGGAATGTATAGGAAGCAAAAAAGAGTTCTTTGAAGTAAGTCTTTTGTAAGGTTTCAAGAGTGTAGCCTATGTCCTGACCTCACCTCTGTTACATAGAGTGGTCTGGTCACCATTTCCCAACTTCTGAGCTTTAGAGAAAGTGGCCCCTTCTCTTCCCTGGGGCTCTGCTGGTGGATTATAAATGGCTGCATAGCAAATTACTCCAAAACTTAGTACCTTAAAGCAACAAACATTTATTACCTCATAGTTTTTGTGGGTCAGGAATTCAGGAGCAGCATAGCTAGGTGGTTCTGGCTCAGTCTCATAAAGTTGCTGTCAAGACATTGGTTAGGACTACAGCCATCTGAAGGTTAATTGGACTGGAGGATCCATCTCTGACCCTACTCACATGGCTGTTGGTAGGAGGCCTCATTTCCTTGCCACAGCGGCTTCTCTGTAGGGCTACTTGAATGTCCTCATGACATGGCAACTGACTTTCTGAGAGAAGTGATTCCATCAAGATAGCAAGACAAGAGCTACAATGTCTTTTCTGACTTTATAGCAAAAGTCATTCTCCATCATTCCACCTACTCCATTTGTTAAAGCAAGTCAGTAGGTACAGCCTACACTCAAGGAAAGGGAAACTAGCCTCCATCAAAGGGAGGAGTGCCATAGAATTTGTGGACAAATTAAAAAACTATCACAGCTGGCTTTGGCACTAGTTTTCGAACCAAGGTGGTATCAGGAACAGGTTTTATTCGACTATATCTGGTTAGTTAAGAACGTAAAGCTGGGTAACTATTGCTCTCCACACCACCCCGTCCTGAAATATGCTTAATGGTTATAAAGGAACTGAATAAAGAGGGAAATTTTGAGCATATGCATTAATTTTCAGCAAACATTCACCAAATGTCACTGTGCAGGGATGTAAAACAAGCACATACTTTGAGGAATTCATACTAGGGAAGAAAGACAAAAAAGAAAAATGGGAAAAAGGATAAATACAAAACAATATCATAAATACTGTGATAGAGGTAAGCATGGGGCAATTTGGGTACACAGAAGAGGCACCTAACTAAGACTTGGGAGTTCTGGGAGTCAGAGAAGCTTTCTAAGCAGTGACTCCTGGGTAAGAGCCCCTACCTGCCACAGGACTCAGACACAGAGCTTTGTGGCCCTCTGTAAGGAGGGACCTCACTGTTCTTTTTACCTTACAGAGCGTTGCTGAGGCACAGTGCATTGCCAACCAAGTTCAGCTCTTCTATGCCACTGATCGGAAGGAGACATATGAGTTAGTGGAGACCTTTAACTTCAGACCAAATGAGTTCAAATATATGTCTGTCATCGCCGAATTGGAACAAAGTGGACTTGGAGTGGAACTGAAATGTGCCCAGAAACATGATAAGACTTAGAGCTATAAGGGTTGGCTCTTTATAGAGCCTAATCAACCCTGGATCATCTAGAGCTCACTCACTCCCTTAAACTCTCAGGAGCGCAACATCTGTAATGAGCAGCCCCTCATGAGTTACCCTGTGTGCTTATACAAGAGGTAATCATGGAGGTGAGCCCTATTACTTGATATTCAGGAACGAAGGTACCCAAACATTCTAATTATTATCTCTTAGCATACTTGAGGTTTCCTTTTTAAGTGTTTGAGATCATAACCAGAGATAGCCAAGGATCCCCAGGAGGGTTGACTTGATTTTACACAATGTAATGGTTTGTTAAAAGTGCATTTGCATTCTGGCCAATTTGACCACACAGCTCCCAAATGATTAGTTCCTCATCTTTATAAATTTGTGACAGGATAATAAGGTTGAAGACCTGCTATAGTTAGATTTGGGCTTTACATACCCTTCCCATGTGCCAGTTGGCTGGCCAAAGACATAACCCAAATATCTTGATTAGACTCTACAACAACCAAATATTGCAGTCAGGGTTAAGACTCCATCTAGATGCCCCCCAGAGTTGCCTTTAGTGTAGCTGGTTTGAACTATCAGTAGATTTCGGGTATAGTTAAACCCACAGGTACAGTGCCCACATATTTTAAAATTGTTCGTGGCACCTCTCTTCTAACTCTGCCTTTTAGAAGCTGTGTATTTGGAGGGAGTGAATCATTGCAGTGTAAATAAATCAACTTTTTTTGTAAGGAGAGGATCAATTTAGATATGCATGTTTTTGTATGTATGTATATATATTTTTAAATAATTCTTTAGTCGTGCCAGTATTATATGAAAAAGTAGGTGGAAGAAAATGTTCCCGGATTAGATATGGAGAAAATATAGCAATAAAATAAAGTCTGGCTTATAATATTCGTTACACTAAACAGTTACATCTAAGCTGTGTGCTGTTCGTAGTGTCAGTGCTATAGGCTGATTTGATCAAAACTCTCCTTTGGACTCAGTTGCTTGAAACACCAAAAATAAGAAAGGAGCTCTCCAGCACTGGAAAAGTCACATTTGTTTGATAGTGTCACTGTTGTGGCTCCAAGCTCAGTGACAAAAGAGGGTGGTGGTTACATACCAGCCTTCTGAACCTGAGGTACCATATTTACCCACCCCACCCCTGCCCATTATTGTTGTCAGCTGCCTTTGTGATGCCTTTTCTTGCTCTAACATGTTCCACTTTGTCTGCTGCTCCTGCCTGAGATCTGCTTGTATGACACTGAATATGGTGAATGGGACTGTAACTAGTAGTTGCAGTTTGTGTGTGTTTTCTTCATTACGGTTGGGCCTGTCTCCAAGCTCTTTAAATGAGATGAACTTCCCATTATTTTCTGAGCTATGTCTATTTTGTACTACTGAGTCTGTGTGTAGAAAGAAAGAGAGTGTTTAACCTTCTCTAAAAGTTGAGCTGTTTCCTAATGCAAATTCTGTACCTGCCTTTGGTTTTTAACAGTTCATTTTTTGAGAAACTTGAGTCTGAATATTTTGAGTCCCAGGAATCTTAAGCATCGGATGGAGTTGCTTACATGGGTATCTAGTTATGTTTGCTTTTCCCCCAAGATGGATCCAGTTCTTAGACAAAGTACATTTCATAACATCTCTACCAGAAGGTGAGAAAATGATAGGAAAAGATGGCTGCTCATTTTATCGTTCCTACCAGCTTTGCCCTGAATCCCCACTTGCCAAAGAAGGATGTATTCATGGACAGTTACATTGCATGTGAGACATGATCAAAGCACCATTCTTTATATTTACCTAGCAAGATCTGGCAAAGAACTAAAAGAAAAATTGTAACATGAATCAGTAAATTTGTCCCCATGGTATTCTAAAAAGTAGAAAGGTTTTAGAGTTAAATAAATCTGGGTTCAGATGTCAGTGTTGTGATTCATTAGCTCTATAATATTGAACAAATTAAACTTCATCTGTAAAATGGGGATAATAGTATCTACCTCATAGGATCATTGTGAGAAATTAATATACATAGACTACAATAGAGCTTAATAATGCCAATTCCTTTCTTCTCTACTTCCCCTGCCTCTCACCAACACAAATTACCATTACAGATGTACAGATCGTTCTTTATTCCAGTTGAAAGAGCAAACCTTATCTTACAAGTTCTCAAACTTTAAGTTGCAGTAGAATCAAAATGCAGATTCTCAAGTCCCAAACCTCAACTTGCTGAATCATAATCTTTGCAGAAAGTGCTGGGAATCTGCATTTCAATATGTGCTCCAGATAATCCAGATGTAGGTTATTCACCAGCCACACTTTGAGAACCATTGCCTTATGTGTTCTTCACAAAAAACATCCATTAGCCAGATTTCCCTTTCCTGTGGACATTAACCATAGAATTGGACTGCTCTGCCCTTTGCCTCCCCTAGTGGTCCCCTTTGCATACTCTACATTGTATTTATTTATTCCCTACTAGACTGTGAGCTCCTTGAGGGCCAGGGTTTATCTCCATTCCCAGTGCCAAGGACATGGCCTGAAACATAGAAGATACTCAGTTGTTTGTTGAATAAATAAACGATGTGGATTTCAGCCAAAACATTATCTTGTGTGTATGCCTATATTTAAATACTCTGAATTTAAGAGAATCTCTTAACACACACAGATCAAGAACTTACTGAGTAGGAATATTTGTAAACCAAGATATCAAGTTAAACACAGAGTCTCTATCTCACCAATCTGCTGGCGTTAGCTTGGTGGGCTGTCTGCTCAGTGTAATTCAGTAGTCGCTCACAGCACCTACTCTGCCACCACCATGTTAGGTGCTGACAAAGGAAGATGAGTGGGATGGATGATTGGGCGATCCTTGCTCTCAAGCTTTGTTCTAGCCACTGACTTTGTCTCTCTGGCCTCTGAGTCTGTGCCTCATATCTAGTACCTGGTCATAGTTTGCCTTGTCTTGTTCTCAGAATGCTTATGCAGCTTCTTTCTTTAACCAGTTTAGGAGCAGGAGCCACACGTTCTGTTTTTTGCAGTCTCTGCAGTACTGACCTTTTGTTCAGTCTTGGAGAAGAGGTACAAATGCCCACTTCCCCAATCACTTGATTTAGCACTGATTCATCATTCATTAATATTCATTGGGCACCTATTATATGCTAAGCACAGTGATAGAAAACCAGAGAATACAGCAATGAACAGGACAAATAAGGCCCCTATTCTGATGGAGCTTATATGCTTGTGGATAAGACAAATGAATAAACCAGTAAGATGATGTCAAATGCCAGTAGTGCTATGAAAATTTTTAAAAATGTGACAGAATGGTAAAAGTGGAGGCAATAACTTAATGGTCAGGAGAGCCATCTCTACAGAGGTGACAGCTGATACTCGAGTGTAGGAAAATTACAAGAGAACACTAAGTACTGAGGGCTTGAAGCAGGGCCAAGCTCAGCATGCTTGTTTCTGGGCCCGGATTTAAATGTTCAGTCCTTGCCCTTGAGAAGCTCACAGTTCAGCAAGTGAGACACTGACATGAATAATTACAATATGAGACAAACTGACCAGTGCCATCTCAGAAGAGGAGCAAGAAGGGTTAAAGAACACTGCTGGGTACTATAGGGGATGCAAATCTTGCCAGACCTTGGTACCCTTGGTGAAGCATTTAGGGCTTCATAGGGAGTAACAGGTAGAAAGTATTAAAGTCTCAAAGAATATTTGTTCCATGCAAGAAGGTCCTGTGAGTTCAGAGCTGGCCTCACAACATATACCTGTTAACAATAACCTCTAACATTTATTACTGGGGCCTACCATTTACCGGGCACTGCGCTAAGGCCTTTACATGCATTATTTCAATACTCCCGACAACCCTGTGAGGTCAGCAGAAAACTGCTGGTTTGATGATGTGCTACTGCTCTCCTTGTGCCTACTGTCTTCCCCGACCTCCAGCTCAAAAAAGAGGGCAGCCTCTCAATTACCCCTAATCCCAGCTCCAGCAGCCAGCTCAGGTCCTTGAGAAGTCACAGGTGGCTCCTAAACCAGCCCTTGCTCTGAGAAACATATGGTGTCAATTTTCCAAATGCTGTCAACTAAAGAACAAAATGCACTCATTATACATTTCTGACTCCAAATTTTATTTGAAAACACATTGTTTTCTAATTAAAAAGGACGGGTTTTGTGCTCTGTTTTATGCTGTATGGAGCACTTTGGTCCTGGCAATTCTAATGTGGCAAGTTGGTGGCAGCATTTTTATCCCTGTTCTGCTTTATAAAGAAGAGACTTGGTGCACAAAAAGGGACAAGATACTTGAAGATTGCTGCCTGCATCAGGGGCCACTCCAGGATAAGAGGTGACAGTCCATTCTCCAGACTTAATGGTGTCATTTGTAATGTCCACTGAGCAGGCCCATGCCTCACATTCACAGGGCTACTTCTAAGCTGTTCAGACCTCAGGAACTGGAAGAGTTACAAGAAAAATTGGTCCAAACTCATTATGAATCATCCCAGGCTCCCCAGAGTTTTCAGAAGAAAGTCCCTTTAAATCAGCTCACTAGAGCTTCAGGATCTGGTGACTTCTCCAAGTTCATGTCTTGCTAGGTCCCCGCCCACTCCCTTAGCTCCTCCAGTCATTCTGGATGACTGGCAGTTCCCTGAATGCACTGTGTTCTTCTTACCTCTGTTCTGATCTTTTTAAATACTTTGTGCCTACCTCAAATGTCCATATCTCCTTCATCAAATTAATTTTGTCTTTCAAAACTCCACTAAAACATCAATACAAGAGCCTTCCTTGACACCTACCCCCTTCTGTGCTGTCCCCGCCCTATCATGTGCTCCTCTGTGCTTCCTTGGCATTTTGTGTCCTACCCCATAGACTAGACACTCCTTGGAGACAGGGATCATATCTTACTAGACATTATATTCCCAATATCCAGTATGAAACCTGACACCGAGAGATAAGATACTGGTGAATGTTGAATAAATTCCTCTTGGATGATTGCTCAACCGAGACCATCTGTGTCTATGAGCATCCCTTGCACAAAGAGTTCTAGCACTAGTGAACATATTGTGATTATGTCCCAGCCCCAAGCAGTGGCTATTTTACTTGCTCTTATTTCAGAGGCCACATGTGGAAAACAAAGCCCAGGGGCCATCAGAGCAGACAGCCAGGTTTATAAGCAAAAAGAACTGGGAGAATGAACAAACGGAGTGAGACAATTATTTTAAAGCACCGGCCTGCTGCGTCCAAGCTTCTGTTTTGACTTTCCAGGTCTCAACATTAAAAAGGACTTTAGAGTCTGTCCAGTCTCTAGTTTTCAACTGTGCTTCAAGAATTCCTAACAGTTCCTTAGAGGAGGGGACTCTGGGAGCCTGGTCCTTACCCCCGCAACTCAACCAGAGAAGCAGTGTTTCATTTACTGGGCTTCCCATAAGCTGTCATTTGAAGAAACAGTTTCTAAGAAAGAATGAAAAAAGCCCTGATCTAGTTTAACCTCCCACCCATCACAGCAGCCCTCTCTTCAGCACCCCCAAGCCATCGGGCAATTGTTTGGAAACTTCCAGGGCCTGGGAGCTGTCCACCCTGTTAACTGACCTGCACCAAGACAGCTTTGAGTGACAGCAAGTTCTTCCCCACCCTGCACTGAAATCTGCCACCTCTCCCCTCACTGGGCTTTATTCTGCTCACCACAGGTGGAGCTTCCCATAGAAGTCTGTTCACTTTTCTCCCTCACAGCCTCTTCTGCTGATGTGTGAAGATAGTTCTCAAGTTGCGTTGGAGTCTTTTGAGCAGATTAAACAACCTTCTGTCTCCTTTTATGACCTAAAACCCCAGCTTCTGCTCCTGGACAAGTTAACTGACCAGGGCCTACCTCACTGTTGGGGCCTGAAATGGAGCCTAAGATAGCTTGTGGGTGACCAGAGTGCATTTAGAATGGCAGTCCTTTGGGAGTTGGCATGGCCCACCCAGCAGTCCTCTCCCTACACTGCCACTCACCAAGGTCACCTTACTGACTCGTCCGTCTTGCCCTTTCCTCATTCATCCCCACTCCTACCTCAGCTGTCCTTGCATGATCTGCTGTCTAACATGGCTTTTCCTACCTGGAATTCTTGACTTTTGGGCCTCTGTACATATATGTACTTCATTTCATCAGGCTGGTTTTAACCTAGTATTCCCATCATATCTTGACTTGAATCTTGACTCTCTTGCCCCGAACTGTGCCCCTCCCAACAGATGTGATACCGCTCTTGGTCCTCTTCTCCATCTGCCATGGCAGTAATCAGAGGTAGGTGGTATTCCCTCAAGCATTTCACTTACCATCACCTCCCTCCAAAAAAAATCTTTGCCTTGGTTTGAAACATCGCTACTGGGTCATGTTGGACTTTTGGTCCAATGCGTGTGATCCCCAGATCATTTTTGTTATTATTATTGTTTCTGCGTTCATAATATGACATGAACCTTACCTTGCATTTTTATTTCTTCAACCCACATTTATTATCCCATTTTGCCCTTGTCTCTGGTCAGGTGGGAAGTAGCTGACAGATTTTATATTTTAGCACTGATTTTGCAGGGGAAGGGAGGGAGCAGAGAGGTGTATTGCTGAGCCTCACTTGGTGCAGACTCTCAACAAACTCTCTGAGATGTGTGCTTCCACCACCTTAGTTTCTTCTATTTAATATTTTCCAACAATACTGTGGGAATAACATCACTTCCATTTTACAAAGGAGGATACTGAGGAAACAGCATTGTAGATGCCAAGAGTAAGGTCTAAATTAGAATCCCAGCTCTGCCTTTGGGCAAGTTACTCAGTCTCTCTGAGCATTTATGTTCTCATTTGTAAATAGAAAAATAATAGTCCTATCTCAAAAGTTAAGAAAAGGATTAAGTGGTATAGTTTATGTAGAATGTTTAGCACTATGTTTCACGCATGATAAAAGCACAAAACAGTACTGCTAGATTAATTACTTTTTTAAGGCACAGTCCTTCAAGAGTAGATGGAACATTCTGCTTTTGGAAAATAGATCTACTTTTGGAACACAGACTTTCTACTTCTAGAATGCAAGTTTCTATTGGGCTCTTTTTCCTGCACTACGTTACCATTTTCTGAAATTCTTTACCAAGAATTAAAAGAGGTTTGAGCAATAGTCATCATACCAGAGAGTTTGGCACTAGGCATTTGGGAATCTCAAGACTAGATTCTCAGACTGGTGTGTAGGAGCAAAGAGTGGAAGGCTGGATTAAGCCCAGACCGGATCATGGAGTGAGCACTCTCTCTCACAGATTGGAGTGAGCACTCTCTCTCACCCTGGACAAGGGGAGGGAGGAGTGAGGGCAGGCAACTAGGTAGAACCATAGCTTGGGAGCTGACATCAGGAGCCAGGTGACGCTTGGAGTTTCAAGCCAAGGTGCAGTTCTACCTGATTATTTGTGGATGGCTTATCTGAGACCAAGGTACTCCTGATTACAGACCTCTGCTTATTTAATTCTTTGTTAACTCATTAAACATAACAGTTATAGCTTAGAAAGACTAAAGCCTATAATTTTCCCACCAGGTTGGACATCAGAAGCACCTGAAGAGCTTGTCAAAGATGTCAATTCTTGGGCCCCAACACTGAAATGTGGGTTCTTTTGGTCTAGGATGGGCCTGGGAAACTATTTATTAAAAAAAAAAATCTCTCCAGGTGATTCTGAGGCTCAGTCTGGTTTGGGAACCCCTGCAATAAGTTAGTGATTTTACAGCTAAAGAAAAAAGCCTCAAACCATGTGAAATAACCCCAAACCAGGTGAAATGACTTTGCCAGTGTCACACAGGATGTTGGTAGCATTATTACTTCTACCTCTTTGTTACAAATTTTCTCTGCATTTTGGTCCCAAGCACCCCAACTGGAAGATATCTGAAAGCAAGGATTTAATTATCGTCTGCTTCTAGGGAAGATTTCTGGGCTGCAACTAGCTGTTTCTAGCATATCTCTGGTGAGGACCTGGAGGGGCAAGAGAGGAAAGCAGAGGCATTCCCAGACTCTTGGAGTCCAGATGGCTTCCTTGTTTGATTGCAAGAGCTGAGAATTCCCCAGGCTCATGACCTCTGAAGCCAAATTCTGGATTAGCTGTTGCACTGGATTATCTGTGCCTGGCCCCCGCAGCTGCCTGGAGAATTGTGTGTTGCTTGTGTAGCTGAAGCTCTCCACTCATCCTGTGGGGAAGAAAGGGGAGATGACGTCTGGAGAGCCAGGCAGGCAGCAGGTGGGGGATGAATAGGAACTGAGCGAAAGAGCTTGGCTGGGAGGCACTCCCCATTGGTGCTGGGATTGATTGGTGGAAGTTTTTCTCCTGTCTCAGTTTGTCTTAGAGCCAGCAGACTGCACTATGTCCTCTGGACATCCCTATGGAGAGGGAATTGCTATCAAGGACAGAGAAGCTCTGGGTAACTCAGTGTTGGTCTACCATGTATCTTCTTCTCAGAAGTGACTACTTTAGAAACCAAGTGACCCTCAGATAACCTTCTGTTTCCTGACCCTTCTCCTCTCTGTACTCGGTCTCCTTCCTATCTCTTTCTCTTCTTTTACGCTCAGCTCATACTAAGTGACTTTCTCTCTTGGGTGCTATTTGTACAAGGTATGGAATATGACTTGCCCAAGCAGATTTCACAAGGGTATTGAAAAAGTGAGCAAGAACTCTGGGTGGTGTCAAAGTTACTGAGGCTAGTCAGTGAACTTAATGCTGTTAATTGCTTTAACATAGATCTGGGCACAAATGTCTGTATTATCATCTACTTTCCCAGGAGAACATTTTTAGAAACATGTTTAGCCCTCTTTCAAACTGATTTGTTCTCCTTTCTCTAATTTACTGGGTGGGTCATATGAGACAGTTCTTAAACAGCACATCTGCGAAACACTCCAGCAATGTAGGGCGGGGGGTGGACCTATGATTGGAATTAGGAGGCCTGAGTTCGAGTCCCAGCTCTGTCACCATCAGGCTATACTTCTTGGCCAAGTCAGTTCACCTTTTGAAGCCAATACTCACCTCCTAGGGTTGTTGCAGGGCTCAAAAATGACCAAGTGCTGAAAGCATTTTGTAAACCAGAAAGTTCCTTACAACTGTCAGCTGTTGCTACAGTGTCTCATGGGAAGGGGTAAAATGCACAAGAGCCCACTTTTCAGAGTTTACAGTCCAAAGGGGAAGACAAAATCTCATGGGCTTAACCAAGGAGCATATCTGCAAAGCACTAAGAACTTTCTGTGCCAAGGGCTCCCCCCTGAGGAGGCTTGGTTCCAGGCAGCTGGTGTAATGCAGGAAGCCTTCCTGGAAGAGAAGAGCACATCCTTAGTTCCCTTAGCCTTGGGCAAAGCTGCACTACTAGAGCTGCTTCTTGAAAAAGCCCCAAATGCAGCCCCATGATAAACTGGATAACAAGTGCAGGAAGTTACAGGCTGTACTTACTGTGAAATCTAGACTCCAGGGATACAGTGTGAATCCCCAAGAAGTAGACGCCATCCACACTTGAATTGCTTCTTCCCGGCTGTGGGGAACACATTTTTCCCACCAACAGGAAATGAAGCCAAGATGAGACCTAGAGGTTCTTCTAGAAGAACTGCAGGGCAGGGTTTGGGGTGTCAGCCTAACATATCTAGTACCTTTTTTCCTCTTAGGGGAACTGTCTTTTTCTCTCTCCTGTCCCTCCATCCCTCCCTCTGGAGAAAAAAACAAATTAACTCTAGAACAACAAAACTTCCTCCCTCCCAGGGTTGATAAAAAATGGAAATGAGAAAAATGCTTCTCAAGCACAGATACATAGAAGGCTTTATACCTTCTATGAAAGGACTTTATTATCATTATTTATCTTTGGTCCAATCCTTTTGCTCCTTGTGCCTCAGTTTTGCCATATACTCAGGAGATTAGACTGATAGCCGAGCACCCTTCCCCTTTAAGAGCCACCCCTCCCTGGCCTGTTCTTTAAAGATCTTCTGCAGCCTCAGCCTGGTGAGCTACGAAGTAGGACACCTGGGCCTGGTGGAAATTCCTCAAAAGACTGAGATCATTGTCATCACCCACAAAGCAAGAGCAAAGTCTGCACCTGGTCCAAGTATAGTACCTGACATCTAATGAGCTCTCAGTAAATACTAGGGAATGAACGAATAAATCAAACAGATGTGCTGTTTCCACCCTACTATGCTCTCTAAGATGTTAAAACTATACATATTTACCATTACTAGAAAACATCACCCTGGCCTTCTGGGAGGTCCCGCATTTTTTCTTCACCCCACAAGTAACATGGGGAGCAGGAAAAGGTTGTCTTGGTCTATTCAGGTTGCTATAACAGAATATCATAGACAGGGTGGCTTATAAACTATGGAAATTTGTTTTGCACAGTTCTGGAGACTGGGAAGTCAAGATCAAGGCACCTAAAGATTCAGTGTCTGGTGAAGACCTGCTTCCTGGTTCATAGATGGCCACGCTGTATCCTCACATGGTAGAAGGGAAGGGAGATAGCTCTCTGTGTCTCTTTTATAAGAGAACTGATCCCATCACGAGGGTTCCACCCCATGACCTCATCACTTCCCAAAGGCCCCACACCCAAATACCATCACACTAGAGATTAAGTTTGTGGGAGGACACAAACATTCATCTACAGCAGAGATTCCCAACTCTTAGTCTTCTATATAAACGTCACTGGGGATCTTGCTAAACAGCAGCTTCCTGCACCCACTCCAGAGATCTTGAAACGAAGTCTCTGTAAGAGAGGACTCGCCTTTTGTGTTTCCTTTTTTAAACCTTTCATTGGTGAAATTTTCAAGCATATGTGAAAGGAGAATCTATCGTATAATGAACCTCAATCCCTTTCATCCAACATAAAAAGTTTCCACCACATGACAATCTGGCTTCTTTTAGACACCCACCCGCTTTCCCTCCAAATCCTGGACATCGTATTGTTTCATCCATACATACTTCTACTTATATTTATAAAAGACAAGTACTTTTAAAAAACAAAACATTCCTAGATTAATTAATAATAATTCCTTAATATTACCAAATGTACGGTCGTATTCAAATTTCCCCAATTGTCTCATCACTTCTGTTTTACAGTCGATTTGTTCAAATCAGGATCCAAACAAGATGGACACCTTGCAACTAGACATATTTTTCAAAATTTATTTTAAAAAGTGTTAGGCTCACATGGAGGTTTCAAAAATAATACAGGGAGTTCCCCTGTACCCTTCATGTAGCTTCCCCTAATATCTTAAGTAACCACAGTATAATTATCACAATCAAGAAATGGACACTGGTACAGTACAATTCAAATTACAGACTTTATTTGGATTTCATCAGTTTTTATGCATACTCGTTTTTCTTTTTCTTCCTTTTGTTTATAGTCCTACAAAATTTTATTATGCGTATAGGTTTATGGAACCACAATCAAGATACAGAACTATCACCCAGAGAAAGTTACTTGTACTATGTTTTTATAGTCAAGCCTTCCTCCTCAACCCTTACTCCTAGCCACCACTGATCTGTGCTCCAGACCCTCCAACTTTGTCATTTTGAGAACATTTATAATGAAATCGGATAGTAGGTAGCCTTTTCAGATTGAATTTTTTCACTCAGCATAATGCCTTTGAAACCCATGCAAGTTGTTACAAGTTTCAATAGCTGGTTTGTTTTACTGCTGAGTAGTATCCATATTAAGTCACTTTTAACTTATAGGTGTCCCCTAACCTCTTTTTGTTTTCTTACCATTTGTTCGTTCAGAATCTGTCCTACAGAATGTTTCTCATTCTGGATTTTGCTGATTTCACCCCCATAATGTTATTCACTTTTTTTCTGTATTCCCAGTCATTCCTGTAACTGACAGATCTCCACACTTGGCCAGAATCTGATGGTCTTCTGTAAAGAGCCCCCAATCCCCACTGGCAACTCTGAGGCAAGTGTTACCGAACACGCTTGGGGAAAGAATACTGTAGAGGAAGGAAGACAATGCCATGGGGACTAGGGCCATCTGAGGAGGCCTCCTGTAGGAGAAGGGTTTGAACTGGGGCAGTGCTCCAGGAAGGCAGCCCCAGAGGCTGAATGCGAGGCATCACAGTGGCAGAGGAGAGGGTAGGGTTGGACAGAACTTCCTGTGCAGGCTTCATGATGGGCTCCATGAAGGCTGAGCCTGGGACACTGATGAAACTGCCACCACCCCTGGACCCTCACCTCCTCACCAACTATCACCACCACTCTTGGGACACCCCTGAGCTTGGACGGTGTGCACCTGGGTAGGGGGCAATGCCTACAAGGCCATGTTGGATGTCAGATGTGAGAGCAGGCTATGAAATTGTCCTAAGGCCCTTATGAACACCAGGCTTTTGCCACAGCCTCCAGAGGTTTCTTTCCCAAGATGGAAGACCTGAAACCTGGAGAGGTAAAGGCTACACCTCCAACTCAAGGGGTGGTAGGGAGCCAGGAGGGAAGAGAGACCTTGGAGCACAGAACACTTGAGTTTGAGGTTCTCAGGGTCAAGAGGGCCCTCCCGCTCTTCAGAGGAATTGAACCCTCTGAAGCTCATGTCACGGGGGGCTGTACCACCTTCGCTTGCACACCTCTACCCGCCCCCCTGCCCCCGCCCGGAAGTGAGTACAGCCGTCCAGGCTACATGATTGGACAACTCTGATGTGTCGAGTGTCCCCTCATAGCATCCTGGCTCTCTGTTCCTGTCTTCTAGGACCACAGGAACAAGTGCAATCCCTCCTCTACACAAATTCCTGCTGTGTGCTTGAAGGCAGCACCCCCAAAAGACCAGCCACAGCCTTCAGTTGTTTACAAGGACTATCACATCTGGTCCTCATAGCTCTTCTCTGAGAAAAAAATTATTGTTGTTTCCATTTTACAGAAAGGGAAATAGGCTCAGAGAGAATAATCACCTTGTCCACAGTCATACGGAATTTTAATGTACATCCTTTTCAACTTTGTCCTTTTCAAACTAAAGGAAGTTTAACCTTAATTCTTCTTACTGCAATAAGGGTAGCCTTTGATTTTTCTTCAATGTGCCAGGATGAAAGATAGTTCCTTCTGGGCAGGAAGAGGCAGAAGCTGAAATAGAAACTTTTTCTTGGGAGATTAAGGAGAAGGTAGGTGCCATCAGGCTACAGAAGTTTCCGGAAGTCTGGTGGGGTGAGCTGGGGTGCTGTAGCTCATTCTGAGAGAAGCGTAGGGATGTGGAAACTTTCCTGCTATCAGTCGAGTCACTGAGCCCACAGGGACAAGAGCAGGAAGCTGGTCCTGATAAAGCACTTGGACTGGTACAGTTGGGAGATGCTTTTGTGGTGCAGATGGGGAATGCTGAGGTCCAAAGAGAGGCAGAGGCTTTCCCCGAGACACCCAGCAGGGCAAGAGCTCAGTACCACTTGGAGCCACTGCCTCTTGGAGCTCCCATCAAGCAGTCATGTTCCTGGATTGTGCAGTGAAGAAGGGTATGTCCTCAACCGAGTCCTCAATGGTTCCCATCAAGCTTCGGAAACAGGTTATCACAGTGGTTATCACACAAGTTATTTGAGCCACTTATCACACTCAGGACACAGGTTATTTGAGCCACTTATCACACTCAGTAGCAGGGAACAGTGCCTGTCCTGCATAGGCATGCAGTGCTGTCGGGTTACAGCATGCCATCAGAGAGGACAAGAACAACCCAAGGTCTCACAGCTATTTTCCGGTAAAGTCAGGACCTATTCTCCCAGGTCTGGGTCTTCTCAGCCCCAGCAGAGCCTCCTGGAAGGACACAGTCTCTCTAGCCTAAAACCAGAGCCACAGGACGGGGGTACAGGTGTTTAAGGGATCTGGGCTATCTCTGGCTTCTCCCAACCCTTCAACCTGTCATCTGGTATTGGGGCAGACACCCAGGGCTCTGTGGGTGAGCTGGGAACTTCTGAAGTTCCTTCCAAATGGATCAGCTATATTTCCCACGATGTAAGATTCTGTGCTTTTCATTCTTCATCAGGCAAACTCCTGCTCATTCTATAAAACCTAGTTCAACGTACAGCAAATGACCATGTACAAAGCCACAGAGGGAGTCACATCACATTCCAAAGAATCTTACAGACCATGATCTCCGACCACAATGCAATATAATTAGAAGTTGACAAGAAAATCATAAACCTCCCATAGGCTGAGAAACTAAAAAACGCACTTCTAAATCATCCATGGGTTAAAGAGGAAATGACAATGAAATTATGAAATATTTAGAACTGAATGATAAGTAAAGCACAGCGGTTTCTGTTTTTTCTGTAAGTCGAAGTCCCTGAGCCTATGTGCCAAGTACCTTTCATTGTTCCCTAGATGCACTCTCCACCCTCCTCCACCCAGCTCTAGACCCAAGAAAGCCGACCTCCATGTGCTGCATCAACTCTCATTGGCTTCAAGAGTAGGAGCTGGCCAATGGAGAAACCTGGCCAGAGATCAGCCAGAGAGAGTAGAGGGAGGCCCCTTTACAACCCCATTCCTTCACAGAATGATTGCTGTGGGCTAGGTATGCCCTTCAAGCATAGGCCACAGCTAAGCTCAGATCAGTAGGCCCCTCCTCATAGCTTGCACTTTGACCCCTCCCTCCCAACACCCCTTCAGCTAGGGGTGACAGCTTCAGCCTAGGGCATACATCGAAGGGCTGCTCTTGCTAGTCCTTTGGTAATATGCTATCTGTGTGGTTGCCCTACACCCTCACTATACTTCTAAATAATGACTTCTTTAAACTCTCTTCAGAGTGCCCAGTCCATAACCATGTTTCCACTTCTGGATGACTGAGCTCTGACCTTGTGTTATCTCTGTGTGTTGTGCCACCTGCTAACCTCAGCTGAGATCAGGTACTGGGACAGCTTCATCACCTGATGCCCTGCCCTCAGTGCACAGAATCATGCTTAACAAAGGGGGTTGATTAGAATATCAAACAAATGAAGGAATAGATTCGAATTCCTTCTGCATGTACTAGAGCATGCAAATGTTTAGAGGAAATTTAGGGCAGAATTAAGACCCACACAGCAGGGAAAAAAAGAAAACTTTAGACTGTAGCAAAAATAGGTGCTCGACAAAAGAAAGAATCCTCAATTCATTCTTCAGGATCTTGTGTGTTCTCATTGCCATCGAGCAAGAAGATCCAGACACAAGAGGAGCCCAGTAAGCATCTGTGCCACAGTAAATGCCCTCCTCCAGCCTCCAGCGCTACCCCACTGTTGCCTGCTCACTTCCCGCACCTCTCCAGGGTGACCTCTACAGCTCATCTATCTGCCTTGGCCCTCCTATCCTAGAAGGCCTCCAACCTTCCCTCCCTTCCCAGGATAGAGCCAGCCACCTATTCCTTGGGCCTGGGGCCCACAATGTGCATTGGGTGCTGCTGTGGGATATCTGTCTGTCATCAGAGGAGGAACATGAGTAGAAAACTAGGGAGAGAAGATCAAGTCTTGAAGGGTCTGGATTTGGTTGGAAAGAAGGAGGGAAAGAAGATATTTCAAAGTGGGAACCACTGGAACAAATGTCTGGCGGTAGGAAATCGGGTGACTTCAGGTGAGGGGTGAGGAGAATCAGCCCAGTCTGAGCAAGGGCCCCGGCCCTGGTGGAGAAGGTGAAAGTCTGTGTCTGAGCACTCTTCAGGACCAGTCTTTTAGTGCTGGGGTAAGGGACTCACTCATGAGTCCCAAGGCACTCATTCATTGGTATTAAGTACCTGCTATGTGCCAGGCACTATGCCAGGAGCTAAGAATGTGGAAGTGTATAGGGCAGACTTGATCCCTTATTGAGCTCAGGGACAAACGAGACACACGTAATTCTGGGAAGACAAAAAAAAAAAGAAATCCATTATTTAGCAGCTCTTTTGTCTCCCCTCCAGACAGAAGCTGAGCTTGTCCCCATTTTACAGTTGAGAAAGCTGAGGCTGCCTGCTTGGTAAAAGTCCAAGCAAACGCTGAGAGGGCTAGCTAGTCTTTTACCCAAGGGGAAGTTGGGAGAGGGATATGGACATTCCGGAAAGGCGACAGTGAGTGTGTCTGTGCATTCGGGGAGGGGGGTCCCCATTCCCCGCCCCTTCCCCCGCCCCTTGGCCGCAGCACGGCTGGCCCGGGAGGGTAGGGGCGGAGCTGGCGTCGCCTCAGGGGCGTGAGGGCGACCGAGGCCCGGCAGGGCAGGCAGGCGGGCGGACAGGCGAGAGCACACGCAGAGCGGAGGACCGGCAAAAGGAGGAGACCCAGGGCGCTGGGATGTGACCCGCGGCCAGACGAGGGCTCAGCGCTTACCCACCCAGGCAGACTCGGTGAGTGAGTGCCGCGCCCCACGCGCCCCCGCCGCACAGACGGCCCAGGCTTGCTTCCACTTTCATTTCTTCAGCTGTCCCGGCGTGGCACAGTCCGGAGGCGACCTCTGCCCGAAGGCAGGCTGGCCACAATCCTTGGTTTGGGGTCCTAGGCTCAGAGCAGCTGAAGTGGGGTTTCAGGGGAGACCAGCAGTGTGTTTGAGGGGGTGTGTCTTCTTCGGGAGCGGAAATGTCAGGCCTGCTCGTCTGTGTCCTCCAACAGACAGGTCTATCATGGCAGCTGGGCTGGAGAAGGGTAGGGGGAGATGGCCAAGGGGTGCGCTTGGGCGGCCGAGAGTTGTGAGGGGGGCACAGACTCAGTGCAGAGCGTGGAGGCCCCGCCTTTACTTTTCTCTTGGATCTGTGCCCTGCACGGAGGCATCTCGCAGGACGCACAACCCTAGGCTGGATTCTGGGCTCACACTGGGGCCAGCCCCTGCCCAGGATTCTGGGCCAGGCCTGGGGAATGGCAGGTGTGGCTCTGGCAGGGGACTAAGTGTCAGAAACTGACAGGGCCACTCTGTGGTCTTCAGTTGGGAAGCCTAGATGCCCATCCAGGATGTGAGCTATCTCTGGCCACTTTAGGAGTAAAAGGACACCCAAAGTTAGGAAACAGGGGGCTAAGAGAGGATATAAATGGCCATGGTTCAGCGAGGGAACAAAGGTTCTGTGAGGGACAGAAACTCAGGAAGGGCATGGAAGTGGGAAGTGAAGAGAAACCAGTGGCCTGGATAGAAAGGCAACTATCAAATCCCACCCCCACTCTCTACCACCACCGCTCACAAGCTTACATTTTGTTAGGAAAAGACCCAGGCCTTGAAATTCTACAGCAGGAAGGTGGGACTCTAGCTCGCTGATCAAGACGCCCAAGTTGCTGTGCGGACTGTGGGGGGAGGCGCAGTGAGTCGGGGGAACAGGAATTAAGTTGGTCTAATTGGTGGGAAGATGCTTCCCCCCGCCTTCCATCCCCAACTTTCCCCTGTCTCCACCAGACCCGCTACCAGCCAGTGCAGGAAGATGCTCCTTTACTCTTTTCATGGGCTCAGTCTCATTTTATCGCAGTTCTCAGTTCTTCCATTGGAGATCCCCTGTCTGTTACTTGCTATGTGAATGCAGACTCCTCAATGCCCCTTTCTCAGCCTGTTTCCCCATCTATATAAGAACTGAGTTGGGCCAGTTGATTTCTCGGAGCTATTTCAACCCTAAGATTCTCGATTCTAAACTTTCCTTAAAGCTTGAGCATCAACTATGTGCCAGGCCCTGACCTAGGCTCGCAATAGGTTGTGTGGGGACAGCAAAGGCCAAACAGTAGCCTCCACCCAAGGAGAAAGAAAGGGGGCTATGGGAGGAGATAGCATTCAACCTGATCATATGTAGTCAGGCAAAGGGACCAGTGTAAGAAAACACATAGCGGCAGGAGAGTGGGCAGTATGTTCAGGTATCATCAAGAAGCCCAGAGTGGTTGTTGTCAGGGAGTGGGCAGGAAAGGTAAGGTGAGGTATTGAATGCCAGGGTGAGGTCTGTTGGTCACTCTCAGTAAAAGGGACTATGTGATGGTACAGGGCCCAGGAACCCCACCTAATTTCAGTGTGATTTTGGAAGCACCTGCCCCAAGCAGAGTTTAGTGAAGCATGAACATCTCCTCCTCTTGGTCAGGAAGCTCAGGTCCCACACTGGAGTTTTCTTTGGGTGAGAAGGCGAGCTGCAGGGAATAGATGAGATGACCTGCCATGTCATTGAGGTTTTTTTTTCAAGAAGACAAGATCCTTCTGGGAGACCTGCCCCTACTTTCCAGACTCCTCTCATTTTACTTGACTATCTCCCTCCTAACCTGCCTGTTTTGGGCACAAGAAAGAACCCCTGTTCCAAACTTCTCCTCCACTAGCTTGACTTTTTGCTTGATGTGACGCCTCCCCCAGCCCATACTTACTGTGCCTTTAGTTACACCCAATTGTCACCTTGTTCCCATCCTCCTTCCCCACCTCTGTCCCAGCATTACTAGAGATATGAAAAGGAAAATGCTCTAGTGTCAGCTCCGAGGTCAAGGCCAGGCTTTGTTTGTGACTATATTCAAGCTTCAGTCTAAAGCTAGTCAGGACTCCCATTGATCAGGGTCAGGGCCAGGTCAAAGTTCAACCTGGAGCCAGAGCTCAGTGCTTAGCCTATACTCAGTGTTAGTGCTCAGTCTGGGGTCAGGGTCAGTGCTCAGTTTGTGGCTAAATTTCATTCTCAGCAGGTACCTGGGTCTGCATTTCCCAAGAGCTCACATACTCACATACTACCCTGAGAGTCCCAGAAACCTGGCTTGTATCAGAGTGACGCAGGAAGTTGCATAGGCCAAATCCATGCCTGCTACAGGGGTGCCCCAGCCATGATGGAGCTGGGACTAGAACCTAGGACTCCTGCAACCAAGCCTGGGACTCTGATTCCTGTCCCCAAAGTCTGTTCTGAATCTGGGATCCTTCAGTTCTAAGAGGCAAAGCAAATTCATCTGAATTCTAGATGGGCCAAGATGGACAGATTTGACTATATTCTCCTATCTCCCAGTTCTAGGCATGTAGTGAGTGCTCTAGGAATGTCTACTGAGTTCCAGGTAATGGGGTGTTAGGAGGGCTGCTGTGGCTTCTTGGGGTTTCGGGCTGGAGGAGGCTGGCTTGGGGGAAAGAATCTTCAGCCACTGTTGAAGGAAATGGTGTCCTTCTACACCTGCCACCTCCCCCTCTCCTCCAGCGCCTGCAGCCACACTCAGAGGCCACCCAGCTGGCCATATGAGGGCCCTTTCCTTTTCCAGAGTAATAAAAGGAAAGGACATTTTTGGTAGAAAAGTCCCTCCTGCTCCCTGGGAACCCCCGGTGGCCGGATAAACTACGGGATATCCCAGAGGAAGTTGAAGGCAGGGGCCCTCCCCCTACCCCCAGCACAATGCAGCCAGGCTCTCTCTCCCACGCTGCACCAGCTGGCCTCTGGGCTCCCCCCAGAGTTCATCTTATCCAGGCCCCTGCCTCCTGGCAGGCCTACAGAAAGCCTCTGCCACCTCTTTAATGGCCAACAGCAAGTCTGAGGAGCACCTGTTTGGAGCTGAAGCCCTGCCTTCTGTGAAATGCAATGAATGTGGGGAGGAAACAAAACAAGATGGGAGGGCTGTGGGTGCTTGGCAGAAGGAACTAGGGCAGCCTGGAAATAGGGCAGGGACTGCAGAGGTGGGCCAGTGATGTGTTGGGAAGTCAAAGCCGGTTTGGTTAGGATCTGACCACCATGCTTCCCCATGCCCTCGGCCCTGGCAGAGCATCTTCAGGTCCTGCCACCGGACACCTGGCCCCTCCGCCCAGCCTGGCCATGGCGTTGTGCCTGAAGCAGGTGTTCGCCAAAGACAAGACCTTTCGGCCACGGAAGCGCTTCGAGCCCGGCACACAGCGTTTTGAGCTGTATAAAAAGGCACAGGCGTCGCTCAAGTCTGGCCTGGACCTGCGCAGTGTAGTGAGGCTGCCGCCTGGAGAAAACATTGACGACTGGATCGCCGTGCATGTGGTGGACTTCTTCAACCGCATCAACCTCATCTACGGCACCATGGCGGAGCGCTGCAGCGAGACCACCTGCCCGGTCATGGCCGGAGGGCCCCGCTACGAGTACCGCTGGCAGGACGAGCGCCAGTACCGGCGGCCGGCCAAGCTATCCGCGCCGCGCTACATGGCCTTGCTCATGGACTGGATCGAGAGCCTCATCAACGACGAGGATGTCTTTCCCACACGCGTTGGTGAGTGCCACCTGGCAGGCAGGTCAGGCCTGGCCAGGAAGAGAGGCAGTCACCGGAGCCCATTTCACAGATGAGACATTTAGTTTGATACAGCAATTCGAGAGGGGAGGCAGGGTGGTGGTAATTTTCTTCCTCATTTTGTAGAAGAGGAAACTGAGGCATGGAGAGGTTCAGTGGCTGCTCAAGATCAGGTATCTTGAGCTAGAACTGCCTGACTCCCAGTTTAGGGCTTTTCTTGTCTGAGGCTTGAGTACCCCTTCCGGGACCACCCTGACAAGACCACTGTGATTCTCAGAACCTTCCAGAAGAGTTGCCTCAAGGTTCTCCTAGCAGATCACCCTACCTGGGCTGACGACTTGCAGTCTCCTAGGAGTTGCCTTTGACTCCTGGCCCCGGAAAGGGAAGGGGGTGGGGATTGGGTGGGCCAGATGGTATCCCTACCTCAGGGGGCTCCAAGGGCAGGATTCTTCCTTGTCAGGCCCAGGCCATGGAGCCTTTTCTTATCTCAGCTGGGCAGCCCTGGCGGGTGAGTGTAGGGACAGGAGATGAGTGATGTCACCCTGACCCTGCTTCCCCACCCAAGGGCAGCTAGAGGGGGTGTTGGCCCAGGAGCTGAGCGGGCATGACACTGTGTGCATCACAGCAGCCCCTCCCCACCTGGCCTCACGTTCATCCCGTTAAGGCACTAGGAATCAGAGATGGGTGGGGCAGGGTGGTCAAGCCCAGAGGGGAGAAGTCTGAATACTGAGGGAAGCTGGGCGCTGAGTCACAATTCAATGCCCATGGCCCCATCCCAGCTGGTAGCCTGCCATTTCCTGTACTATCTTGCCCAGTAATGGGTATCCTCATTTCATATGGGAGAAAACTGAGGCCAAGAGAGGGACAGTGCACTGAATCAGGAGGGATTCCAAACCATACCTCAGGTCTCTTGGGGCCCAGGCCCTAAGTCTAGATGAGCAGGACGTCTGAGGGACTGGGGCTGGGCCTAGGGCTCACAGGAAGGCAGGGCTCAACCCCATCCGAGAGCAGCGAGGAAGGAGAAGGGCTCTAGGGAGCCAGGTGGGTCAGTGTGGATCTGTGTCTGGGCTCTTATTCCCTTCTAGCCTTAACATCCTGGGCCTGTGAGACCCCAGATGTCTGTTCCTTAACCCGGGGATGGCTCTGCCATAGCAGAGAACAGGGTATCGCTACCAAGATCTCTACCTTAAGCACAGGGCTATACAAAATTGTGCCTTTTTTGCAGGTTCTGGAGCTTCTCTTGAGCAGGACCAGTGGCATTTATCTCAGAGGGGCGCTGCAGGGCAGTACAAAGAGGGTTTGAATCTTGCTTCCAGTCTGTACTAATTAATAGTTATGTGGCCTCAGGCAAGTGGCTCCACCTTTATGTACCTCTATTTTATCACATCTAGAATGGATATAATACCCATTATCATACCAGGCAAAAGGTGCAGGGCCAGCACAGGGCCTGGCTCACAGATGGAAGTGTAAATGTTATTGATTATATGAAGGAATGAGAGATATCTGAACAAGTTCTTGAAGACTTAGTAATTCTCAGGATTCAGGTCTGGGGCCTGCTGTGTGAATGCCACAAAAAGGAAGGAGTCAGAGCAAGGCTGGAGAAGGAGGTCAGGATCATGAAAGGGCTTGAGCAGGTTCCATGCTGGGAAGTTAAGACTTAATCATGAAGGCCCATGTTTTTAAAAATAGAACCTAGATGGCAACGAGCCACTTTTGGAATTGTATCCAAGGGTGTCATGTGAGAGCACCTACAGATACACATATTTCTGGAGAGAGTTTGGGCATCACTTTCATCATAGTCTGAGAAGGGTTGGTCAGTGACCCCAACCAGGTAGCAGAGGCCTACTCAGGGTGATGGGAAAATGTGGAAGATGATTTATTTTTCAGCAGGGGAGAGGCACAGTCAGATTTGTGCTTCATTAAAAAGGGAAGTATGGGAGAAAGCAAACCATGAGATCTTTCTGTCTCCCACAGCAAAGTGTGCTAGGGAAGAGGCCATTCTGGGTGAAGGCTGCCTATATATGGAAGGGCAGGGAAGGTTGGGCAGAGTTTCATACCAAGATGCTCATCCCCCACTTCTGCTCATCCATGCCCCCTTAGGAGTTCCCTTTCCCAAGAACTTCCAGCAGGTCTGCAACAAGATCCTGACCCGCCTCTTCCGTGTCTTTGTCCACGTCTACATCCACCACTTCGACAGCATCCTCAGCATGGGGGCTGAAGCACATGTCAACACCTGCTATAAGCACTTCTACTACTTCATCCGCGAGTTCAGCCTGGTGGACCAACGGGAGCTAGAGCCACTGGTGAGGCCAAGCCCCACTGCCCTCCCCGACCAGGGCTAGCCTCTGAGTTTTCAAATCCAAAGGCTACCTGCTTCAAGAAAATCCAATACCTGTATAGATAAATTAGGGGACGGTATTCATTTAACAATGATTCTGTACTTCAATAGAGAATTCATTCAAGTGTCAGTTTACAAACCCAGATCTGCAGCCTTGAATTAGGGTGGGGGATGATGGAAATGGGCCAAATTCAGGCAAAAAATACAGCCAGACTCTATGGTTTGGGAAGGGACTACCTAGCAGGTTGAGCTCTGACTGACCCTTCCCCATCTTGTGTCTCTGCAGAGGGAAATGACAGAGCGGATCTGTCACTGAGCCCAGGCCTGGACATTGTTGCCTGTCAGATGGACCATCTGAACACAGAGTGGCTAAGGGAGGGGACCCTCAGGAGTCTGGTGGCAGAGGAACCTGAAGGCCCTGGGACCCCCTCCACACATCCAAAGCCCCTTGACTTCTGGTTCTCAGGAGTGTGCCCACATGTCCCCTGACTGCTTGTGAATGGAGAGGGGGAATATTTAAAGGTGGGAAAACAGAAGGAAAGGAAGGGCTAAACCTCTGACATGAAGTCTGGGGTTGGGGTAGGCTAGAGGCTTTCTGCTCCGATATGTGACCTTTCCAAGCTTACCTGGGAAATTGTGGATGTGGTTGAGGTGATGGCAAGTCAGGTACAAGAGAGTGAGCAGCCTGTGTGTGAGTGAGCACAGATGACTGTGTGTGTGTGTGTGTGTGTGTGTGTGTGTATTTGACTGTGGGGTGTGTCTGTGAGAGCTGGCTGCCTTAGACCCTCCATAGCACATAAGAGGCCCTCATAAATGTTAGATAAATGGATGAATGGAAGAAACCAAGGAATGAGGGAGGTAGGGGAGGAGGGATTAGGACCATCAGACTATGACCACTTTCGGAGTGATGACAGGTCACTGTCCCCACTTGGCATGTCTGGCAAATGTGTATAAGTGCACAAAATGTGGTTGTAGAGGTACCTCTGTGAAACTTCTAGGCTACGTTCTTCCATCAGCATGAATTCTGAAGAGCTGTGAAGAGGTAGGAAGAGGATCCTCATCCTAGGTACCTAAAGCCATAGTCCACCACAGACACAGGTTCTGATTGCTCAGCCAGAGATGCCCGTTTGCTGTCATTTAACTCGTTCCTCTGCCTCCAGGAAAGCCTGATTATAGACAGCCTCTTGGGGGTTGGGGATGATCCCTCATGTCCACAAAGTTCCACTGGCTCTTAAATTGGGAATCACATGATCCAGTCTAGCTCCCAGAATCTGAAGTCCAGCACAGAAAATCCTCCAACCCAAGGATCTAGTGGAACTCGAATTGGGAAATTCCAGAGTCTTGTCTCCCATCCTGGGACATTGAGGACCACGTGACTAGTGAATGGACCCTTCCAAGCTTGGAGAGCCCCCATCCTGCAAGTACTTGCCTCTTTCCCAACTATCCCTGAGACATTCCAGCTGGTTGGCTCTCAGAGCATAGCTGTCCACAGAGAAACTGGGATGTCCATTCAGCACTCTATCACTCGGCCCAACCCTGTGCCCAGACCCACAGGTGGAGAAACTGAGGCAGGGACAGGGCCCTCCCCTCCCAGAGTCTCCATGCTGGGAGGCCAGAATGGAGAGCCAGAAGGGACCTGAGGCTCATCCTGAGTCACTCACAGACTCCTCCATGTACCTAGCAGGAGACTGAAGCCGGGAAGAGAAGGAGCAACTGTCCAAGGCCTCACAGCAAGGCTGTTGTGGAGCTGGAATAGAAACCAGGGGCCCTGACTGCCACCCCAGAGCCTATGGATTGCTACATAGGGAGATGAGGAGCACATGGAAAGAGGGTTTGACAATCCTTCTCCAGGACACAACAGTTCCTGCTTTGAGCAAGGATTTCTAGCCTGATGCCAGAGTGCCCCACCTCCCTGCAGATCCGCTGGGATTATCTGCTGAGCCAAGCCTCCAAAATCATGACCCTCTCCATGGCCCAGCAGCTGCCTGATTTCTGGGGAAGCAGATGGCGCTTCTGGGGCCAGGCAGCTGGACCTGGGACGGCTGTCTCTGGAGAAGTTCCCAAGAGAAACACACTGCCCCAGCAGCTTTGCCAGAGGTTTGCATGGCAGGCGGGTGGGGGGTTGTCAAAGATTCCCCCAAAGAGGACTGTGGATTGGAAGATGGATTCTAGATTGTGGCTGGTGCTGATTGCAGAGGCGGGTGGGGTAAGACAGGAGGGGGTGGGGAAATCTATTTTTGTGAACAAGGAAGATTTTATTGTTGTTATTTTTGGTAAAATAAAGCTGCATTGGTGGGAAGCTGTGGTCTGGGTGCCACATGGCTCCTGGGCAGCCTGTGGAAGGCACTGGGCCAGAACGGGGCAGGGAGGGCTTTTTGTCCTGAGATCCTGGGCCATATGGAGAGCTGGCTGGTGTGGTCATATCTGGCCCAGCTCTCCAGGGTGGAGACACTAAGGTTTTCCCAGGGCTCTGGGAACTCTGGATCCAGAATTCCTGGACTAGGCTAGGACCCTAGGAGTGGGGAGGGCTGGCCCTTGCCTTCGTGGAACTCAGTTTCTTGGGAGTCTTTCCTTGTTTCAGCTCAGGTCACCTGGCACTGGCTGTTTTCACCCCACCCTCTTAATCTGGGTGGTTTATTGGATAGAGCTAATGGGTTAAGGAACAGGGCAGAAACACAGTCCTAACCCCAGTCACAGCAGCAGAAACCCTTCTCAAGAAAAAGATTTGTCGAGTACTGGCTAGAGTTCAAAGTGGGGGTGGCAAGGCATGGGGCTGACTCCTGAGTTTATTCCCCCTGAGATACCTGACTCTCTTAGCTCAGGTCTTGCTCTTATTCCACTACCCCGTACCTTCAAGCTGCCCAGACAAGTTGAAAAATAGCTTGGTTCTTAAGAGTCAGAGCTCTCTCCCCGTTACCTAAGAAGGAGACGATCTGGCTTTGTTCGGTGGCTCTTCTGGGAGGCAGAGGCCTGGGTTCCAGTCTCAGCCCAGCTCCTGAGGTACTATACCAAGCCCCTTTCCCCTCCAGACCTTAATTACTCTCATCTATTTCATGACCAGGAGTGGGAGTGAGGAAATGATTGATTCTAACCTCCTTCAATACAGTCTGTGGATCATTCACAATAATAATAGCTAATACTCATTATGTGTCAGGTACAGTTCTAAATGCTTATCATATAATCGCCTATTGAATCAAGTTTGTTTTTGGCTAGCTCCCTGGCTCCCTTTTTGGCACCTAGTATCCCTCCTTTCACTAGGATTTGTAAGGCCCTCCACTCTGCTGCCCTTTCAAGGCTCACCAGAGGAGGCTCAAGTCCAGCATTCTAAAAGGTGGTTCTGCTTGTACACTTCCTGTGACAGATCACTCACTACCTCATCAATTACTGGACAGCTTAGACTCTTAGAAAGTTGGGATCTCAATTCATAGTAGTTTTGAAATACATCATGGTAGTGAGGGTAGATTTATCTCAGAGCTGTGTGGCGAAGGTCTGTCTGTACCTTATAAGTTGTGACAAAATGGCTTTTAGAAATTCAGAAAGGGATGCTTAGAGAAGACTAGACAGAGATGAGAGAAAGGAGGAAACAAGAGAGTTGGGGCCACCACAACACAGAGAGAGGAAGATCCCCCCGCCCCCTCAACAGGGCAAAACTTGGCAGGTGAGGGTCCTGTGATAGGCAATGTACCAGAGGTAAAGGGACAATTTGGTTGGGCAGCCAGGCTGTGGAAGGCTTTGTTTTCCTTTTGGTTCAGGATCCATAAAAATATTCAGAGCAGAGAATAAGGAAGCAAGCCATTCTTATCACATTGGGGCAGAGCATCTATTTACTGAGTAAAGGCTGCCCCACTACCCTCGGCCCTCATTACCACTGCACCCTCCTCTTTGAGGTTTCCTGTTGCCTCTCCCACTCTTCAGCCCCTTGGAGCTGTGTGTAGTGTGTGGTGAAGGGAGCTGCAATCATGTCTGGAGCTCCACCTGAGTTAGGGGAGCCTTCCTCGAGCCCTTCCTCCTTTGAGCTCTCCAGAGCCCTTATCTCTGGTGTTAACTGAACTTAGTTGCCATATATATGGAGGACATAGCAATTTTGAGAACCTGGACTGGAACATAGGCCTGAGTGACTCAGGAGCAACTGGCTATTGAGACATTCAGGGAAGAGAGGGGAACAGGCCAGCAAGGCCTCTGAGGATATAAAGTTTGGGTGGGTCTGGAAGGTGAAGGTGGGAGAGGTCAGGATGTACAGGGGCCTTCAAGTTAGACTGAGTGATTCTGGAAGTGACTAATACAGAAGCTTGGGAGAAGACACCCCAAACCCGCCTACCTCCAGGCTTCACTCAGACTGGGAAACCTAGCAAAGCCCTGAAAGTTCCTTAATGTTCCAGACATCCTATCATGCAGATAAGAAGACTGAGCCCAGAAGGGGAAAGGGAACAAATGTTTGTCAGGTGGGTGATGGGAAAGAAGTTCAAGAGGCTTTTTTAACTAGTATTGCTCACTAGACCCTGAAAGCAACCCTGAGACACAGGGAAAGGATATTTACTTCCATTTCACAACAGAGGAAACCCTCAAGAGTCAGGTCCTGAATCAGCCCTTTCATTACCTCATCACACTTGCATCCTGGGAGAGGGACTGTGGCTGTTTGAAATATTAATTTATTGGCAGTTGGTTTTCTCCAAGAAATGAACTTTTGAGTTTTTTATTTTGAACTACTGGAGGTAATGCTTTAGTTAGTCAAGGAGAAACTTGCATGGTTAAATCATAGATACCCAAACCTTTTAAGAAATTTTACAGAATTAGCTCTCATTTTAGAAAAGACTGACATTTCCCCATATATAAAAGGCTTTTTAAAAATTCCTTCCTGGCATGCAGAAGGTCTCGATAAATATTAATTACACCTGCCGTTTCCTGGCCTCCTCCCTCCTGACACTTCTCTAGCTTGCCGACCTTCACTCTGAGAAAATAGCCTCAGAAAAGCTAAGGCCCACTCCCTACCCAGCAATCTCCCCGCCCCTCTTTACCACGCCTGCGCAGTATACTTAGCTCCCCCCCACACCGTCTCCTTGGGTGTAGCCATCAAGGCGCAGGCGCAGATCCGCCCCTCGCACCCCTCCGGTCGGCCCCGCCCCTCGGGTCTAGTACCGCCTCTTCCGCGTTCCCGGCAGAGCGGTTTGCAGGTGGGGTTGCGCGCGACTGGTCCTGCGGTGAGTCGGCTGAGGTAAAGACGAGACAGCGAAGCGTCCCTGGCAGTGCAATGGGATGGGCAGGGGCGGTCTGTGAGTGAGTTAGTGTGTTCGGGACGGAGAAGGGAGGGCCTTCAGAACGGCGCGAGCTCACGATCCGATTCAACGGCGGCGGGCAGCCGAAAGAGACGCTTCTTTAGGGCGCTTCTCAGGGCTCCATCTGTGACTTGCCAGGGCTCCGTCTGTAACGAGCTCAGGGCGCGGCGTGTGTCCCCAGTCGGGGCTCAGCCTGTGCCTAGGGTCAGGGCTTGGGTCATGACAGGTGTCCGAGGTCAGAGCTCAGACCGGGGCCAATTTGAGACTCAGTCCCTATCAGGCTATATGGCTGGGCTCAAGGCTCAGAGGTAATCTAACATCGTGACTAGTTTTTCATGTGAGAAATTTCTAATATCTGTGAACGTTATTTTAAAGTTATCTGTTTTCATTTAAAAGCTCCTGACATGTGTGGATCACTGTACAGTGAGGAGAGAGAATAGTGTCAGGTGCAGTCTCTCTCCTTAGGGAGTTTCCAGGCTACCTGTCAGATTGTAAGTAGCAGATCAGAGGCCAGTGTGGGTGACAGCAGTGAAGTGTTGGAAGTGTTTGGCTTTGTGTCAGACAGTTCTGGGTCCAGATCTCACCCCTGCCACTTCCTATTTGTGTGTCCTTGGGCAGGTCATTTCTCCTCCCAGAACTTCAGTTTCTCCTGTATAAGAAAAGTATAGTAGGGTTATTGTGAAAGTTGAATAGGATTACATGTGTCACCTACTATGGCACCTGTTATGAAATGGGTGCTGAATACTTGGTGCATGCAGTGAGTGTGATTTATGTGAACTAGGTCATTTTAGACTAGGGTACTTTAGAGAGGCCCTGGGAGAAGAGTTGAGGTGACCTAAAAGCCTAAAGCCTCAGTGGGATTTATAGGCAGAACTGACCTTGCAGAATGGGAAGAGAACTAATGCTTATTGCCCATGTGCCAAGTGCCATGCTGGGCAGTTGATATATATTGTATCACTGAATCCTCAGCCATCAGTCAGGTGCTTTCAGCCCCACTCAGCCCGTCTAAAGAAAGCTAGACTGGAAATGACGTAAAGAGGAGACCCACAGGGTTAGATGTTTATATGGAACTGGGCCAGCTGAAGACTTTGGTGCCTCCCTCCCCAACTTCTCCCACATCAGCTCTTCCCTTTTTGTGATCCAGTAGAATAATTGGGTTCTTGACTTGGTCCAGGAGGCCTGTTACTCTAGTGCTCTAGCGGATTTTGATGGTTAGAGGGCCTGGCAAATGAGCATCTCTTAAAGTCAGCTTGCATGAAGCTGGATCAGGGAAGTTCTGTGAATGGATCCTGTTAGATTCCTGCACATGCTTCCAAAATGCCTGTGGTTTTCTGTTATGTGGTCTCATAGTAATCTAGTAACTTGAATCCTTTTGCATCCTCTTCATGGGTGCCCATGTTATCTTCCTGAGATAGTGTTCTCATCATGTTATATCTCTGCTCAGAAACCTTGGGGAGCTTCACTGCCTACAATATAGAGTTTAGACTCTTCAGCCTCATAGACAAATTCCTCCATAATCTGTTCCCAAACCTCTTTCCTGTCCTGTTTCCCTTTGTTCTCCCAAACCTGCACCCTGTACCCTAGTCAAAACAACTTTTTGTTACTCAACACTCCCTTCATGTTTCTTTGCTTGTATTCCCTCTTCCTAGAGTTTCCTCCTCCTCATCTTTCAAGGTCCGTGCTCATGTAACCTGTCAGTGAAGTTTCTCTGATCCCCCTGCTAGGTTAGTTGCTCCCCCCCACCCCCCATCTTCTGTAGCTGAGGCCACACCTCTAATATAGCTCCAATCACAGTCTGCCTTGGGGTACGTACATCAGTCCATATGTACTCTGAGTATGTTGGTGGCAAAGGACCTTGTCTGTTGTATCCCTCCTCTGCCTGGCACGTAGTAGGCCTCTGCAGTGTTTACAGTTGAATGAGTCAGTGCCATTTTTTATTTACTCACTTTGGTTTTTGTTTTATGAGCTTTCAGGTTCAAAGTGGGCCTTTGTGTTTTTCCTTCTTTTTATGCCTAAGAAGAGCCCTACTGTAGATCGGTTATACCCTAATTACAGGTATCAAAGGCAAGAAAGTGAAGGAATTCTGCACAAGGCAGGATTCTTCATTGCAACTCTTGTTTTTAGACTCTTGTCTTGCCTTTGCAGTGGGTTTTGGTGGGAGGGAGGAGGTGCTCTGTTCAGAGTCCTGCAGTGAGTGTGTTATAGTTAACAAAGGGGAAAGCACACAGGTGGTTTACTAATCAATTGTCCTGCCCTTGGCCTTGGCCCCTACCATCAGGGAACCAGCTGTTACACATTCACATTTTTCCTTGCCAACAGCTTCAGCGTATGGAACTGGAGGTTCTTTGTTGATAGTAGAAAAACATACATTGTTGAAGATAGAAGGAACTTGAGAACCATCTGTTTTACCTCTTTAATTTTGCAGATGGGGACAGGCCCAGAGGAGAAAGGGCTTGATCAACATTGCATAAGGAATCAGTCAGTGGTGGAAATAGTACTGGAAGTGAAAGTCCTGGCTGTTTGGGTTTATCCAATCTACTACATTGTTAACATAATATCTAACACTCATCGATTACTTTATGTGTTGCAGATAACTGTTTTAAGTGCTTTACATGTAACATTTCAAAACTCTATTATATAGACTTGGAAGGTGAGGCAGAAAGAAATCATTCAGATCTACTTTAGGATCCCAAAACAGTGGTTTTTAATATAGTTTTAATGGCAGTCATCTCTCAACCAGTGGGGTCGAACAGTTCTCCCAAGAGCTGGCTCCCAGATCACCCTACCTGTGTGAGTGAAGGACATCCTCCCAGCAATGTCTCCCTGTACTCTGGAGAGATGTTTTGAGAGGAGTCCTGAGTGTATTGAAAGAATGGTTGAAGGAATGAAGCATGGGTAGTAGTGGATCTTAGCTTTGAAATATTAGTATACTTTAAAAATTGCATATTTATCAAGTCAGACAGTAAATGCAGAGTTTTAGAATAAACTCAGCCCAGGATCTTTCTGTAAATATTCCCAGTCAAGGGTAGCAAGATTCAATTCAGTAAATACATATTGAGCTCTTGCTAGGTGCAAGGCCCTGAAATTGAGAAATATACACAGAAGAACGTCACATTTCCTGCCCTTTTATAAGTAATCGTCTTCTCAGAGCCTTCTCCCTCTAGTGTAGTTGGGAAGGTAGATAAGTACATAAATAACTGACTATGGTAAATGTAGTAAAGAATGTAAGCAAAGTGGGAGTTTGGGAGCAGAAATCAATCCCAACATGACCAAAGGGGGTCTAGAGAAAGATTCTTGAAGGTGGAAAATTTATGGTGGGCCTTGGAGGAAGTTAATTCCTATGAGGAACAGCTTGAGCAGTGGTCAAGAGGTGGAAATGAACAGATGGTGTGTGTGATAATGCGGTGTGTGTGTGTGTGCATGCGTGTATGTGTGTGTGCGTGCATGTGTGTATGTTGAAGGAAAGGAATGGACTTGGTGAAGAGGGGAAATAAGCTGAAATAGTGAGTTGTGGCCAAAATGTAGAGAGGAGAGTGGGGAGAAGAACACTAACATTTATCTAGTGTCTGCTCTGTTTTGTGGCTTGCAACATGTTAGATGCTTTACCCACTGTAATTTAGTTAATCCTCACAATCCTGTAATATGGAGTGATTTATCCCCAGTTTAAAGATGAAGAAACCAGACTGCAGAAAGATTAAATGATTTGCCCAAAGTCAGGTAGCTAGCAAGTGGCAGAGCTCAGTCCAAACCTGCAAGTGTTGGATTCAATGACCCATGTTCTTTTTATTGTACTGCAAGGCTCCAAATGCCATGACTAGGGCTCTGTTTATTGTGGCTGCAGGATGGAGGCTAGACTGGAGCAAAGAAGATCCCGGAATGGGGACATCGATGAGGAGGCTGTTGGAATAATCCAGTTTAGGCTTAAACTGAGAACCATTGACCTACTGTAGAAACTACCTGCTCTAGGTATGTTTGATTTAATATGTGAGCATTATAGCAGCTCCTGTAGTACCATAAATCAGTGTATGGCCATCTTTAGCTGGTAGAAACTTAGAATCAGTTTACAGAAGCTGCTGGCACTTTTCTATTCAGGCATAGGTTCTAATGTGAGATTAGCAGTTCATTACAAAAGTCTCTAGGGAGAGAACTCATTTGGCACATACCGTTTCTCCATTTTCTCACCCTCAAATTTGACAAGAATCCGTAATGGAGGAAAGAGGACTACACTTGGAGTCAAAAGGCTGGCATTCAGGTCCTGGTTCTGCTCATTATCATCCATGAGTCCTCCATCTCAGCTCTTTCTCTGTAATATAGGGGGTATTTTGGTTCATTTCTGAGATCTCTTACTAATGCATGTATTTCATTGCTCTTCCTGGTTTGGGGCAGTATAAGGAAGTAGCAGAGAATATGACCCTGGATTCAGAGAAACTGGGATTTAAATTCCAGTCTCTCATCCTTGTAAGAAGACTAGTAGTTAGGTATATAGACTTCATAGTTGGACTGCCTGAGTTTGAGTCCTGACTCTATCACTTGCTAGCTTTGTGACTTAAGCAAGTTATTTAACTTTCCTGGGTCTCAGTTTCGTTATCTATAAAATGGGGATACAAATAATATCTATCTTATGGAGTTGTTATGAGGATTGAGATAACTTAAACACTTAGCACAGTACCTGGCACATAGTAGATATTCAATGAATGTTATCCTTAATAGTAATAATATTAACAATTATTATTAATGTCCAGTTGGGTATTGTATTTATAGAAAGTATAATTATTAAGGCCATTTTTCCTGCCGTTCTACTCTGATGCTGTTCCTTCTCTTTCTTTCCATTGACCCATCAGGAATCTTTGAAACACTAGATTGTTCCATCACAAAGTTGCAAAGCATAACATGAAAGAAAGTGCCTGTAGGAAAAGGGTCAATAAAAAGTCATTGACTCATTAGAAAATTTTACCTGACTTGTGTTTTCACCCCTCTCTCCACAGTAAACAAGAACAGAGCAGTGTATTTATTCCATTTTGCACAGCCTTCAACAAAAGTGCTAAGCAAGATCCCTTTAATTCACTTGCCAAAAAGTACAATAACAGTATATCTGGAAAAGTGGTGCCTAATTTGGTTCTTCTGTTTCTCTACCTTAAACCCTTCTGGCCTTGACTTAAGCCATTTCTTCTTCCATTTTCCATAAATATGGAAAAGTTCCTTCAGATTATAAAGGGAGGATGAGATCAAGATTTTCTCATAAGAACCTTTCGTGTACTTAAAGCCAGAATGAAGTTAGGCCTCATCTTTTCTCCAGGCTAAACAGCCTTGGTTTCTTTTACCTCACTCTTAAAACCTATTTTCCATTGCTTGGATCTCATTGGTCATGCTTCTTTAGTTTCTCTTCAATTTTTCTATTACTTGGCAGTGACTCAGACTGTACTTAGTCCAACTAAAACAGTTTAAAGGAAGAATAACTTCAGATGTTTCTATTCATTAACATTTATTGAGTGTTTGCCTCGTGCCAGGCCTTGTGCTAGGTATAGGGACCCAGAGATGAATCAGACTTAGTCTCCGCCCTGTCTCTAGCTCACAGTCGAGGGGCAGATGTGCAATAAACTATTACAGGCACTGTGATTGAATTATGCACAAGCATGGGAAGCTGGAAATTGTTTAGGACAATTCAGAAGAAACAGTCCATTTTGCCTGGACTGTAGGTCAACACTTCTGTAGAGGAGTGGCAAGTTTGTGGAGGCCCTGAGTGACAGCACAGGAACTTGGTTATTCAAGAAGCAGTGGACGCCCATTAGAGGTGTTGGAGCAAGAAAATGACAAGCTTAAATCTGGCTTTTTGGACCAAGAACAGGGATACCACAAGCCTTAGTCTTACCTGCCCACCACTGATATTTTCTGTCTTAAAAGTAATAGAATGAATCCCTTAATTGGATACTTGGTTTTGTTTACTCTAAAACTTCTATAGAAAGACTAGTTCTTGAGCTCTGGAAAAATTTCATTCTGTATATAGCAGGAAATTTATGAAGACTTGAGAGAGAATTGGGTGCCCATCCTATATAAGACCCAGTGGCAGACTAATCTCTAGATTTGGTCTAGCCACATTCACCCTTCCCTAGCCCTATACCAAGAATGAGGAGAGGATTCCAGGACTCATCTGGGTATTTGGTAAGGAATGCTAAGGAGATTCAGGCAGTATGAGAGTCAGAAGTTCTGGCTAAGGAAGAAAAGATGGAAGTTGGAATGGTGCCAGAAAGAATTAGGGCTAAGTAGGTACTTAGAATCTTGTGTCATATATCTGAAAACCTCCTACTTCACTAAGAATTTATTCCCTCCTGCTGCCCAGTTGTGGTTTACAGAGTGCTTTCCAATTCCATAGCTGATCTGGGAAGCCATATCCCAAGCTTGAATAACAGTTACTATTTCTTGAGCCACTACTTTATGCTAGGCACTGTGCCATGAACTTGATATGCATTAGCTCATTTAATTCTCACAGCAACCCTGTGATGTAGATGCTATTGCCCCCATTATATAGATGATGATAGTGAAGCACAGAGAGGTCAAGTATTATGTCCAAGGCTACCTCATTAGCAGATGGGGCCAGAATCTCAGTCTGGGCCCTAATGGCTAGAAAGCCTATGTGCTTCCTACTCCAGCCCTGGAATGGCTCCAAAGAGCAGAATAAAACAAAGTCCATAAGGAATTCTGAGAGTTCTTTTCGCTAGAGATGGAAATGAACAGGTGTGTGTGTGTGTGTGTGTGTGTGTGTGTGTGTGTGTGTGTGTGTGTGTGTGTGTGTGGTGTGTGTTGGGGAGGAATGGAGTTGATGACGAAGAGAAATAAGCTGGGTTGGCAAACACTGGCCTATAGGCATATCTAGCTTACCACCAATTTTTGTATAGACTGCAAGCAAATGCTTTTTACATTTTTAAATGGTTGGGGGAAAATCAAAAGAAGATTACTATTTTGTGGCATGAAAATAATGTGAAAATTCAAATTTCAGTATCCACAAATAAAGATTTATTGAAAGATAGCCACATCATTCATTTACATATTGTCTATGGCTGCTTTTGCTCTACAAAGACAAAATTGAATAGTTGTGACAGAGACCATGTGACACAAAGCCTAAAAGATTTACTATCTGGCTTTTTACAGGACAAATTTGCTAACCCCTACTATAGGCAACAAGAAGGGACCGGGGAGTTTAAACCTGTGGCAAGACTAAAGGCAGAGTTGAAATTCAAAGGTGTTCAAGGTTGTTTCCAGAAGTGTTGTGGCCATAAGGAGAAAGACTGTAACCTGAACTCTTTTGGGTCCTGAAAATAGATTCTTTGGGCCACAGAGATTTATTTGGGAATAAAAAGCATAATAGGAAGGATTATTCTATATGATAACATTCTCTATTGGGCAATAAAGAAATATTTTGTGAAGTAATTCAGATATTTACTAGAGCCCCCCCTTTTTGTGTGTGCCAGATACTATGTTAGACGCTGGAAATACATAGATGAAAAATGTATGTCCCTGCCTTTGAGGAGCTTATGGCCTAGTGGGAGAGCCACATATGCATTTGTATCATCAGCTCTAAGTATTATAATAATATACTGTGGGTTCAATTAAATGCTGGATGAAGTAGAAAAAGTCAGGGACTGCTTCTGTAATTTCAGTAATTTGTGATGGACTTTGAAGACAGAATAGATGTTCTTTTCAAGGAGCTACATAACAGGCTGAGGGAAAGCCTGGCAGTATGAATATTTAGAGCTTATGAGATAGGGGGAGAAAGAGAAATTAGGAATGATTTAAAGGTTCTGCTGCTGGGTGACTGGCAAAATAATATAATCTGATAAGAAAAGAAAGGAGGAAGAAGGCACTGGGCGGGGGCTGGGGATAAGTCCAATTTGGAACATGTGATTTGAGAAAATGAAACACATTTGGCTTCCAGTTAGGAAACCTTTTTAGAAATTTTGGCACAAGGGCCTAGAATTCAGATTTAAACTACATTTTCAGAGCTTTTCTATTGGGAAAAGTGAAAGTACACAATCATGTTGTAGAGAAATTCACAAATCAACTTTGAGACGTGATAGCTAGAGCCACGAGATTAAAATAGAAAACTAGCAATAATTATACGTTTGGCATAAAACCTTGTTCCTGTTCATGCTGCCTGCTGCTCTCAGCATCTACTTTAATTTCTGGCTCTGTTGCCTCTTGCCTGTGAATGCTGAACAACAGAGAAGTGTCAGCTTTTACTTTCTGCATGAGACTCCTCAGCAAACATAGGTGTCCATATCTTCATCCAGGTCATTATTTTGGGGGGTCCTGGACTCCCACAATGGAAACAGAATCTGAAAACTTTTACTGAGACTCTTGTTAAATCTTCAAGTGCTTGGTGTTAACATTTTCAAATGTTCAAATATCTGATTTTAAACATGGGAATTTTGTGATTGCCGTGTGTCTGTCTCTTCATAATATGACACATAGGTTTGGGGAACACTTAAGTTGATCTTTATCTTCTTTGGTTTTTTTAAAGAAGCCAGCATTTTGATGTCCTTTCTATTTCTACTTTTTGAAGATTTTCATGCCAGATATGAAGTTGAGGCCGATGGAGAACTGAAGAACGTCTGCTACGTACAGAGGCCATTGAAATACTTCCTATGACTAGAAGGCAGCAACCCCCTGTCAAAAGCATTATTTTATTTTGAATTTCAAGTTTATAGAGGAGTCGCTCTCCAAAAGTTGGGCAAACCTATAGGTAAGGTTGGATATACATTTGGTTAGCCTTTTAGATTGCTTCAGGTTCAAATTATTTCCAGAGGAAGGGATGTGTCAGAGGTTTCAGTATTCAGTTTGGCAGCTAGGATTAGCGGGACTGCCTGGCATGCCTAAAACAGTTACTTAATAGGGAGGAGCACATTTCTACCAGAATAAAATGGTGAAGAGGCTCATAAGGAAAACTATACAGGAAGTAAAATGTATTTATTTACTTTTAATTAAAAAGTGAAACAACCATACTGTAACAAAACAAAATCAGATACAACAGAAGTATAAAAAGTAAAATTCTGTACCCACCCAATTTAATTCTCCTAAATAACCATTGCTAATAATGGCTTGAGATGTATATTTTTAGGTTTTTTTTTAAATTTATAATATATATGACATTTATGATGACATTTGAAAGTGTTCTGAATGACACTCTAACCTGAGGTTTGCCATGCCTGGCAGTTTATAAATAATGCCTCATTTGTAGATTGGGTCAGATGAGGGCTGGCTGAGAATGGTTTGTAGCCTGATCTGTGAATTTTCATACTTTGCTGCTGTGACACCCTTCTGCATCTGAAGTCTCTCAGTGGCACACTGTTTTCCCCAACCAGCTTCCTTTCCTGAATTCTCCCCTTGTTTGATGGTACTACTGCTCTTATGGTTACTTGACTTTGGTTAATAAACATGTTTTGGGGTCCTCCTCTGTGCCTGGTTCTATACAGATTAGACATAGAGGGTAGTAGGCTTTGACTCCCTCACTATCTCCAGTCTGCCTCTGTGACTTCATTCCCATACCTCTTTCTCTTCTTTTCTATCCCTGCCTCAGGTATAGGCCTTCTTTGACTTGTTGCAGCAGCCTCATTCCACCCTCCAGTCCCTCTCCAGCCTCCAGTTTGTCCCACACACATCACGGCCAGTTTGGTGGCCCTAAAACATATTCTACTTGTCGATAGTCCCTCCCCATTGCCTGGAACAGTGGTTTGCAAGTGTGCTCTATAAACCTTGGGGGCCTTTGAAACCCTTTCAGAGTATCTACAAGGTCAAAACTATTTTCATAGTAGTACCGAGATGTTATCTGTTGTTGCAAAGCAACAGTGGGCAAAACTGCTGGCGCCTTAGCACCAATCAAGGCAGTGGCACCCAACTATACTGGCAGTCATTGTGTTCTTCACTGCTTCACACTCAGAGTTTTTTAAAAATGCCATTTTCACTTAAGAATGTCCTTGATAAAGCAGTAAAAATTAGTAATTTTAATGAATCTCAACCCTTGAGTATACATCTTTTTAATATTCTGTGTGACAAAAGGAGAATGCTCATAAAGCACTCTCCTGCCTACCAAAAACCAGTGGCGGTCTCAAGGAAAAACTTGCAGGATGCTTGAATTGCAAGCTACACTAGCCACCATTTTCATTTTTACATGAAAGAATAATTGACTAAAGTGAGGCTGGAAAGTAGATAGGGACCAGATGTTGGAGGGCCTTGTAGACCCTAAGCTTGGGTGATCTGACTTTGGTCTGCCTTTTTAGCTTTTTATACTGTCCTGCTCACACAAATCCAATCCTTTAGTCCTTTAGTCCTTTACTCCTGCTTATTATTTTGTTGTTCTTTTTTTTTATTGATGTATAATCAACATAAAACATTATACTAGTTTCAGGTTTACAACATACTGACTCAATATTTGTATGTATTACAAAATGATCACAAATCTAGTTAATATCTGTCACCTCACAGTTACAGAATTATTTTTTCTTGTGAATGAGCACTTTTAAGATCTACTCTCTTAGCAACTTTCATATATAAAATACAATATTATTAACTATAGTTGCCATGCTGTACATTACATCAACATGACTTATTGATTTTGTTACTGGAAGTTTGTACCTTTTGACTCCCTTCCCCCATTTCACCCACTCCCCACCTCTGGCAACCACCAATCTGTTCTCTGTATTCCATGAGCTTAGTTTTATTTTTTTGTTTTGTTTTGCTTTTGTTTTAGGTTCTACATATAATCATACAATATTTGTCTTTCTCTGTCTGACTTATTTTACTTAGCATGATATAACCTCAAGGTCCATCCATATTATCTCAAATGGCAAGATTTCATTCTTTTTATGGCTCAATAATATTCCACTGTATATTTATATAATACCACATTTTCTTTATTCATTCATCTGCCAAAGGACTTTTAGGTTGTTTCCATATCTTGGCTATTGTAAATAATGTAAATATTTCAATGAACATGGGGGTGCATATATCTTTTTGAGTTAGTGTTTTTGTTTTCTTCGGATAAATATCCAGAAGTGGGATTGCTGGATCACGTGGTAGTTTTATTTTCTTGCTTGCTATTTCTTAAACACACACTTTCTTTACCCCTTCTGCCCTTTCTCTTGTCATACCTTCCATCAGGAGATGCAATGACAGTTCTGAAGGCTACTTGTGATCCCAGAATCAGAACAGAGGAAGGAAGAAGATGAGCCTAAATCTAGATCCTGTGCCTCTGAGAATCTTACTGTCCCAGCCCTTTTTTGAAGCCTGTTGTGAATCACCACCCTGTTGGCACCTTAGTGGGCCTCATACTTCTTTTACTGTAGTTGAGTGAGACACTGTAATCTGCATAATGCTGCCCAGCTTTACTATAGATGGGACTCTTGGGAAAAACCTGTGAAGTATCTTAGCCCCTGAAATCACGCTTACAGATCGTCCTTTGATTAAGCTGATTTCACAGCTGGCTCCTTTCATCCATCATGTGTTAAATTTGACTACCTTCCGTTTGAGTGTTCCCTTTCCCTGACCTTGTCCCCTACATAGTAATGATGTCATCAAAAACCAAATCACCCCACTAATGGGTCTGGCAGAATAATATAGCCTTGTACCTGATAGAAGAATTGCCATGAAATAATGTGATTGGGCTGGTTTGTAGTTCATCCTACATAATGTGACAAAACACAAAATAGAAAGCTATCTCAGAGCAAGAAGAAGAAAGTTCCGATTAATATAATAATAATAAGGTAGTAATAATACCCCTGTATTTATGTCAGCTAGAGCAGTGCTGCCCAACCTTATTGACCTCATAGCACACGTAGAAAATGATATTGTTCAACCTGATGAGAAGATCAGTATCTCATTCACAGCACATCAGTAGGGAAGCTCTGTGCTAAGGTTTCTAAGTAAAAGCATTCTTGCTGGGGCCTGGCTAACTCTGGCCACCCCCTTTTGCCTTTCAGCATTAATGTTTAAATATATTATTTCTGAGCCAGACTATCTAGATTTAAATTCTAGCTCTGCCACTTACTAGCTATGTGACCATGGGCATATTACTTAATCTCTTTGTACCTCAGCTTCTTCATTTATAAAATATGGATAATAATTATACTTACATCATAAAGTTGTAAAGATTAAATAAGTTATTATATGTAAAGTGTTATATTTGTAAAGTGCTTAGAATATTGCCTGGCATATAGTGAGTACCATATAAGCATGTGTGTACTCTCATTACTAGTAGTAGTAGTGTTCAACTACTATTATACTACTTCAGAAAAGTAAATGTTTGGGACCCAGTTTCCCCAGGCTCCTGATTGCCTTCTCCTCTGCCTCATTTTTCTTAGTCTTGGCCTCTTTTCTAAGACTGTCCATCTGAAGCCTGTTGTGAATCACCACCTTTCTTTCGTTGCCTCAGTTTCCTTTCATTTGCTTAGTTCTCCATTTATTGGGAGGCCTTCAGCCAGCTGATAACTGAGAGAGCAGCTGAATTGATCATTATACTCATCAACTTACTCTCACCATTATTTCTTCTCTAGAAAGCTCTTGAGACTAAGGGATATAAGTCTTACAGGTTGGGGAGAGAAGTGAACCGCAGACCCTGAAAAGAACTCCGAGTGGCTGGGAGAGGAGCATAAGCTAAGTTAGCCGAGCTGAGTTAGCCAGCAAAGTCTTGTTCTTAATGGGAAAATGATCATCTTTGGTATCATATACCAGATATAGGAACTGGTTACTTCTCTATAGACTCTACCAAAATATGGAGAACAGAACTGGTGACTTTGAGGATATTATGGCTCATAAGACTTCATGGAGAAATGACACAGTTCTTTCAGAAGGGGAACCTTGGGGTCAGCTTGGGTGAAAATAGTGAATTAGTACTTTCGTGTCAGGAATATGAATTGCCTTTGTTGTCCCACTGGGACTAGAGCCCCTTCTCATATGCTCTGTGGGTTCTCTGGAGCCTTCTCCCCATGTGGGAGCCAGGTTAGTTGGTGGATCTGTATCTTTAACAGCTACTATACTAATTGTACAATCAATACTTGTTGACTAACAGGTTTTACAAAAAATGAGAATATGCATCCCAACTCCTATTTAAATGGAGAAAACAAGATAAACTTATGCCTAGGAATAGAAACATTTATTACAATTGATTATGATGATGAGGAGGAGGATAATACTATGATGGTGAGACTGAATATGATCTGCCTCCGCTTACCTCTTTGTTGTCACTCCCCCACATACTCTGTGCTCCAGCCGGCCTAGATGGTTTGCAGTGGCACTAATCGGCCATCTCCTTCAGACCTTAGCACATGCTCTTCCTCTGTCTCTCCCCAGCCCCCAACCCTGGCCAATTCCCACTCATCCTTCAGGTACCAGCTTAGCCATCCCTCTTCTAGTTGCCAGACTGAGTTAGATGCCTCTTTTCTGTTCTATAGCACCTGGTACTCCCCTGTCACAGCACTTGTTCATCTATATTGAAACTTGTCCACTGTTTTATATGTCAGTAGATTTAAATTCCATAAGGGTAAAGACTATATCTTCTCTTATATTCTCACTAACACTGGACAATTAGTAGATGCTCAGTATACACAGCATGTGTATAATAAAAAGGTAAGTCATCAGTGCTTTCACTTCTAGGTTCTTATTTTTGATCCTCACAACAGCCTTGTGATATAGGCAGCCCAGGCCTTACTGTGACCTCGTTTTGTACATGAAGACACTGATACTCAGAGAAGCTAAGCAACTTGCCAAAACTCATGCTGTGGTGGAGAGTCAGGATTTAAACTGGTGTCTTTTAGGCTTGAATGTTCAATGCATTGTTTTGTCTTTATGTTTTTCCTTTTAAAAAATAACATTTAAAAATGTAAAAATTTAAATAGTATTTGTCGTTTTTCAAAATTATAAAAATAATATCTTCAAGGAACCAATATTCCTGAAATATTTTTCTTCACTGAATGTTGAATTTCAATACAGAGAAATTTAGATATGGTTTTTAAAACTGTATAATCAGATTCCATATTCCAATGTGCATTAGAGAAAAATTGTTGTGTATTTTATTGAAAAATCTTGACTAAAATAATAGAATAAAAAGTAATAAATTTTATTTTGTACAATTTGGAGAATACTGAAAGATACAAAGAAGAAAATAAAAATCACCTTAGCATGCAGAGAAAATGACTATATGTTATAAATGGCCTAGTTTTGAAAGGGCAGCATTGAGTTTGAATCCCAGTTAAACCACTAATTAAATGTTTGGCATTTAGTAGATAATTTAACCTCTGAACCTGTTTCCTCACTTGAAATATAGTTAAATATTTACTTCTTAGGATTATTTTAAGAATTAGAGATAATATATGTAAAATACCTAGCATGGTGCCTGGCACATAGTAGGCACTCTTACGTTGTAGGAGTATTAACATTTTTGTGTATTTCTATATAGTCTTTTTACTCTGTTGTGTGTGTTGTGTGTACATACACTTTTTTTTTTTTTGAAGTGCATTTATAGTAAGTATATCACTAGGTCCTCACAGGGTTTCTAGAAAAGGCAGATATTATTTTTAAACCTATTCTGTGGGTGAGGAAATAGAGACTCTAAAAGGCAAAGTAACTTGGCCTTGATGCTGTGTCTGGTACTATCTGAACCAGGACTTTCACTTTGGCCTCCTGAAGCTGAGCCCATGTACCTTCCCTGTCAGCTGTGTGCTTCCTTTCCAGCTCCACTTCCAGCAATAAACAAATGGTGGATCACCCAGCCCCACCTAAGAAGAAGGCAAGGGCTGGGCGCAGTGTAAGTGCTGGGAGCCTCCATACCAGCTGCGGTCTGTCTGAAAAGAAAAGAAGAGCTCACTTCCTTCTCTGAAATAACAAGACACATTGCTCAATCCTATAGCAAGAAATAGGCATCTTGCTAGAAAGTTAAAAACCTTCTGGGTCATAGTGCTCTTTTTGAGAGGAAGTTTATCAGGAATTGATAGAACTGAATAGCCTTACTCTGCATTGTCTGTGGGGCAATGGTATACCCACATTTCTTTCAGTGTGTTCACTTAGTATTTAAGGAACGTAGGAGACATGCACAGAGATATGCATCATTTCATATCATTTTCATTTCAATGCGTGTTTCCTGATGGCTAGTATATATGTCTGACAATTTGCCATGACTTATAGGAAATACAGAGATGAACAGGTGATAGTCCTGGTCTTTAGGAACATTGGGGAGGCCACAAAAATCAGTGCGCTCATAGTATTTCCAGCGGAGTGTTTGGAACAGAGGATGGAGCACAAACTCATAGTTAGGTGTGTAGTGATACCATCTGTTTCTATAGAGCCTAACGATATTTGCACAAACCTTAACTCATTCAAAGAGAAGGAGACTTTTGAGATGGGTTTTGATGGCTCAGAAGAATTCTTAGGCCAAACGAAGGAGGTGAGCCAAGGACCAGCTTGATTGTGGAACATTACACCCTGAAGAAGCTTTTACCAAATGATTGCATGCATAATAAATTAAGGCCCCACAGACCCTGCTAGTGATAAAATAGAGAGTTTGGGCAGGCTACAGTGGGAGAACTGTCAACCCCTTCATAAGGTTATGACACCTCACCTTCCCCCTCCACCCGTGTAAACAGGGAAGTTAAGCATGTTTTTTCACTTCACTGTCTTCCTACATTTTTTTCTTCCTAGTTTCAAAAACAGCTCTCCTTCAACAAGTTCTGTTTCCAAGGGAAGTCTTAACCATTTGTCCCTTCTGGCGTACCCTCTTCCAATGAAATCCATGCAGAATAGACCAGGTATTCTACCTTTTTGTGTGTGAAATCATAAAATCTAATCTTGAGTGAGCAGCAGTGCTCAGATGTATGCTTCTTCCACAAGAGGCTCCCTCAGCCCTGCTGTGGCAAAAACCAAGTATAAATGGCAGCTAACAGGGTTTTCTAGCTAGAGTCATAAGTATGTCTGAGCATCCCCTGTGAATTAAAATGCTGCTAGCCCTCTTGCTGCTCTTCGACACTGCCTGCTGGCTGTTTTACCTGTCCTTAGGCCCTCCATCAGAGTGTGGGCTGGGGAAGGAGAAAGAGAAGTGAATCCAAAATCTGTCCACTCTGCACTTGGCTCACAGTGCTCGTGAGAAAATAGATGAGGACAAGGATTGACACTGGACTGCACACTAGGGCAGGGCAAGGGGGACAGTGGTCCTTCCTTTTCAGCCTGCCATCCCAATGGCCAGTGCCCTCTCCCTGAGCTCCTGAAAATGAGTGATGCTATATTGATTTCTGTAGAATTTCTCACTGTGTTGAGCAGCTTTTTTCCTTTTAATATACCTTGGTGAGAGTGGATATTTGGGTGCCGATATTTAAGTTTAGTTCCTTGAATATATAGCATGTTGCAGTCCCCAGATATATCTTGTGCTTAAAGCTTTTGGCTAGAGTAATATTTTGAGATTCTTTGTAGATTCCTTTTATTCATGTGTTTATCTGTTCTGTAAAGTATAATGAAAATCTGCTGTCATCGGGTCCTAGAGACAGAAGGAAGAATGCATCTAAATTGAGCTGTCAGACACTTGGCTACCCTAACCATGCTTTCTGGATTGTGGTGTTGAAAAGAGCCATCATTCTCTGTGCTTTCTCCTAATGGCTGTTTTGTACTTGCTTCTGAGAACAGTGTATAGAAGACATGCATCGGCTCTAATCAATCTTTCTGAGCAGACTTGCCATTTCTCTGATCACGTTCAGCTGGGGTCCTCTGAGAAGAGAGTGGGCCTTTTCTCTCAATGGGCTAAGAGCCAGCTTCCATTTCACAATCTCTCAGAAAAAATCCAACAACCCAGAGCCTGTGTTTATTAAAGGTTGGTCTAGAAGTCTCTCACATGGTATGCCCCATCAGCAGTCGAGTGCCTCTATTTTAGAAGGATGTAAAGGTTTAATCACCCTGGTGGGGATTTAGACCCAGAGACTTCAGAGAAATCTTATTATTTCTAACTGCAGGCAAAGAGTATTAAAGCTCCACTCTGGATCAGGGGCATGACATGTTTTATAAGTAATTTATCTTTAACAGAGGAAGGCCCTCACTAGAGTGTCTTAGAAACAGTACTGTGATTGGGCACTGACTCATTGTTCCTCTATTTCTCTTTCCCCTACTCAGTCTCCTGCTTATTCTTTCTGTCCCTACATTTTCCTGCCCAGTCTGTCCAATGTTTGAATATCTGCCTCCCAAATCCTCCCTTTAACAAGGGGTGCCAGGTGCTTGCCCGTGAGAGGTAATAATGTTTTTGCAATAAATGACCTCTTCCAGCAGCCTGTTGTAGACCTGTCAACTGCAGATTCCAAAATGGACCTTACCTGCATCCTCTCAAATAAGGAGCTGAGGAGGGAAGGGTATGCACTGGCTCCACGGGCACTCAAGTCTGTGCTCTTGGACATGAAGTTACCTAGGGCCATCCTCAGTCCCATCCCCTGCCCTATTGTACCTCCACAGAGGCAGTGTCTATTGAAGGCCTTTTGACTCCTCGTGTACAACCACAGAGGGATGTTACAGAGCATGTGATTTCATTTGTATGGACCCCTGTCCCAACCTCACCCTCCTTCTTGCTTAGCTCCCTGGGTCCTGCCTTTCTGGTGCTGAGGCTGGCAGATGTGACAGGTGGGATTCTGCTTATGGATTCATTGTACTGTTTGAGGACTGTAGTTTGACTGGTGGCAGCTCTAAATCCATGTGCTAATGAGCTTGGTTAAAGCGGGCTTCTGCTATCCTCTTTTAATCTGGCCTGTCTGTCTGAGTTCCTTTTCACAGTTAATGATCTCCTGTAATGATTTTGCCTTTAGTTTTGCCTCCTGGGTCAAAACAGATCAATAGTCCTCACAGATATTTAAAAACCATCAGTGTAAAGCTCTTGGTTCTCCCCTCCCTTTTTTTTTTTTTTTTCCCCTGGGTGAAAGTATAGCTTGATCAGTACAGTAATACTTCCCTTACATCTCCTCTTTTCTCCCAGAGATGGGCAGCAGTGAACCCCTTCCCATTGCAGGAAGTGACAAGAGAAAGAAGAAGAAGCGGAAGGCCCGGGCCATTGACTCCTTATCAGGAAAGTTTGAAGGTGGGTGACACAGCAGTCTTAGATCAGAGCCTGTGGCTCTCCAAGCATGGGAGGAGCATCCTGGAAGCCTATGGGTCTAGATCACAGGGCCTGTGTCATCTTAGAGCCAGTGCATGGTTATGTGTGTGATAGGGATGAAAGTCAGGAGTGAGAAAGTTTACACAAAGGAGTGACAGAGATTGATGAGGCAAGGCAGGGCGGGGTGAGGCAACACAGGGACGGGAAAAGCCCTGGGATGGTGCACAGGCCTCCCAGGAATGGTTTCAGCTCTTTATCAGGGGACAGAAAAATCAATCTGTCAGAGTTGTACATGAAGTAAGGTTGCCTGGTGTGTTTCATCTTCTTTTCAGATGTGTTCTTTCCCTCAGCTGTTCCCGGAGGGGCTGCTGAGAGGTAGAATAACCATGAAAGAGACAGAGAGAGCACTGAGGGCCATGGCTGCAAATAAAACTTCAGTCTTCTATAAGCAGAGGACTTGACTCCTAGAGATTGTAGCTACTTGTGCGGTATGAGTTTGACTTCATTTTGAGTGAATATTGTGTTCAGGGGCTATTGGGTCATCAAACATTTTGAGCACATTCTGTGTGTGAGGCACTAGGCTCAGTGCAGGTCCTCTTATCACTGGGCCTGTAATGGGATGAAGTGAACCACTGGACACTTATGTAAAGGACTGAAAGAATCAGTAGCTACTCCTAGGAGTGACATGCCTCCTTCATCTATTTTGTTTCTTTCATGTGAGACCTGAAATAGCTTCCCTTCGTGGTCTCTTTTTCCAATATTGCAGATACACTAATGAATTGACTGTGGAATGGTTCTAATAATAAGCCCTTTATGAGTCAGGAATATTGGACCTCCAACCACCAACCTATCCTGACATTTGTAAAAGGCTGATACCAAAGTGTCCATTGTGAATAAGGCATGTCATTCAAAATACTTACAAACAATAGTGTGTATTCTTATAAATAGCTGTAAGGCCAAGCCATAATGAAACCAAGAAGGTACTTAGTGCAGGGTTTTGTCTATTTCTTTGCCTTTAACTCAAACAGTAGTTGTGGGGGAGGGGGGAAGGATTGGGGTTAAGGGAGGAGGGATGGACAAAAGTTCCAAGGTTTTTAGAATAGTTTTCAAATCAGCAGGACTTGCTCTTTCGATGAACATTAGAGTATTTACTGTTATTCAGGGATGGTTTGCGCAATTATAGGGCTTCTCATAACTCAGTGATAAAATCTAATTTCCTGATTAAAAAGTATTCCACTCAGTCTGTGGGTTTACGTGCTAGGCTGCCTCAAGAGGAAGAAGCTGAGGAATTGAGGCCAGGGGAGGAGGAGGTCAGCTCGGCAGAGGCCCTGGTGGAGCTGTGGCTTCCTTTGGAAGGGGCTCAAAGAGCTTGTGCTATTTGTGAGCTTGGGCAGGTCACCTAAATGTTCTTTCAACCCAGGCCTATTACTCTGTTAGAACCGCTCTGACTCAGCACCCTAAAAACCTCGAGGCATCTGTTTGCATCTACATCTGTCTCCTGTTTCCTGTGGGTGACTTCTGGAAACTTGTCAAAAACCACCAGTGACTTCCTTTGTATGTGATATAAAATAAAACAGTGCTTTATTCCCCTTTGCATTACCAATGTCTAGCACAGAGTTGGGCACATAGTAGGTGCTCAGCAAATGAGCACCTGGAGGGGCTGCTGAGAGGTAGAATAACCATGAAAGAGACAGAGAGAGCACTGAGGGCCATGGCTGCAAATAAAACTTCATTTACTAATGAGTAAATGAACATATGATGCCCATTCAAGTCACACCTCTTCTATGAAGATTCCCCCAGATTCCCTGAACAGATATAACCTTTCCCTTCCCCGGCTCCTTTTTACTGTGTCTTGTCTCTCTATGATAGTACTTCCCACTGCCTGATTTATTCTGGGGTCGCTTGTGCACATGTCTGTCTTCCCCCACTGGACTGTTACCCTCAAAGGTCAGGGACTACATTTTATTCCTCACTTTGGCCCTGTTATGTGCTGTCTAATATGCTGTCTGGCACATAGTGGGAGATCAGGGAGTGTATGCCAAATTAAAACCCCTTCACTGACCTCATCTCTAAAATAGGAACAAAGATGCCTTCAGTGTACTCTGGTATTGAGAAACTGAGTTCTGAGATGAGCAAGAAAGCGAATGGTCTTCCTCGTCACTGAGTGCTGTGGAGTCATCGTGTGCCTGTGTTGTCAGACCAGGAAAGCTGAGTGACGGAACTTCTTTTCATCTTAGCTTGCAAAAGGTGACTCATCTTGTTATTCCTTTCATTCATTTCACCTCTAGATATGTACAAGCTGACTTCTGAATTGCTTGGAGAGGGAGCCTATGCCAAAGTTCAAGGTGCCGTGAGCCTGCAGAATGGCAAAGAGTATGCTGTTAAAGTGAGTGTCTCATCTAGATGCCAGGCTTTACTTTGCAAATAGTCCTAAACTAAATAAATTTTATATTCCCCAGTATAGTAGCTCAATAAAAATTGGGGCTCCAAAGCTGTGTTCACTGGATTAAAATGTTGGTTTTTCTACTTACTCGCTGTGTAAAATTGGGCAAATTACTTAACCTCTCTGTCCTTCAGTTTCCTCATCTGTAAAATGGAGGTAATAATAGAACCTATAGAGTATTGTTGTGAGGATTAAATAAGTTAATATGTGCAAAGTGCTTAGAACAATGCCTGGCTTGTACCAAGGCTCGTAGCAATGCCTGCTTTTTATTATTCTGACAAATGAAGTTAGCTTCAGGGAGTAGACCATCAGTAGTGGAATTAGAAGGCCTATCTGAATCTCTGTTTTGACGAACTACTACTGTTTTACTTTGGGCAAGTCACTGAACCTCCTTGAGCTTCAGTTCCCATATCTCTAAAATGAAAGTAATAATACCCACCCTTCCTATCTCATGGAGGGGTTATAAGGATGAAAATTTAAATGAACTGATAGAGACAATTTACAGATTACAAAATGCTGTACAAGGGGTGTACAGTATCATGATAATAAGGACGGAGCACTCAGCTGTGGGGCAGGAGAGGTGGCTTTTAGCTGTGTGACCTTGGAGTGGCTCACTTCACCCCTCTGTGCTTCCATTTGCTGATTCCCCATGGAAGAAGGGATGGATCTAAAACCACAGCGGTTCTCAAGAGTGGGCCCTGCACCAGGGTCTTTGTGTTTTTACCAAATTACCTAGGTGATTCTGATATCCACCAAAGGTTGAGAACCACTGATCTAGAAACAAGGTCTTATTAAATCCAAGAGGAGAAATTCAAGCTGATTTCAAGACATCCACCTGAGCCACGAGGTCTAAGCACTGCCTCATATGGGAAAACCTATCCAAATTAACTCCTTAAAGAAATGTTTCTTTTAACCAATGGGTCGTAGTTTTAGCTGTGATTTTATGAAGAAGAACTCTTCTGCTAAGCCATGTTCCTTTTTTCTGGGGTGTTGCTTCATATGGAAACAAAAGCACTCCCTCAGTTCCTTGTTGGAAACAGATCAGTAAAAATTATAAGTAATTTTTTAAAAAATTTGCCTAAGCATGGTAAAAACCACAAATGTAAATTAATTTTAAAAGGTCTGAATACATTTATGGAAAAACCCGATCTTTCCTCCATACTCCCTAGTATCTTTAGGCAAACACTGGACTCTAGCTTGGCTTTCCCTACCATCTTCTACCTGATAAGTAATAGAGTCTCAGAGTGAAAATGGAATTTCAAGATAATTTAGTCCTGAATTTTCTCTGTAACTCCTCAAATAGTTGTCCATGTTCAGCTCCCCCATCTCTAGTAGCAGGAGCCCATTACCTCCTTGGAGAAAATTATACCATTGCTAGATAGCTTGCCTGCTAGAAAGTTCTTCCTGACTTATCTGAAATGCTTGGTGAACGAATGAAGTGAATAGCTTCTGTGGCCCAGCACTGCCCCTCACTGACTACTCAGAAAACGGGTCTAGTGGTTTATTAACAGATGTGGACTTATTTAGAAAATTACATTGGTCATGGGTGTTTGCGCTGCAACATATTGGAGAAGTTGGAAGCATTCTACATAGTCTTCTTGGAATGAAGGAACAGGATATCACCATCTGCTGCCCACTCTGCACATAGAACTGTAAAGCAGAGCCAGCTCTATAGAAGACTTGTTCACAGGCAACAGTTTGAGGCTCTGAATGGGTCCATAGAGCTGTTCAGAACTAGTCAGTCCCTGCATAAATCACCTGCTCATCTGTTGGCTCACCCATTTCTTCACTCAGTAGTTGCCAAGCATCTCAGGGTGGGGAAGGAGAGCAGCCTACAGTATTGTAGGAGAGACAAGGCATTTTAGGTTCTCTGAGAGAAGCCATATACGATATAGGCAGGTATAGGATAGTAAGGGTTTCAGAGGCAGCTCTGGGCTTGAGAGTCAGCCCTGCCACCTATTAGAGCTATGGGCAAAATGTTTTACCTCTTCCTGTCTTTTGGGGTTGTGTTGTAAGGGTTAACTGAGATTATTTACCTAAGTGACTTAATACAGTATTTTCCAAAGGATAAATTCTCAGAAGAACTTCAGAGGTGGCATCTAAGCTGGGCTGCAGAGCTTTAGTTCCTCTCTACTGTGTCCTTCGTCCCTCTTGCTCTTCCTCCAGCACTAGAAGATCCTTTAGTAGAGCTTATAATTCTTACTCTCTAGACAGAAAGAAATGCCCTCAGAGTAGGAGCTGGGAGACAACTCTTTGTCTTGCTGGATGCCTCAGTCTCCCCTGGACAGCTAGGGACAGCAGCCTCAGAGGCTTCTATGGTATTGTGCTTGGCCAGAGTCACACAGGCCCAGCCAGGTTGGAAGGCGCTCAAGCTAGTCTGTAGCTTTGCCGACAGAACCACAGTGCCTGTCACTAAAGCCTACTCTAGACTGTGCTTGAAACTGATTTGGGCTAAATTTGGCCTTCCGTTCTCCCAGAGGGCTCCTGCTAAGGGGTGTTTTGAAGTCAAGTGGATGTATATGACAGATTTTATTTTTTCTACAGATCATCGAAAAACAAGCAGGGCACAGTCGAAGTAGGGTATTTCGAGAGGTGGAAACACTCTATCAGTGTCAAGGAAACAAGTGAGTAGAGTATAGTGTTGGGTTACTTGCTGCTTCTCTTGGGGGATTCTTGGCCATGGAAAAGGAGGTTATTTCTTACCATCTCCTGACCCCAGGGTTATCTCTCCTTCCCCCACAACTGCATATAACTCCTTCCATCTACCAATATTTAAAAAAAGAGAGGAGAAAACAGCAGCAGCAAAGAAGCTGTCTCCTTTTTTAGGCTGAAACACTACAAATATCAACAATTCAGGCAAATTAGAAGAGTGAGCCATCCAAATCATGGGAAAAATAGAGTTTTCTTTCTTTGTAGTGCCCGTGGAAACTAGGCCGACTGAGTATCGCCTAGTGGGAACCTTTAGGGACCTGCTTTAACTAATAGATGAGAATCATGAGAACTATTAAGAGTATTTGCTGCTGTTCCCTGTTCTTAGGATCGTCACATATGTGCAGCTACTAGTGAGGATCCTGAGACCTGGCCTGACCCTCTGTGCTTGATAACTGGGCCAAGGTGCTCTCCAGCCCCGTCTTAGTCTGCTAACCACCAGCTCCAAATGAGTGGCTCTCCTGCTGTGGCTTTAAATCAGGGTCACCTCTAAGACTCTGCTTCCCCCTCTCTTTCCCTCCATGGCAGGGTCAGCAGGGAGCCAGTGGCCTGGTATTGATGGCTTTGTCATTAACCCTGGAGGATGGGGGCGGCTGTTGATTTAACTCCAGGCACTGCCTCTACAATCTTCTTTCAAATTAGGCCATTTTGGTCATCTTATTTGGACGCCATCACACAGTAAAAGCCTGGTGTCTCCCAAAGTGGTCAGCATTTTTTTATGAGGGACAGATTTTTATTTTCAGCCCTGCAGCTTCTGAGTTCAGCATTAGAGACGCTACTTGGTTTATTTCGTTCTTTAAAAGAAAAAAAGCCCCCAACACCTTCGATATCCAGGCTGGTGGCTTCCCTACTGAGTTACAAGACGACCTTGTTGGCAGAGCACAGTAATGCTCAGGCAGACAGAGAGTGCTCACCGGGGAAGGCCACAAGTGCTACGGTGGCCAGGAACGCGGCCGTTTCATTAAGCAGCGCTTAGCAGTTAGGGTCTAGCGGTGCCCACGTTAGGCCCCAAGTCTATTTGACAGATGTTTCCATTTTCTCCAGGCAATGTAAATACTGCCCCGTGATTTATGGGCAAGAGGGAGGGCAAGTAATTATTTGCTGCTTGCCTCCAGGACACACACCTACTATTCAGTGTTATTAGCCGCAATTGCTTCCAGTCGGCTGCAGATTTTATTCAGTTTAATGTGACCGGGACTTTTTTATAACTCTACCTAGTGGGTTTTAGGGTTGGGGTTTGACAGCACAGACTTGGTGAAAACACCAGAGACTAAACATTATGGAAAGATAAGGTGACCCGAATCTCGCTAACACCATTGGCTACTTCTCAAACCTGGGTCTTTAATAAGCATTCTGATTTCAAGTTGATTTCTGCCCTGCTACCGGGCATTGTATATTTTTTTCATTGTATATTTGTAAGTGGGCTTTAATATATAATACCTTTTTCCCTTTCCTCCTATTTTTCCCTTTTTAAGGAACATTTTGGAGCTGATTGAGTTCTTTGAAGATGACGCAAGGTTTTACTTGGTCTTTGAGAAATTACAAGGAGGTACTTACTGCTGAGTATGTGTTTGGATTTCTGATTAACACCCAGAGTGGTGATCATCCATCATGAATCCTAGAGACTTCTAAAACGAGTCAAGCTAATAAAAAGGATGAAGGACTTAAAACTGCCCTTGATTTGGGAGAAGGGAGGCCGGAGGGAAGGATGATAATTAGCATTTTGCAGAGCTTAGAATGTCACCTGTATGGGCATTCTATAAAAGCCTTCTCATTATAATAGGACTCATATATAGATATATGTAGTCGTCAATTTATCAATCCATTGTTTTGACACATTCACTATTTAACTAAATTAATTGTGGGGCGGAAGTTCTTGCATACATTGTGAAGTCCAGAAAAGCTCATGGAGGAGAGGAGGGTCCCATTGTTTAGGACACAGACCCAGGACAGACAGGAAACCTGAGAGTGTACCATCCTTCCGATGGAAAGATGCCATTCTTGACCATCACCCACATACATAGTTACCAAGGTGTATATTGAGGTTGCTTTTCTGACAAAGAGAAGGGAATAGAGAAGGCTTTGTCCTCTCCGTCACTAATCCAAACCTAGGACACGTTTGTGGTGAAAGGGAAGATGTCTGAAGCTAAGTGGAGGGCTACGTGGAGGGGCTTTGGTGGTTAAGAGAGTGTGCTTTGGAAACCAACAAAGCTAAGTTTAACTCTAGCTCTATCACTTACTAGTCATGTGACCTTGGGCAAATCACTTAACATTTCCAGACAGTATTCTCTCATCTGTAAAATAGGGATAATGACAGCACCTACCTCCTTAGGATCCTGTGAAAGTTAAATGAGATAATTCGTATGAAGTGCTTATTAGCACAGTGCCCAATAGGCACTAAGGATTCAATAAATGTCAGCTGTTAGTATTATTAAAACAATTGGGTATGCTGGGGGCTATCTTAGAAGTATGTAGAATGTTACTTTCCACCTTCCCTTTTAAAAAATTTGAAAATAAGGGCTCACTACAGTAGAGCAAGCCTGAGATCTAGCCAGGAGCCAATTTTCTGGGAATGATCGCTACTGTGTTTAGATCCCTTGACTGTTTAATCTGGCAAGTGAAAGATCTTTCAGCCCCTCTCCCTGCCAAAAGCCAGAGATAATAATTAAACAGGTGCCATTTTTATGGCACAGGGATGACACCTTCAGTCCAGAAATACTGGCTTCCAGTAGTGAGCATAGACCACATGAAGCCAAGCCATGTGTTCATGCCGTGCCAACAACATTAGGGCTATAAATTACATGTTTGAAATGCTAGGTGCAGCTGGGGTCACCTGTAACCATATCGCTCAGAGTGGGCCAGACTCAGGGTAAAGAGAGTGCGATTGGCTCAGGGCAAACCCTTCACCACAGTGTTCGGGCCACAAGTCCTGCCGAGGGGATATCTGCACAGGTTCTGAGGCCAGACTTATTTGGCTTACGTCCTGATGCCACCACTTACTGGTGTGTGACCTTGAGCAAGTTGCTTAACCATTTTTGGCTTCAGGTTTCCCTTCTATAGAATGGGGATAACTATTTTGTGGTGAGTCTAAGGTAATCTATGTAAAGAGTTATTACACAGTAATACTTGGCACATAGTAACTACTCAGTAAATGTTAGCCAACAAAATTTACTTGGTCTTTGAGAAATTCCAAGGAGGTACTCACTGATGAGTATGTGTTTGGACTTCTGATTAAAGCCCAGGTGATGATCATCCATCATTAATCCTGGAGACTTCTAAAACGAGTTGCCAACAAAATAATAAGGAAAATTCAGAGAGGAAAACAGACAGTTTTTCTTCTCTTTTTCTAGACCCTTATATATCCAGTGAGGGTGTGGTATTTCTGTTTGAAAGTTTGTGCTCTTGTTTAGATCTGAGATCAGATGCAGAGGAGGAAAAGTTCCTATAGAGAGGCCCGCAACCCTATGTTGATTCACTTTTAGTTCTTTTTTATTTCAGAAGCCAAATCTGCCCTAATGGCATTCATATTTTTTGGTTATTTAAATAGTTGTCCTCACTCTCCTCTGTACTCATCATAAACAAGTATAAAAGATAGCAGTTCAGTTCTTTTCATTCCAGTTTTGTGCCGGTACCTCCTGCATACCAGGAGCCACGCTTAGCGCTGGACATTTAGTGATGAATAAGCCTATGTCCCCACCCCCAAACCTGTAGAAACTTGAGGCCTCTGAGAAGTTATACTTCGTAGAGCCTGAAAAGGCATTCCTCTGTGTCCCCTCTTCTCCCTAGGTTCTATCCTGACCCACATCCAGAAGCAGAAGCACTTCAATGAGCGAGAAGCCAGCCGAGTGGTACGGGATGTTGCTTTTGCCCTTGACTTCCTGCACACCAAAGGTGAGCCGAGCCTTTGCCTTGGTGAGTGGGCTGGGCTGGCCAGCCCCTGGGGACTAAGGGAGAGGGGCAGGCCAGGCAGAGGGCTGGGCCAGGAGCTGATGCAGCTGACAGGCCCACCCATGAGGGTGTGAGGTCAAGCTGAAGTGGCTCCGAGGCTTCTGAAGTGGATAATGGTTGGATGTGGAGCTATTAAGAAGAATGAGGATACAAAAGAAAGAGCAGGGAGGAAAAACAATAAATTTCATATTGAACAACGTATGTGTGTAGGTGTGTGGATATGGATGATTTTCTTTTCCTATCCTAATGAATGCAAAACATGCATAATACAACCATTCTAGTATAAATATTTGGGCGTTATTCCTTCTAGTCTTTTAAAATACATCACCTATATCTCTCTTTTCAAGATTGGCATAATAGCATATATATAGTTTGATATCTTCTTCACAAGAAGTGAAAAAATGCATCTTTCTGTTAACATAGGAAGTTCAGGGTATCCACTGAACGTCACAACGGTAAATGGCAGGTTGCTATTGAATTACACTTTGGTTTACAGTCCTTATCTAGGACTGATTATTTAAGAACTTTTGTGGTAAATTAAATCTTGCAAATTAGGTAGTTTTGCATTTCCATAAATATGTTTAACTATTACATACATTTTTTTTAAATTTGCCAAACAACAGGGCCATGGCAAAAATAAATTCTGGCTTTAACATTCTGCCAGCTATGTGCTTCTGCTCAGTAATAATGCCTACCCCACAGACTTATGGTGAGAACTGAAAGAGAACTATATTATCAACAGTAGTTAATTCTTATATAACTTATGATGCGCTAGGCTCTGTCTTAAGCCTTTCGTTTGTACTAACTAGCTTACGTAATTCTGCATGTCCTGTGTGTGTATGGTATACGTATAAGAGAGTTGGGGCATAGTGCCTGGCACATAGTACATAGTTCTTCAATATTGTTATTTCCTCCGCCCTTATCCTCTACCAGGCAGTAAGCATCTTTATTCCTAATATTAATTCCCTTAAAGTAAAGCATTCTGCCTGGTAGGGGAGTGAGGGTGGAGTGAATAATTTGCGACTTAGCTCTGCTTCATTCACTTTTGCGGATAGTGGCCAGCCACCTTGGTTGTGAATGCTCGGGACCACTTGTAGGTACGCCGTTCACACCCCCTACCTTGTGCCAGCAGTGTAATGCAGACTGGTGTGGCCTATATGTGGGAGGTTCATGTTCACTGATTCCACTTCGTTTCCTCCAGTGGCTGGAGATCTGCAAACTGCCAGTGCCCATGTTGGGGGCTTGACTTGCACATGGGATGAAAATTCCTAGAAGGGGGTGTCTATACTTTCCACAGCATGATGAATAGCAGGAGTTGCGTTTCTGAAAGCTAGGATGCATGTAGGTAACACCTGCCTGACAAAGATTTACAGCTGCTGCCCAAGCTGCCTCTGTAGATTGCAAAACTGGGTCATGCTTTTTACAAGATCCATACCTTAGAGGGGGGTAAAGGCAGTTTTGTTTTTTATTTATTTATTTATTTTTTTACGAGAGTGCACTAAAGGGAACAGTGGCTGGTGGTGTCTTAGGAGTTCTGAAGAGCTTGTTAACATCTAGCTGGCCAGCTGCCCATGTGCCTAGAAGTTGGAGGAGATGAAAAACGATTTCCAGCTGAACTTGGCTGTTTTCTAAATAACTTCATACTGAGAAGATGAATTGGGCAAGAATGGGTCAGCCCGGAAACAAGTTCCGTACCTTTAAATACTGGACACACTGCAGCTTAACCTCTGGGAAATGAACCTGAGCAGCTCGATGGCTGGTGTGCTCACAGAGGCAGGCCCATTATTACACATGGCTCTCAGCTCTCAGGCTGGGGGACAACTGGGCTATCGGCACCTATTTGGAGAGCAAGGCTCCATGTGTGGCTCGTGATCCTTCTGTGGGAGCACTTGCTGTAATGGAAAATATCTTTCACTTTTAGTGCGGCAAGCTGTAGCCCGACTCAATTTGTGCAGCCTGGACTGAGTTGCTCTGGGTTCTCTCATTCAATTAGGTGAATGATGAAGTCACTGAGCCTGCTGGAGCTCAGGTTTTTCCTTTCTACTGAAGGGCCTTGGTGGCCTGAGCCTCCGCCTCCTACTTGGAGGGCTACCTGAGAAGTTGATCACTGGGGAGTTTTAGTGAAGCAGATTCTGCTTTTCCCCGTTGCCTCAGGAATCCTCTGCTGCTTTCCAGTACTTCCGAGCAGTAGCGGTCTGGGCTTTGCTCGGCCTTGCAGCCCTTCTCTCTCCGCACCGTACATTCTGCAAGAGGAAAGAGGAATGGGATGTTACTGTGTCCGCCACTACAACTCCATGACCCTATGAGTTGGTTCTTTATCTCTGTCTTCAGTTAGAAGGTGGTTTTTCCTCAGGTGCCTTCTTGGCCCCGTCAGCAGCTTTTAACCCCTCACGAAATCAGCTACTATCTGCAGTTTCCTTTGGGAGGGCTGCCCAAAATGCAGGGGAGCTTCTCTTAACAGCACCCTCGGACCAAAGCAGTCTTTGCTGTGCTTCTGGCTGGACTGTCTTGGACATGCAGAGCAGGAGAGAAGGGAATCAGACAGGCTTGGGAGATTTGTTCACTAACACTTGATCCTCTGAACATTCAGGGAGTCCCACTGAAGGAATCATTTTTTTTAAATCGGCCACAGAAGAAGAAATGAGGTAGAGCAGTCTCAGCCCCCTGAGATGCTCTTAAACAAGACACTCATTATTTCTGCATTGCTGTTCCAAGCATGGCCATTGCAGGGCTCTTTGCTCTCTGCTTCATATTAGGCTTCTTATTCTTAGTGTCCCTGCGGTGCTGAGAGGTAGGCTGGCTGGGATTCATTTAGCCCTTCTTATCCCTGCCCGATTCTAAAGCTTCTGCTTCAAAAGAACTTGCAGAATCAACTGCGCTCTTGGTTTGTGTCTCTGGTTACTTCTGCCTCCTGCAGCTCGTTGACTTTTTAATGTACCATAATTGAGAATTAATCTGCGAACAACAGCATTTGGAAAAAGTTAATTGTGTGTGGAATGTTTGATAATTATGTTCATATGTTAACCATTTCTTTGCTCTTTGTCGTTTCAGGCATTGCTCACCGCGATCTGAAGCCAGAAAATATATTGTGTGAATCTCCAGAAAAGGTACTTAGGGCCCCACTTAAGATGTTACAGTTTTTACAGTGATGCAGGAAAGCCACCCTTGCTTTCAATTACAGATTGTTAGCTGTCCTCTCAGCCTCAGGTACCAACTTGAACTGGTTATTATGGACATGTGAGAATGTTATACTTAATATGTGGTATTTCTACATTCCAAGTAGGGTTAATCCTTGTCCCTTCTTTGCTGTTCTCAGCAGTGTAATTGGTTTAAGCCTGAGAGTTTGTAAAATACATATGAGACCCGCACAAAATGTATGTTTTCTAGTCCAGTGCACCTACCTTTAGAGCAGTGGATGGGAGTCATAAACAACAATTCAATCTTATATGAAGCAAATCTCTGCCTATAAATGTTTATGTCATGGTATATAGGCCAGCTGGTGTCTACCACTAGATATGTAATTAGGAAGCAAGTTCTTGAAAAGGGTTTTTATTTCCATTTTTATTGCCCATTAAAAAGAAATACTTGATATCGAACAAATACCGCCGATTGTAAACTTTCTTTTAACTCAATCTACTAGTAAATGTTAGTGTTTGTATTTCCATAGGCATGTATGAATTTGACAAATTCTGTGTTTATTAGGAGGGATTTAGGTCCTGGTGATTTCGATGGCCCACATTCATAGTTCTGTGTGTGTATACGTGTGCATATGCATGAACACATGTGCCTTGGTCTGAATTAAGGGATAGCCCATAAATAAAGAATGACTATGAGTGAATATGTGAGTCAGCCTACTACTTACAACACTTGTAGGGAATAGTAACATATTAGCTCAAATAAGATCTTATGACTTCCTGCCAGTAGCTCTGGCCTTAAACTTTATAATTTGTCATTATTATCATTATGGTTATTAATAATAATTATAGTTGACATTTCTTGAGTGCTTACATTGTGCCAGCACTAATACTTATTTAGTATTTATAAAATCTAATGAGGTAGATACTATTATTATCTTCATTTTATTAATGAGGAAACTGAAGCTTAGACAGATTAAGAAACTTGCCCAAAGTCACTCTGCTGATAAGTAGTATAGGTTAAAACTAAGGTAGTCTGACCCCAGAACTCCCCGGGTTCTCTGAGCTACTCTGTTACATTGCCTCTGGTTTATAGTGTACTTTCATGTTTTTGGTTTCATTTGATCTTCAGGGCTCAGATCTGTTGCCCCTTTTTTATGGTTGAAAAACTAAAATTAAGAGAGATTGAGTATCAAAAGACATTATCAAGAAAATAAAAAAGACAACTCACAGAACGGGAGAAAAAAATTTGCAAGTCTTATATCTGATAAGGGTTTAATATCAAATATATAAAGAACTTCTAAAACTCAACATCAAAAAGACAATCCAATTTAAAAATGGGCAGAGGACTTGAACAGACATTTCTCCAAAGAAGATATGCAAATGGCCAATAAGCACATGAAAAGATGCTCAACATCTTTAGTCATTAGGGAAATCAAAATCAAAATCACAATGAGCTACAACCTCACACCTACTAGGATGGTTATAATAAAAAAAAATAATAATAAGGAAAATAACAAATGTTGATGAGGATGTGGAGAAATTTGGAACCCTTGTATATTGCTGGTGGGAATGTAAAATGGTGCAGCCTCCGTGGAAAACAGTTTGGTAGTTCCTCAAAAAGCTAAGCAGAATTACGATACCACTCAGCAATTCCACACCTATGTATATACCCAAAAGAATTGAAAACAGAGACTTGAACACAGTGTTCATTTGAGCATTTTCACAATAGCCAAAAGCTAGAAACAAGCCAAGTGTCCAAAAGATGAATGGATCAACAAAATATGGGTATATACATATAATGGAATATTGCTCAGCTGCAAAACAGAATGATTTTCTGATATATGCTACAATGTGGATGAACCTTGAAAACTTTATAAATGAAGTAAGCCAGACATAAACGGACAAATATTGTGATTCCACTTATATGAAATATCTGGAATAGGCAAATTCACAGAGATGGAAAGTAAATTAGATGCTACTGGGGCCGGGAAGAGGCAGGAATGGGGAGTTATTGCTTAACAGGTACATTTCTGTTTGAGATGATGGAAAAGGTTTTGGAAACATATATCGGTAATGGTGTACAACAGTGTGAGTGTGATTAAGGCCACTAAAATGTACACTTAAAAATAGTTAAAATGACAGATTTCATGTTATATATATTTTACCACAATAAAAAAAAAAAAAGAGGCTAAGTGAAAAAGAAAGGAGAATGCAAGAGAAAGAAAAAGGAGGTAAGGATAGAGGGAGGGAGGAAGGTAAGAAGGAAGGAAAGAGAAGGTGAGAGACTTGTCCAGGCTTACCCGACCGGTAAATGTCTGAGCTGGAACTCACAGACCCAGCATTTTTGACTCACTGTGCTCCTTCTGCCACACAGGCTGTTCTCACCTGTATACACAAACTGCCCTCCTGGTTGGCTCCGGAGATGACTCATGCTGTCTGTGAGCTCAGGTGTAGCATTCAGTTCTGGTGGGCTTGGCTGCTATGTCACTTCCTGCAGTGACCAGCCATCCCAGTTTGCTTGGGCCTGAGGGGTTTCCTCAGGAACGCAGGACTTTCCATGCTTAAACCAACAAAGTCCCAAGCAAGCAAAGACAAGCTGGTTACTCAGCCACCTGAGATAGTCAAGGGTTTGACTCAAAATTCCTTTGTCCTCCATGAATGGGCTGCAAAGAGTTTTCCAGGAATACATACGAAATTCTCTAGGTTCTGTGTTGCACCTTCATTTGTCGACAAGAGTTCCATAGATTTGCTACTTGTTTTATACTAAGTTCACAACAGTCTGACACCATGTAGTGCACACATTTTCTCTTAGTCGAGAAATAAGGGAAGAGAACATCTTAGGATAAATCCTCACGTGATTCCTTACCTGAAGAGAGTAAACATGACCTGACAGGTACAGTTGGGCTTCAGTGTGGCAGCCACACAACTATGTACCCACATAGTCCCATCGGTCTCCTCATGCATGCCCTCTGGTTTCTTTTATTTGTAACCGTTGCTTTCTGCTTTCCTTTTCAGGTGTCCCCAGTGAAAATCTGTGACTTTGACTTGGGAAGTGGAGTGAAATTGAATAACTCCTGCACCCCCATAACCACACCAGAGCTGACCACTCCAGTATGTGCCACCTCCTTCCGAGCTTCTATACATTGGAAGTGCCCCTGACCCAAAGCTCTGGAGTCCGGAACAGAGGGCTAAGGAAGGAAAAGCGAGTGTATCTATACCTTCCTGCTGCCTGAGTTGTCATTTGGCTCACTGCTCTGTACTGATAACACCCTCCCTGCCCCAGTGCTTAGTTGCTAATGAAACTGACATTAGAGCTTTTAGCCTGGGGTGGGCCCTCTGCCAGTGACGAGACAAATTGTATCTACAAGAACAGGCTGAGCCCTGACTCCTAACCCAAGTGAAAACAGACCACTACTTCCGGGCCAGCCTTTGCTATATGAGCATATGTTAGCTCTGAGAGACCCATTCCACTGCCAAAGATGTGGCACATCACCTCGTGATGGAGGATAGAGAGTGTGGTCCGTCTGTGGTGAGAGCTGAGAGGTCCCGGGCTCTCTGCACAAAGGCTCGCTTGGCCCAGTTGTCCTGTTGCTTCCCTCACTTAACACTCCATGCCCAGATGGTGCTGCTGGGAGCTACTTCTTCCTAAGACATCTCTGTACATACTCAGTATACTATAATTATTACGATTCTTTTGAGATTTACATGTTTTATAAGTGAATCTTCCTAATAACCTTTTTTTTAAGACATGTATTGGAATATGCTCATGTCTTATTCTAAGTAACATTATTAGAAATGTTTGTGTATTAGCTTTTACGACACTGAGCTACCTTGTTCTCATGGTCATTAACTCTAATTGCCAATAACAGAGAAAATGTCCTTTCTCTACTTACGATCTTTCCATCAAATTAGTTGTGTGTGTTGGAGGTGGGGGGCGTCTCTTGCTGAACCTGAAATGATGAAGAGGGGAGCAAAAAGAATTTGTTTTGTTTTGATCAGATGGGAGGAAGGAATCCTGGATCCCGGGTTTGCCACTGCTGTGCTTAAACAAATCCCTGTCCCATTCTAGTCCTTGTTTTTTCCCGTCTATAAATGGGAGGAGCAGGGAGAGTGGATTTGTTCTAAGAGCTCTCCTAGCTTTGATGGTCTCTTAATTCTAAATCCTTATGCTTTTTCTGCTCTAAGCTAGCAGGGAAGCTTGGCAGGACTTCACTTTAAGAAATCCTTGCTTTATGGAATTGATCTGCACAGATCTCCCTCCCAGAGCCGTGCTTCTGACACATTAAATACCTGTACATTAAATGACTGTTTATAGAGCACTGAGGCAGGGAAAGATTCCTGGAACTTCTGGACCAAGGGTCTCTGCTTCCTGGAGAAGAACCTGAAAAGATAAGAAGGTGGTCACAAGGATCATGGGGAATGATAGGACTCAGTTACTAAATGCTCAGTTGGCCCAGCTTTTCTAAGCATCTTGGTGGCATCAGGCGGGCTCTCTGGCTGGCCTTCCTGACAGCGTCTTGCTCTGTAACTCTGTCCTCTTGCTTAAGTGCCATTTCATTCTTCTCTTTGCCATCCTCTCTCCTTATGACTAAGCCTCTCTCTTCTCTGCCACTTCTTCCTCCCCAACCCTGGCCCCCACAGTGTGGCTCTGCAGAATACATGGCCCCCGAGGTGGTAGAGGTCTTCACAGAGGAGGCCACTTTTTATGACAAGCGCTGTGACCTGTGGAGCCTGGGCGTGGTCCTCTACATCATGCTGAGTGGCTACCCCCCCTTTGTCGGTCACTGTGGGGCCGACTGTGGCTGGGACCGGGGAGAGGTGTGCAGGGTGTGCCAGGTGAGTGCAGCCCCATGACCCATTGCAAAGAGCTGGCTGGGTGGCAGCATGGTTGTGGGATGCCAAGCAGGTCTGGGCTTTGGGATTGTTCCTGATCCGGAAGCGTGTAGATAAAGCCCCTTCCCTCTCTGTCTCAGGGCAGCCACAAGGTGAAATAGAGATAATAGGGTATTTTGCCCAGCCGGGAGTTCAGAAAGGGTTGCTAGAGAAGGCCGTACCTGAGGTTGAGCCTGAAAGGATGAATCTTACCTCAGGGGAAGAGGGGCAAGATATACAAGTAGAAGGAAAGGTACAAGCAAAGACACAGAGGTTTGCGAGAGTTGCGTGTGTAGGGAAGAAGAGCGAAAGTGTGATGGTGGTGGGAGACGAGACCTGAGGGGGTGCCCGGAGCCCGTTCACGGAGGGCCCTGTGTAAAGGGCCAAGAAATTCAAGCTCTGTTCTCTAGTTGATACTTTCTATACATCACTCACCCAGCCCTCCAGAAGCATAGCCATCCCAGCCCACCAAGGGCATTCTGTGCGGTTTGATGATTTAGGGGAGAGTGGGGAGTCTAGAGAGGGCCCTGATCTGTGGCATACCCCAGCTTCAACTGAGGTTATTTGGACCCAGGGTGACCAGATCAATGACAGGTATATCCTGCCCATCCCCTAGCCAGTGTGGCCTCAGGAGACATCTTCTTTACCTAGAACAAGCTGTTTGAGAGCATCCAGGAAGGCAAGTATGAGTTTCCTGACAAAGACTGGGCACACATCTCCAGTGAGGCCAAAGACCTCATCTCCAAGCTCCTGGTTCGAGATGCGAAGCAGAGACTGAGCGCTGCCCAAGTTCTGCAACACCCGTGGGTACAGGGGGTGAGTGACCCAAGGAGAGGTGGCGTCCCACCTCCTCAGGCCTGCATCATAGCCATGAGGAAGCGCTTACACCCAGGTAGCTCACCTCAACTGGAGGGAGATTGTATGGCAGCTTTAATTCTTGTGCATGTAAAGTGAACTGAGTCCTAACTCAGCCCCAGACTGAGTCCCATACTGGTCATAGACTTGACTCTAACCTGAGCCATAGACCAAGCCCCTAGCTGACCCATGCCTCTCTGAAACAGACAGAGGCCTCTGGGGGATTCAGTACATGCATCCCACTATTGGCAGAGGCACTCAGCCCAAGAAGCAGCCCAGTGTCATCACTGGGGCCTATAGTGCCGTTGCCTTGTATATAAAGATCATTAGCTAAGAGCACCCAGAAGCAAGGCCTTACTGCCCTGCTTACTGCATGGCTGCACTAGGGGTACATCTGTTCTCCTTGTGGTTCTGGACTCTGGGTACAGTTTGCCCAAAAGGCACATGGTGGCTTTTACCCAAACTAAAGATCTTAGTTTTCACTAGAAAACATTTTTAACCATCTTCCTTGGTTAGTTATGGGCCTTGACCTCTGCCCTTCCAAGGGGTCTGCCAGACCTCCTGGAATCACTGTGTCCCCTCGACCTGCCAGGCCCTAGCTAGCCTCAGTGGCCTTGACAGCCCCATGTTACAGATGGGGACCCAACCCAAGAGTCTCTGAGTGGATAAATCTTAGCCACCCAAGAGTTGCTGTCTCTACTGAGCACCCCCCACATTCCAGATGCTGATAATAGTGGGACAAGTAATACCAAGTCCCTGTCTTCATGGGGAGAGGGAGAGAAGAGAATAAATGGCAAGATAGTGTGACAGGTACTTATCAAAAGTGCTAGGTGCACCAAAGGACAAGGACCCACCTGTGCTTGGGGCAAGGAAGTGGCAGGGAAGGGGGAATGTCTCACAGCGGGAAGAGACCCTAGAGCTGGTCTTGGAGGGTGATTAAGACTTTGCTAGGCAAAAAGAGGGCTCTCCATGCAGAGGGAGCTTGGTTGAGGACTGTTCCTTTCTTGCTCTCTCCTTAGGAGGTCTGATCCTGCAGGTAAGCCTGGCCAAGCCCCCGTGCTGGGCCAGAGCCTGTAGTAACCTACTCACTCTGGTGTGGGTGGGGGCAGCTCTTGAAGGAGGGAGCAGCACTTACCCACACATCTGTCCTTCCCATTCTAGCAAGCTCCAGAAAGGGGACTCCCCACGCCGCAAGTCCTCCAGAGGTAAATGCCACGACCACCAGAGCTTTTCCTTCTTTGGTTTTTTGACTTTGTCTCAGCCACCTTGGGGTGGAGGTGGGGGCTGGGGAGGTCGTCTCTGGGCTCAGATATCCTCCTCCTGAAGGGACTAGCCTGCCTTCTCCCCACTTCTATTCTCTTTACTCCCTGCAAGAGATCTGTCTCCCTCTCTTCTCTTCTTTTACGCTGATAGCTTCCCCTGCCTTCAAGCACCTGCAAGGCCCCTCCTTGTGCTGTGTGCAAGAGAAAATCTTGTCTTGCATATCCACTTGATCCTAACAAGAAATCACCATTTGCAGCCCAAAGACAGACCTTATTCGTGGGTTACTCACACCAAGGTTTCCTTCTGCTGCTATGGGTTGGTGAAAGTAGCAGGAATCAGGGACACTGTAAGGCCACTAGTGGGGTTAATTGTGACTTACACAGCACTAGACAAAAGAAAATATAATGGCCACTGTATAGTAAATACTTACCACATGCCACATATGGTGTGAAGGGCTTTATATATATTATAACCATGATCTTCACAATAAATTTCAAAGAGAGAGGTGTTCCTTTTACCCCATTTTATAGATTCGAAAACCAAGGAATAGAGATAATGAACTTAGTCAAAGCCACACAGTAACCTTGGGAGTTCAACTTTGAACCTCGTTCTGTTTGACTGTAGTGCCTTTTAACACTTGATCGGGTTCTTAGTGAGCAGCGCCCTCTTCCCAAAGGGCCAGGGCGAAAGCACTGTGGGAGGCCTCCAGGAACCAACCTCATGGCCATTTCTAGGAGTTACACAGGGAAGTCTTATACCTTTATAGACTCAGTTCACATGAGCCAAAATGCTCTTGTGTGGCTTGGGTTCCTACCTGATTCTCTAGAGCTGCATCCAGATGCTTTGAGCTCCAAACCTCAGATCTACCTTAGCAGAGTTATTCAGCAAACCCAAAGTGACTGTTATATGCTAGCCCTGAGCTGGGGACACAGACATAAAGGCACAGCCCCTGCTCTTGGAGCTTCCTGCCCTGACAGTGGACAGGGATGTACATGGGTGGGTTTCATGTGTCATGGCCCTTTGAGCTATTTGTATAGCCGTGGGGACTTAGAGGAGGGTGCTCTGAATAGAAAGGGCATTTGCTCTTCTTAAGTCCAGGGACAGTAATTGAGGCTCAAAGCCATTCCAGCCTCAGCGAAGTCAGATTCCAAACCCATGCAAGAAGAACTCTGGAGACAGCAGCCTGTGCAGGCAGGCTCAGAACAATCCACCGCGCGTATAGAACTGCAGCAGCTGGTGGGAATGTCAGGGACCAGGCCTGGCTGACGCCGTTGAGTGCTGCCTCCCTCTTTTCTCCGCTTTTCCCTCTGACCCTACAGAAATAGCAGCACAATGGACCTGACGCTCTTCGCCGCTGAGGCCATCGCCCTTAACCGCCAGCTGTCTCAGCATGAGGAGAACGAGCTGTCTCAGCATGAGGAGAATGAACTGGCAGAGGAGTCTGAGGCACTGGCCCAGGGCCTCTGCTCCATGAAGCTTTCCCCTCCCGCCAAGTCACGCCTGGCCCGTCGGAGGGCCCTGGCCCAGGCAGGCCGCAGAGGAGATGAGGGACCATACCCGACACCCACAGCACTCTGACCCACTCTTGGCTTCTCCAGGCATTGGAAACCTGTGAGGCCAAAGTCTGCAGAGCAGGCAGAGGGACTTGCTGTGCATCTCCAGGCAGATCTTTTCTTGGAGGGCCCTGAGGTTCCCACCCTACCATTTCCCATTTCCCCAGAGTCCTCAAGGAAAAAGCTTTTCCAAAGGGGTTATCTTTGAAAAGGAAAGCAATCACTTGTCACTTTGCATAATCGCCTGAGGCAGGGGCATCTCTTTGCTGGGCTCCTGCCCACCTGCTCACCCGCCTGCAGATTCTGGATCCAGCCTGCTCTCGCCAGCCTGGCAGGCAGGCAGCGGGCGGCTGGGGCTCCAGCCTTCAGGGAGCCAGTGTTGAGAAGTGTCAGTTGACAGAGGCTCTTCCCCCTCTGCATTGTCACCCCCCTCTGGCGGTCCTTCTACCTTCCTCTGTCCTCCAGATGTCCTCTCCCTGGGCTGAGCAAAGCCATCCCCTCAATTCAGGGAAGGGCAGGAGGTTTCACATTTGAGAAGCCAGATCAGTCTTCCAGTCTGTTGCACAGAGAAGCACATAATCTTTCTTTGCCGTGACCGAAATGTGTCCCTCATTTATCATCCTCTTCCTTGTTTGGGATTGCTGCTAAAGTTAGTATTATTTCGTTTAAAAAATGTTTGTTTTTTTAACCATGCTTTTCCAGCAAAGATGGGAGTTTAAACTCCCACTGCAAGCCCATGGACTTTCCAGAGCGTGCAATGGCTCGCTCTTCTTTCCTGAATGTCCATGCATGTGGAAGGTTTTAATCAGCTGTTTCCTATTATTTTAATTGTTTTTAAGCTGTTAAGATGATAGTAAGCAACTTAGAGACTGAATCTGCTGCTGCACCCCTCAGGCCTGGTGTGGAAGGCCACAGGGTCTGGGGCAGTTAGAAGAGGGTCTGGGGCAGTTAGAAGAAGCTCTGTGCCTGATGTGGAGCCAGTTCAAGGCAGCACAGCCGCCCTAGTCTGAGCGATGTGGTGCTTGCTGCCTGCCGGACAGCATGAAGGCAAATCTGGCATCAGATAAGCTAAGCTACGGAGTTACCTAAAGATAATCGATATGCATATGTCAGACCGATATTTATACAACAATGCCATTATACATTACACTTGTTTTAATAAAATTTTTAAATTCTAGCCATGGCCTTCCTGATCATCCTTTCTTCACCTGCAGACCTGAGAGGAATACAGACTTTCTGGAGAGGGACCAAACCCAGCCCCGCGGGGAGAAAGTGCCCCTCTAAATATAGCACCTCACTGGGTTCGTAAAACAAGGTAAAGGAGATGTGATTGCTTTTCTTCTTTAGGAGAGGAAATGAAATTCATCAAACATTTGTCAGTCTCCTATCCTGTGCCAAGGCCCAGAGATGAGTAAGAATGGCCTTTGCATTTTAGGATCTCCTCATCAGGTAGAAGAGGGGGTGTCAGCAACTATCACACAAGCCATTTCAAAAAGTGCTTTAAGAGATGTGCCCTATACACAGCCCAGCCTACCCACTCAAGTGGGAACAGAGTTCCCTCTATCTAAAGCAGCACTAAGCCCTTCTTGAAGATCCATTGTGTTCCCAGGACTGTGCTTATCCTGCCAGAGCTGGCAACAAAGAAAAATGGTGCCTCACGTCCACAGCCCTCGTGTTCATCATGCAGGGGCTTTCATGTGCGTTGTCTCATGTAATCCTCAGAAACAGGCTGGAAAGGGCTGAGGCAGGAAGGGCCTTTCTAAGTTGCCAAGGAAGTAGCAAGAGGGAGGCCTGAGTGTCAGGGCAGTGGACTGGGTGCCCTGGCACCCTTCACCCTGTGGAGAGCAGAGCAGGGAGCTGGGATTAGGGGCTCTCCACTCTGGGGCAGATGATGAGCCCGGCTACCAGCTATCCTGCACTGTCAATGCCTCCATGTTGATAATGGCATACTTTCTGTTGGCAGTCTCCCCTTTGCAGTAGGCCTTACCACCCTCACATCCTGTCTTCATTCTGGAGTGGGATGGGCTGGAAAAACAGGCCTGCAGAATCTGAGTCTTTTGGCTCGAAGTCTTCCAGTCCCTGGGGACTCAGAACCAAGGTATGAGTTTTGTCTGTGGACTGCAGCCCCAGCATGGTCAGTCCTCCAGTTTGAGCCAGCAGGGGTGTGACTTCCGGGGGCTTCCTGCACCAAGCATCCCCCTCTCCCACCCTGTCTTGCACACAGCTCTCATGCCTCTGTGCCTTTGCTCAGGCTGTGCCCTCTACTGCCCCGCTTCCCCATTTTAGTCCACCTGGCAAGGTTCCCCTCATCCTCCACTGCTCTGCTTAAATGCTACTATGCCTACTCTGGTTTTGCCAGCATTAGTGTCCACTTACTAAGTAACAGGTACTTTCTGAGAAGCTTACAAACATTACATTATTTAAATCTCACAGAAGTCCTATGAGGTTAGGTACTATTATTTACTCCACTTCACATGAAAAAGCAAGCAGAGAAAGGCAAAAATAGCTTGCCAGGGGCTGTACAGCTAGGAAGGTAGAACTGGAATTCTTTCCAGAGAGACTCGGGACCCAGAGCTGTGCTGCCCAGAGTTGAAATCTCAGCTCTGCTACTTACTATCTTTGGGCCTTGGGCAAGTTACTTAATCTCTGAGGGTCTCAGTTTCTTCAACCCAAAATCGGGCATGCTGACCTCATGGTGCTATTGTGAAAGTTCATAAATTAATAAATATAAAGTGTTTAGAGCAGTTTCAGGCATACACATAAGCGCTCAATAACTTAGCTATGATAGTCATAGTTATTTTTATTGTCTCCCGGGGCAGAATTACTTAACTAGGTCCCAGTGGTGGAGAGGAGCTTTCCCCCTTTCCTTGGCTTGTGTGGCTGGAGATGAGCTTGGGTTTTTTAGATGGGCCTGGCCTCTGGCCCTTTGTGGGATCCTCCTTCTGACAGGCTGTTCTGTCCCTGCTTTCCCCCCGAAGGGCAGCTGTGGGGGCCAGGGGCCCTGAGTTCTAGTTCTGCCACAGTTCACTAGGTAACCTTGGAAGCCCCTTGCCCTTTCTGAGGACCAGGCCATGTGCCTGGCTCTGCTGGGCAGAGGCAGCCATGGCCGACATGCTGAGGGAGGCTCTGGGGCCTGGAACTGTGGCAGCAGGTTCCGGGCTCTAGGACTCACGCTTGGGCTGTGCCTTAGAAGAGAGCTGGTCCCAGACCGGTATGTCCCAGACCTTAGGCCTCAGGCCCAGCCCATCCTGGTTCAAGCAGAACCTGAGGACTCCTGTCTGAGCCCCATCGAGGGGCCCTGGGCATAGGAATCAAGTGTTTCTCCCTCCAGTGTCCACCTGCCTGAGCTCTGGGGCCCCTCCTCCCTCCCTCCTGACTGCCCCTCGCAAGACCCAGCTCTGTGAATAGCAGTGACTGGGTCCCGTGCCAACGGCTCCAGCTTCTTAGGTCTGGAGGGGATGGAGGAACAAGGTTCCCCCATGGCTGGCACTCTTGTTGCCATGGTAGCAGTTGCCTTGGAAGCTACTTCCTGACTTCAGCTTCCAAACAGCCCTAGAAAGCTGCCTGTCCCCCAGAGGATCGGTGAATTAATCACTCTCTTTTCCAGGGTCCTCACCCCTCGAGGAAAATAAACAGAACTAAACCAAACTGAGGCCTTTTTCCCACTCTTCCTTTCACTTCCACGCCGCCCTTGGACTCATGCATCTGGGAAAGAAAAGCTCATAGGCAACCTCCGGTCCTGGCCAAAACAGGAGACAGAGAGATTTTGTGATGGAACTCATCAGTGACCCATGGCCTGGCCACACTCTGAGTCTGGGGCCTGGAGAAACCAGGCTTCAGGGAGGAGAGCTCTGATGCTTATGGGGTGGGAGAGGGGTGGATGCTTTAGCTCTAGTGCCTTGGGCTTATCTCATTTACCTGTTAGAGTAAGCACATCACCCAAGGACAAGCATATATTTCCTTTTTCAGAGATGATACAGTCTATATAGAGGAAAGAGCTGGCAAGCCTCTCTCTCTACATTTGTAATCAATGAAAGAGCAGGCATCACAAAAGTTCCAATAGCCCTTAATGACACTCTCCTGTGATGAGGAAAAGATGCGGGCCTTGACTGATTCTTTTGAATACAGTGTCTCCCTCTGATGGTGGGGTTGCCAATTCCTCCTACTTCAAATGAGACAGTTTAGAAATTCAGGGGCAGAAATATACTAGAGTATTTCCCAGATGAGCAGGGAATCAGGACACCGAGATTTTACCTGGAACTCCGGGGCAATCCTTCCACATCTGTTTCCTCCTCTGTTCTAGAAAGAAGTCAATGTGGTTCTGTGGTTCTATGATCTTGTAGCTGATAATGGCTTAATGTATGTCTCCTCCTCCATATTTCCTCCTCTGATCCGTGCTCTGAGGAGTTTCCAATGTCAAAGAAAAACTCTAATTTTTAATTTGGTCTCCAGTTTTTAGAGGTCAGAGTGTTCTTCTGAAATCTGAAACTCACAAGGCACAGGCCTCCCTGACTTCAGCCATCGCCATCCCCATCCCCATTCCCAAGATGAGCAAAGTGAGGCTTAGGCAGGTGGAGCGGCTGGCCCAAGTCTCACAGTGCAAGGTGGGAGACATGGCCCGAGAGCCTCTGCCTTGCTGATGGTGCAGGAGCACTGCCCTGAGATCGGCCGGCGCAGGCCGTGCACGTCCAGAGTTACGCACACACGTAATGGGGGCAGGGGCTTTGTGGAGGGTGTTTAGATTCCCAAAGCTCGACATCTCAGGAACATGTTTTCATGGACAATTATTTTGATGGCTCCTTCTAAAACTAGTCAGTGGGGGATCAATTATGTGTGACAGAGACATGGGCCGTCATTTGATGCCTAATTAGAGGAATAATCAGACCTCATCCTGGCAAGAGGCACAGGGAATGCTGGCGGCAGTGGCTGTGGCTGGGGAATGCCCACCTCCAGGGGCTTCCTCTTATGGTGGCCAGGAATACAGCCCAGGGGACCCATAGGTGCTCTGCAGGCACCCCTCTCCTCTCTACATACCTTTGAGTTCATACTTGTCCCTATTCAGGCCTCCAGCATCTGGGCAGTGCCTTCCCTCAGCTGAAGCTCAGGCGACATTTAGTAGGGCCCCGCCCCTACTAAGGAAAGCCTCTCATTAGAGACAGAGGTCCCATGGTGCCCATGGGCCTCCTCTTTGCCAACCTGAGGTGGTCGTGCAGGTCCAAGCCTTCCCTGAGCTCTGCTTTGTGTCCAAAAGCCTAGCCCCGGTCCTCTATAGCCATGGCATTCTATGGAGCTCACTCCCCAAACCTGCCCTTGGGTGGCTCACAGTCTGCAAGGGAGACAGAGAGAGAATGAGGACTGGTGGTGGGCACTTTGGCATGGGGACATGGCAGCAATTATAGGCAGCCCACCCACTCAGGCGCCGTCAGAAATGGCTTCACGAAGTTGGGGCTGGCTGAGAAGGGTCCTGCAGAATGAGGAGGTATTCTCCACATGGTTGGGGCCAAGCAGACACTCAGTGGGAGGGCAGCAGAGGAGAAGGGGAGGGGCACCTTGGAGGCAAAGACCCTGTGTGTCTAGCTGTGCCAGACTGTAGATATGGTACAGAGAAATTGGCGGGGGGGAGTCCAAAGAGGGGCCGGTGGGGCCGGTGATGAGACCCTGGGGACTGAGACCAGGTGTGTAGGTGCAGGCCACATTCTGGGACCAGGGAGACCCTGATCCACAAAGGGCCAGAGAATGCAATTAGTGATGAGGGCTGGAACCGAGGGGTGCGACAGGGCTGGGCTGGCTGGGCTGGGTGAGCACTGCCTGGCCTTGAGTTGGAGGATCCTGCAAGTAGGTCAGATAAGCTGGGCAGAGGAGCTCAGTCCAGAGATCAGGAGGCGCTATCCATGTTCCAGTCTCTTGATCCAGGTCACAGACACCCAGCCCCCACTGATTCTGATTCCAGTTTTGATTCCTCTCCCAGCCCTAGCCCATGTGTTTTCCCTTCCACCGTATTCCCCACCACTGCTCCTTCCTATCAGCCCCCAGCCAGGGTTCCTAGGCGGCTGGAAGGGCTCACCCTCTCAGCCCACTGGAAACTAGAGAGTGGATACCAAGCCTACCTGAGGCGCAGGGGGGCCTCAAATTAGGACCCATCAGCCCTGCCGGGGAGCCAGAAGTTGCTGAGATGGGGGAGCAGGGGTACAGAATGCACTTGGAGAGACACCTCTCCTCTTCCTGTCCCAGTCACTTTCTGTCTCTTGAGCCTCTTCCAGGTCTCCTTCCATCACTCTGGCTCCAAGTCCCCAAGAAAAGGCCCCAGGTGCACCTCCAAGCCAAAGGGAAAGCAAGGTGGGCCCTGAGCATGTTGCCAGCCACTCATCCTCCCCCCTCAGAGCCCAGTAGTGGAACCTAGGCTGACTGCCCTAGTGGGCCTCTGAGACCCAGGCAGCAGCTCACATTGCAATCTCATGAATAACTCAGCACCCCCCTGCTGCCTACATGTCAGAGGAACTTGGCCCCTGGACCAACCTCCCTCGCTGCTTTAAACTTTAATAAGCAGAGGCTAAGTGGCAGCTGAGCAGGCTCCAGGGAGCAGAGGCAGGATGTCCTGGGCAGGGGAGCTTGGGCTGAGTTTGAGCCCAAGAGACGGCTATCAGGGCAGGCCCAGCTCTCCAGAATTCTGGCAGCCAAAGCAAGATGCGGTCAAGCGGGAGTCCTAAGAGTGGCCCTCAGCTTCAGGGGCCCTTAAGGGAGAAAGAGTAAGCTGGGTGACCTGGCAGAGATCCCAGGTCAAGGTGAGGTGGGGGCCCCCAGGAGAGCTGTGGGATAGAGTTGCAAATAAATCCAAGGATTACCAGCCAGTTTCTTACTGCCCAGAAATTCCCACCCTGAAGGCAGAGCTCCAACAAGGAGACGTCTAAGAAGATCAAGACCTCCAGGGCTTTTCCGGAAACAGGCCCCACTGGCTGGAGACGGTGCCCTGGGTAGACCTGCATGGACATCCCCATCAGCGGCAGAGACTTTCGCTGCCTGCAACTGGCCTGTGTGGCCCTTGGCCTGGTGGCTGGCAGCATCATCATCGGTGTCTCTGTGTCCAAAGCTGCAGCTGCCGTGGGTGGTATCTTTATTGGCGCCGCTAGTCTGGGTGAGCAGGTGCTGGGCTAAGAGGGGGAGCAGGGGCATGGTCAAATGAATAGGAATTGGTTGGGAAGGGTGGAAGGTAGAGGCGTGAGCAAGGCAGCTTTGGGGGTACAAGGGAGGGAGAGAAAGGTTGGGGTGAGGTTCCCTCCGTGGACGGCCAGGGTGAGGAGACGTGGAGAAGGGGGCTGGCTGTCACACTCCTCTCTGGCTCTCCAGCCTCAGGCCTGGGCTCTCACGTTTGTGGTAGGATTCATGAGCCTCTTGAGGCTGGGTTGACAGGGGGCAGGTGAAAGAGAACTGAGTTCCCAGTGGACTCTCCTTGAGCCAAGACAGGATGTAGCTCAGACAAAGGGTTTCCTTTTCTTTCCCAGTATGTCTCAGCAGTGGATCTGTCTGTCCAAGCATCTGCCCATCTGTCTACCTGGGCCAGTTCCACTGATATCTCCACAGCGATGCTGAGCACCATCCCTCGCCCCACTCCACCACCCCAGGCCAAAAGCAGAACCAGAAGCACCAGGCTGGTGGACTCTGGGTATCTGCACCTGCAAACTCCACAGACGCTTGGTCCGGGGATGAAGTGGGAGTGGGCTGGGCAGGCCCTGCTCTCCTGCTACCCCCCTCCCCCAAGTCTGTGTAGAAAGGAGTATGCCGAGGAGTCAGCAAGACCTGGGGTTCCTAGGAGATGGTGGGGCAGGGGAGAGCTGGTGGTGGTGGTGGCAGCTGGCCCCATTTCCAGCAGCTGAGAAGGAAGAAAGCTGAACCGCTCCTCACCTGAGTTGGGTGGAGCCAGGATCCTGGGCCTGCACTGCCTGTAGCCCTTTCCCCAGACAGGCACTTCTCCCTGCCCCTTTTGGGGCCAGGCGTTAGGGAACTACCCCACACACATACTCACAGGCTCACGTTTACACACCCAGAGTCCCAACCTGCACACTTGTGCTCCTCCAATACATACCTATATCACCTCATAGACCATCTCCCAGGCTCACAGCCCACCCGCAGATTCATGCATCTCGCACTCACCAGGCCCCTCCCTATCACAGAAACCCTCTGTGTCTCTCTTCCCAGGGCTCCTCATCTTGGCCTACCCCTTCCTGAAAGCTCGGTTCAACCTGGACCACATCCTGCCTAACATAGGTAAGTCCTCTCCACCCAGAAGATCCTCTGCCGAGGATTGTGTGAGACCCCTTGTGTATAAGCCTGTGACCCACTGTGTGGGGAAGCCAAGCCCACATGTGTGACTGCTCCTGGCTGTGTGTGTTAGAGTTGCTGTGTGTATGTGTTTGGGTGTGTGGCGCAGGTGTTGCCATGACTACAGTGTAGCAGACTTCAGTCTGCCTCAAAAGTGCCTGAACTAGCTCAGGGTGTCTAGAACTCCCATCTCCCCTGATAGGACTCTCCATGTTCCCCAAGCCTCCAAGATTTCCAGATCACTCCACTTTACCCCTGAGCCCCTACCGAGACCTTCCATCTCCCCCAAGACCTCAGGACCCTTGAATAGCCCCCTACCTCATCTCAGCTCCCCACACGATCCCATCTCCATCACGCCTGTGGGGGCTTCACATAGCCCCAGTTCTACCCAGGACCCTCATTTTAAAAAAATCTTCCATCTTCTCCTTCAAGGGCCCATTTTTTCCATCCCCACTCCCCTCCCACACAAGCCTAGATCGTGTGGGAGACCTAAACGAATGCAGTAGAACAAAGACAGCAACAGGGATGGAGATTATACAGCAGAAATGACTTCCCTTCCCAAAGCCGGACTTGATTTGAGAATGGCTTAGTGACCAAGGGGCTCGGGGTGATCTCATCCTGCAGGGAGCCTGAGAATCCACCCCCACCCAGGGCCAGACCATGCGGAGGGAAGATCCAGCACCAATGGCAATAAAGATGGTAAGTTCCAGAAACTCCGGAATCCATCTGCCACCTTCCCCCTCTGGCTGAGCAGCTCTGTGGGACCCAGGAGCAACCTGGAGGGGCATGCAGGAGCTTCCCCAGTCTCACAGAGCCCGCAAAGCCGAGTGGTTCATCCATGCGTTGAGTCAAAACCCATCTTGCTCCGAATTGAGCTGAGCCCCTCTTGTTTGTCCTCAGGGCTTCTCTGCCGTGCCCAGCGTCACGGACACCGAGACAGGGGGCAGCGCACTGCCCCTTCCCCTCCTCTAGGCCCTGTGCCCCAGTTTATTTTCTCACTCTCCTCTCCCATTGTGGAATCCAACTCTCAGCACTGGTACCTGAAACTGAGCATCTTCCTCCTACCCCATCCCCGCACACTGGAAAATTCCAGGGCAGGAGTTTCTCAAAGACAGTCCCAGTCCACAGGGTCTGTGCCAGTGGTAGGAGGCCTAATCTCAGCAAAAAGTCCCATCCCAGACACCGTTCCAAGCACTTTACATATATTAATTTGTTCCATTCTCAGAACAATCATATGAGGAAGGTACTATAGTTAACCCCACTTTATATATGGGGCAACTGAGGTGCAGGGTAATTAAGTGACACAGCTTGGAAATGGTAGAGAGATCAAGTGGTCAGCCCCTGAGTCCTGCCTCTAACCCCGCACTAGGCTACTGTCCTCTTGCAGGGCGTTCTGACCGTCCATACCTCTTTATTTATTTTTTAAAATTAATTAATTAATTTTTTAATTGAAGAAATGATTTAAATTTTTTTTGCCCCTGTCTGCCTTCCCTCCTCTCCCTGCTACCCTCTGATAACCACTAGTTTATCGTCCATGCCTCTTTAAAGTGGTCTAAAACTGCAGCCTGGGACTCCCTTCCCTCTTCATTCTGTCCTGCTCTGCCTCCAGGTCCTTCTGGGCTGCTCTGACCCAGAGATCTGTCCACTCAGGCAGCCTCGTGCTGGTCTCTCCCCTAGGAGTCCGAAGCAGCCTATCCACCGTGAGCAGAACTCTGGAGAAGCTGAAGCCAGGGGGCCGAGGCACTGGAGAGGGTTGAGGCAGGGGCCAAGGGGCTGCCCCCTGCCCTGCCCTCCCTTCCTGCCCGCCACACCAGTCTCAGAGCCCTCCTGGATCCACACCAGAGGTGAACCGGGCCCTGGAGACACCAGACCTGCATCTGTCCAGCTGACCAAGGCTCTTGGCAATAGATTCCATGTGAAGGAGGGTGGGGTCTGAAGCAAGGTGTCACTGGCAGCCCCACGGGGGGCCTTGTTTCAGGTTCTTGACCTGGCTTTGCTCTCTGGACTGCAGCTCAGCTTCCTTTCCTTTTTGATCTACTAGCTGGTTTCTCTGGAATTTGGGCCCCAGGGATTCCCCAGTTCCTTGCTCCATCCTGGCCACAGAAGTGAACCACAGGCCCACAGGAACCACAGACAGGGTTCTGGCTGAGTCCCTCAGCCCCCAAGGCCTGGCCCTGGGCCTCTAGGGCTCACCAGCTGGATCGAGGGGCTGGATCAGATTCTTTTGAGGGTATCAAAACTCCAGACAACCCCTCAGGGACCTTAGCAGCAATGAACCAGACGAGAGCGAATTCTAGACAAAGTGGTCACTGCCATGACAGAGCCCAGGTAAGGCATGGGCCTGAAGGCTTCCAGGAGGAAATAGCTCCCGAACTGAGCCCTGCCCTCTGAGACTTTTGGTGTTTGAATCTAACATTCAAGGCTTTTTGTGATCTGACTTCAGACAAGACCTCCAGCCTTCCTTCTCCCAAACCCTCTCACTGCTCCTGAACAATCTAAACATATTCCAGCCTCCAAGCCTTGGCTTACGTTCTTTCTCCTGAAGGCGGCCCTGTATCTCTCTGCCTATCAAAACCCCACACCTTTAAAGGCCCAGTTTCAAGAATCCCCTTAACCACAGTGCCCTCCTCATTCTCTTCCACCAGCCTGTGTCACTCTCTCTCAACAGTCTCCAGGCAGGTTGAAGTCTTCTTTCTCACAAAACAATTATTAATCCTATTTAAACCTACTGTATGTTGCCCTTTTCCAGTCACCGTCAGGGCACACAGTAGGTGCTCAATAAATGTTAATGCCTTAATTTAATGGGAGAAAACATTCCCCAAGCTTTCCCTAGAGAGCCACTTCAAGGCCCCATGTACCCACAGGGTTGGGGTGAGAGAGGCCTGGCCCAGGTGCCTGCGGCTGTGCAGGAGACGTTGCTCCTCCACCCACAGCACTCTTCACATATCTGCACCCGTAATGCACAGCAGTTGTGCGACCTCTAGACAGACATCTGCTCCATGTGGCCCCTGACCTGGTTTGGTGAGCAGAAGACAAGCTAGGAAGAGTCTCATTCTTGAAGGATCAATGCAGATGACACCTCCTCCCAAAAGCCTCCCCACAGCCCCAGCCCAAAACTCTGAGTGGCCCTCATCTATTTCCCCCTCTTGAGAGTGGGGGGCGGAGGGCTGGGCACATAGAAAGTACCCAGTAAATTTTGCAAAACCCAACCAAAAGTGTAAGAGACCATCTCACCGTACAGATGGGAAAGCTGAGGCCCTGCAAGGAAAAAGACTTGTTGGGTCCCACAGTGAGAGATTGTGGGTCCAGGCATGGCACCCAGATCTCCTCTATCTCCCCACCCAAGGCTCTACCCTCTGTTATTCTCTGCACAGGGTACAGGGACCAACTCCTTGGTCATGGAGGGACAGACCGCCATAAAGGGGCTCAGTTTCATAAACACCGTCCAGTAGTGGAGTTCCTCCAGCCTTAGGGGAGTCAGCTCCCCTCTTTGAGTTTCACTCCTCTCCTCCTCCCTTCTACCTGTTCCCTGCCCCTTCTTCTTTCCTCCTTTCCCTCAACCTCATTTTCATCAACAATAACTCAAGCTTGGTGGCCCCTCCTTGATCAACAAGGAAACACTTCCTCTTGTCTATCTTCAATCCTTACCTGCAGTGCCCCCAAAAGATGCCCAAAGGTGGAGGGGGTGGAAGTGAGGGAAGTGGAGCCTGAGCTGTGGGGAGGATGGTCCCCCACTCCAGCCCACCATCAACCCTTCCCAGCCACTATCTCCCCAAGGCAGGACTATAGTATCTCCAGTGCCTGGCAGGGCAAGGCACCGAGCAATGTCAGGGATCAGAGTGGAATAAATTAAGGAATGAACACATGGGAAAGCAAGAGCTATGGCCACTGTAGAGGAACTGAGTGGGGTTCAAAGGATCCTTGAAACTAGGTGTGAGTTCTTGAGGCCTGAGCCTCTGGTTCCTCTCTCTCCCTCTGCCATGGGCTCTCTGAGACCTCCTTCCCCCCAGTGCAGGTGAATGTCTAGATACCCCCTCCCCAAGTGTATCTCCACTCCTGGTACCTCCACTCCCTCTGGTCACAGGAGTGGTCCATGTGGAGACATACACTTTCTCCTCATCCATGCTTTGGAAGGTGAGGTTGGGCCAAGGAGGCAGGGGTGGTGTGGTGACTAGTGTTAGGGGAAAGTGCCCTCTCACCTCTGAGCAGCCCCTGAACTCCCTAATATTTAAGCACTGGAGGGAATGTGGACAGGGACAGGTCATCAGACCCTGCCCTGCCAGTGGTCTATTCAATAAAGGAAATGGGTTCTGTCCAATTGTCCTGTTTTGACCTCAACCGTGGCTGCGCCTGGCCGGCCTGGGGGTGGGTGCTGAGAACACACCAAAGGCTGGGGAGTGCTTGGTCCAGGCAGCCCTCTGGATGTCACATCCCTGCTGGGACAACCTGGGGGACTGACCAGGCTGGGGCTGGAGTCTGGGGCTAAGACTCACACCCTGAGTCCGCCCTCAGGGGCCAGGCAAGGGGCTATGAGGTCTTGTGCCTCAGTGTCCTTATCTGCAGATGGAGGATGAGGACAGCACCTTCCTCATAGGGCCACTGTCAAGATGGAGGGTGCCAGGCATCTATTTATATCAGGGAGAGTTTATGAATGGATGGGCGTATGAATGAAGCAGGAGATTGGAGGAGATGCTCTTCCAGCTGAACTCCAGGTTCTGGAAAGTCAGCACCTCCCACCCCCAGCCAGTCTTCTCTTTAACACAGGCCAGCCTGTTGGGCCTGGAGCCGGGGCACTCCCTCCCCATCCTTCAACCCCAGCGAGACCTTCCCAGCCCCACCAGGAGAGACTCGGCTTCTTAAGGGACTCGTGGCCACACCCCTTTCTGGGGGCAGGATTGGTGGAGGGTGATTGAGAACAAGCCCCATCCCTGGAAAAATCTCCCTGCCCCCACAGCTCCATCCCTACCCCCTCCAGGGAAGGTGGGGAGTCTGTTTGAGGCTGAAGACAGAGCCAGTGCGACCTGCACCCCTCGCCGCTGTAGAGCGAGTGGCTGTGTGTCCCCCGCGTACTCGGAATGTCGAGCCCCCGGCTTGTGGGAGGACTGGGAGTTCTCGGCAGGGTGCTTGAAACCCGTGAAACGGTGGAGTGAGGGGAGAAGGGCTGCGCGGAGGGGCAGCAGGACACTCGGTGAAATCGCCGCTCGTCCCGGGGTCAGAGGGGAGCCGAAGGGGCACGAGGAAGCTGCAACCCGCAGGGCCGCCTCCCACCGCTGGCCTGGCGCTCCGCCGGCCCCCAGCGCCCTCGCCCACCCGCGGAGCCCCGGACCTCCGAGTCGCCAGGCGGTAAGTGAGGGGGATCAGTCGGGCATCCCTGCCCCCACCCCACCCTAAGTCGGGTCCCTCCCCGCCATATCCCCGACTCCCGCTCTGCTCTCGGGGGATCCCTCCCTCCTGCTGGCGCTGGGTGTTCAGGGGGATAATGGCTCAGGAAGGAGAAAGCCACACAAGTTGGGGGTGGGCGGAGGGAGGGCAAGGGGATGAGACGAGAGGGGAGAAAGGAGAGGGTGCTGGAGAAGGGGATGCTTTAAGGAATGGAGGAGACACTCAATCCAGCCTTGAACTGCAGGGGACTGAGTATTGCCCAGACAAGAGGTCAGGGACCTGCAGCCTTGAGACAGAGTTATTTGAAAAGAGACAAAGGGAAACGGGAAAAAGAGAGACAACACAGAGTGGCTGCCTTGGGCCCCCTCTGTTCTACCCTGATCCCTCCCCCTCTTTAACTCAATAAAAATCTACCCTAGACTCCACACCTCTAGTCCCCACTCAGCTTCCCACCACCCTCCCCGGCCCAAAGCGAGGAGGGAATCAGAGAGAAGTGGGCACAGAGAGACTTCAAAACGAAGAGACAGAGGAAGCCGGGAAGGCAGGAGACATATCAGGGGCTCCTCCAATCAATTCCTTCCTTCACCATTTGTCTAACGAATCTTCCCTGGGCCCCTGGGAGACTCAGACATTCTACTGGGGATGCGAGTCGCAAGCAAGGCAGATATAATCCTGATCCTCAAAGAAGACCACTGGAGGATGCAGTCCTGGACACAGGAGTCGTCGGTCACCTGCTGATTTGGGGAGTTAAGGAAAGCTTCCTGAAGGAAGTGACCTCCCAGCTGCCCTCTGACAGATGAGTTGCAGTTAGCCAGGTGAAGGTAAAGTCAACATCATGGTTCAGGCCCAGGGAGCAGCATATTCACCAGATGACACCTGGTGAGCTCAGCTCCGCTCTAGCAAAATTCCAGAGATCCACCACCTGAGGGAGCCAGGGCTGGAATTTTAACCCATAGGGATAGATGGGGAAGAGGGCAAAGTGGTGTAGCAGTGAGACTGGAGAGGAAAGGCTGGATTCTAGAGACACCTGGAGGGAAGAATCTGCAGGGCTTGGTGGCGGATGGGATCGGAAATATGTGGAGGAAAGCCTGAGGGAGAAGGAGGAGCGAGGATGAAGGCCCGGTTTCTGGCTGTTGTCTGGGCTTTGTTGGAGAAGATGAAGTTTAAGGAGCCTATTTACAAGAGGAAGAGAATGTTTCTAGAAGGGAAGGTTAAGTGGAGTCAACGCTGTGGAAAGGTCAAGTTAACTAAGAACTGAACAGTGTTCATTGAATTCAGCAACAAGGAGGCAGCTGGTGGCCTTGGAAAGAGCCAAGTGATGGATCAGAAACCAGACCGGAGTGCACTGACCCTTGAGAAGGTTAAGTAGGGAGCATAGACAGTACTTTCAGGAAGGGAAGAGAGTGTTAAACAGGCAATGTGGGGTTCCAGGAGGATTTAGTTTTAAGAGATAGAGGCTTGACTGCCTCCAGGAGGAGATGCAGGCACAGGGAAGTGGATCGATGAGCACTGACTAGGAAGGGGGAGATTTCCCGGGAGCCTTGAGGACCTGAGACATGCCACAGACATGGATGCACAGAGGGCCTGTGCTGCCCAGTTTGTGATTTTCATGTCACCTACAAGGCTTAGCTGTTTGGGCACAAACTTGGAGGAGGCAGGAAGCTGGACTGACGCAGGGTTGAGGCTTTGCTGAGCAGCTTCTGCAGAAGGGCAAAGGAACAAGTTAAGTTGCGAGACAAGGTAAATTGCAAAAGAATACTAAAGTAAGGCAGTGTGAGTTTTTAGTGGATGCAGAAGTGGAGGCAAGAGACTTATGGAGAAACCGCGGAGAGTTCCAGGATCGTATCAGCTCAAAGAGCAGTTGTAGCAAGAGGCACTGTAGAGCTGTGGCAAAGAGTACAGGTTTAGAACACACACAGCCTAGGTTTGAATGCCAGCTCTGCCACATGTTATTACCATGTCTATGACCTTGGGCAAGTAATTCAACCTCTCTGAGCCTCTGTGTCCCCATCTGAAAATAGAGATGGCAGTAGCATCTACCTCTAGGGTTGTCACAGGGCATAAATGAGTTAATAATATAAAGGGATTGGAACAGTGTTTGACACGTAGTAGGTGCTATACACGTGTCTCCATAGTGGTAGCAATGGGGTTATTGTCAAGAGTGAGATGTCTGGATTTCTCAGAAGTAAAATGGTTCAGTGTGATGACAGGGTGATGAGGTCCTTAGCGGACAAGGGTAGCTGAGTTGAATGGAGGATTGGCCATTAGAGATAAGGAGCCAAGGAACTACTGGAGCATGGTGTGGGAGGAGGGCAGTTGTGCAAAGGATGCTGAAGTCCCTTGGGGGTGGGGAAGGTAGGACTTGGGCTGGAGGGGGAAGATTTAGTCCCAAAGCCTTGGAAGGAGGCACTTCCACTCCAGCCAGTCTGCATTCCTCTCTATCCACCCATCCTGCTGGCTCCAGGCAGCTGAGTTGCATGGAGTGGTGTCTGAGGTCCAGGCTGGCCACAGACATGGCCCCTGCTGGGGATGTGGCCCAAGGAGTCTGGTGAGCAAGTCTGAGAGCATCAGGGAGGACCCAGAAGAGAACAGAAGGCCCAGAGCAGTAAGGGTCACCTCACCTAGCTGGGTGTAGAGTTAGTCTAATGAACACAGAGCTTGATTGCTACAGAGAGAGTCCTGTGTCACTGGCACCCCTCAGCTGGGCAAAAACCAGAGCCTGCAGGACCAGCAGAGACCATCTAGACCAAACTCAGTGAAACTGAGCCCCGGTGAGGGGAACTGCAAGCACTTGCCTGTTACAGGCATGGAATCCATTATAAATGGGAAGGCACCCTCAGAGCAGCTGGAATAGGCTCTGCCTCCCACCCCCCATCACCTCTCCTCACTACCAAAGAAGGTTCTCTCCACCCCGACACTCCCAGGCAAAGGGAGTTCTCCAAAGGTACTTCTGCTGAGCAGCAGCTCATTTCCACCAGACAGGCAGACAACTGAGAGAATATCTGTCTGTCTACATGTTGGCCTGTGTCTGCAATTCTCAATGTGTGATGCATCTGTGTTTGTATTTCTAGGTATGTCTGATCACTGAGCATACATGTTTGTACACGTATGATGTGTGTGCGTGCATGCACATGCACTCAAGGATGAGGATGATGGGGCCAGGAATCAGATGTAGGAACTTGGAAGCTACACCTTCAGACTTCTTTCTCAAGCCTTGTTTCCAGCGTGTGTGTGTACATATGTGCGCACGCACGCATGCACGCACACACGCCCATGCCTATCACTTGGGGTGGGGAAGGCCCTGTAGAACTGGCTGTGGTGGGAGTGGTGGCATCTCTTTGGGCTCTGGGGAGACAGTTCAGTTGGCAGAAGCTGGGAGCTTCTAGGGCGGTGAATAAGCTGGTAATGAGTAATGGTGATGTGGGAGGTCCCCTGAGGAGGGAGTGTGGTGGCCAGGAGAGAGGTTTGGGGATAGAGAGAGCACTGGAGCTAGCAGGGACCAGGGCATTGGGCTGGCCCAGACTTTCAGGGACTGAGGGGGAACTGAAGGGCTAATATTAAAGGGAACAGAGGGGTTCTCAGTGAGGGGTAAAGAGTTCAGACTGAGTAAATGAGTCCCTCGATCTCACATGGAAGACAGGGGGCTAGGAACAGTGGCTGATGTCTGGGCCGAAGCTCCAGCCCCCTCACCTGGAGGCTCTTGGGCCCTTGGAGCAGGAACCTGGGGCCAGGAGGCCTGACAGTTTCAAGCAACTGCTCTCACACAACGCAGACATCCTAGATCCATGGACTGGGCCAGGGGTGGGGGGCAGGCTGACCTGAAGGGGTTTCAGACAGGGATTCTCCCCACTCCCTACCACTGAGAGTTCCTGCCTCCACGTACTGAGGACCACTCTCCTTGGGCCTCAAGCTTATTGATGGTTCGTTCGCTGGATAGTCATAATCAATTACTATATATTTTTAATAATCAAACATCTCTATATCTTCCAGTAAGTAGAAATTATGATGTAGCAGAAACAACATGGGCTCTTCAATCTAACAGAACCAGATTTGAATCCAAGCTTTACCAATTACAGCTGAGGAAGCTGGGGAAAGTTCCTTCGCCCTCCTGGGCCTCGGTTTCCTCACTGCGAACAGGGTTCAGGATTGCAACAGCTCACAGGGTTTTGGTGAAGAACAACTGTATTAGTGTGGGAAGAATGCTCAGCACTCCTCCTCCATAATCAAAAACTCTGTGCAGATTATTTCTCAAGGGAATGACTTAATCCCAGCCCAAAGCAAAGAACAGCGGTATTACAGATAAATGAATCATTTTTATGAGCCCTTTAGGTATATCGACAGTAATTTCTCAACAGTTTTCCATTTCCACTAACCACAAGTAATTCAAGGTGGGGCAGCAGGTTGACACGTTTGGAGACAGTAATCTGGTTAAATCATTCCCTTTACATTCAGACAGCTGAGGCTCAGAAAGGGGCCCCAGCCCTCTCAAGTCACCCAACCAGATCAAAATGACCAGAGGCTCAGCCTCGAGCATTTGCCTCTGCTCCAAACTGCTTCTGGCCTAGACTCCCAAATAGAAACCACAAGGCCTCCCCTGCCAGAGGCAGGGCAGCAGGGTGGTGACTATTTGATCAGGGTCATGGGCAACTTAACGGCCATGGTCAGAGCTCTATCTGGGTAGGGAAAGGCCTGGTTCTGGTCTGGCTTGGCCACAGACTCCCTCCATGACTTTCTCCACTCCAAGCCTCAGTTTCCCCCACCTGTAGATTAAGGGTTTAAACTAGGTGATCTCTACAGGCTCAGCAGCCTAGAGTGCTCACTAAAGAGAAGGACTATTCCAATCCTAGCAACTCAAGATTCACAGTAATGACCTTCCCTCCTGCTCATGCAATGCAATTGAGGGCTGGGCTTGAGATGAAGTAGAAACAGCTTGAAGGATTTGAGATTGCAATAGCATCAACTGGGAGGATCCTGCCTCTGAAATTAAATACTCCAGCCTTGAAGTGATCCATGTCACAATCCTTTGACCAGAACTAGTCACACGGCCCCACCTAATCACAAACTGGCCCTGAAGTGCAATCTTAACATGTGTTCAGAAGGCTGCAGAACCAGAAAGATTTAGTGAATAGCACCAGTGACACCCCACAATGGAGCTCAGAGCAACAAAACAGTATCCAGTACTGCAACAGCCCCAACTGGAGGGCCTCAGCCCGCCAGGTTGAAATGGTGCTGAAAATTCAATTGCAACAGCGAGTGACCTCAACACCTCACCCCTGTGCACCCCAGATCCCAATTAACCAGGATGGAGACAGGAAGGGTCCTTAGTTCTTTCTCTGCCTGGGGTGGAGACCCTGGGAATAGATTTATCTTCCACAGTCAACCCCACCAACCAGAAGCAAATAAGACTCATTCATTGGCAATTAGCACTTGGAAGCTCAGCCCCTGGGCAGGCATTTGCTTTTCTTGAACTGGGTGTGCTAAGCCAAGGAAGGAACAAAGTGAGTTTACCTTCTGGAGAATCACACAAAATACCCCCTGTCTCCTCCTTTGCTGTTGACATTTGAGCAATGTAAATGCTAATTTCAGCAGCTTATCCACAGGGCCTTGAGGAGAACCTATTCTCTGTGTTTCAGTCATTCAACAAGCATTTACCAAAGCTAACAAGCACTGTGCTAAATTGAAAGCGCAGGCTTTGGGGTCAGGACACCAGGTTTCAAATCTGGCACCACCACTGCTATTCTGTGGTCTTGGATGAGTTTCATCTTTCTGTGCCTCAGTATCCTCATCTATAAAATGGGGATATAACAGTAATACGTTATTGCAAGTACTCAGCATAGCACAATTAATTTAACAATCTGATGGTGCTAATTTCAGATTCTCATCTAGACTTGTTTCTGGCTAAGATGGACCAGCTTGTGTCAGACCAACTCACTCACTGAGGATAAGTAAAAATGTTAAACATTTAAGGACTCTGTTTAAGGACATGGGAGAGCCACCAAGGCAGTAAGGACTTGAAGGGGCCAAGATCTTGGAGAGAAAAGAATATTCGGTTTCACTTTTTCCTCTAAGGCATTTTCCAGTTTGTAAGGGGCAGGGGCCATGGAATTGGGATGTCAGAATTGGAATTTAGGGCTTGAAAAGGGGAGTGGTCCTGTTAAACACCTCCGGCTTTTTTTGGGATGGGGCAGGTGGCAGGGGGCGGGCAAAAGGCTATCCTCTGGGACTACTGGCTAACCAGATATAGACCAGACTCAGAAAGACTGAAGCACAGTTCTCAGTCAGTGCAATCCCAGATTGGTTTAAAATGACCTGTCCTGCCTGTCAGAAGCAAAACTAAATCTTCTCTGGAGATTTACTTTTGCTTATCCTCAGCTGAAGATAACATCATCCAGAACCTCATGCAATCTCTACAATGTTGGACATTTGATAAAAAATTATCTGATCTACAGCCATGCCACCCTGAACAAGACCGATCCTATCCGATCTCAGAAGCCAAGCAGGGTCGGGCCTGGTGAGTACTTGGATAGGAGACCACCTAGGAAGACCAGGTGCTGTAGGCGTAAAAAATAAGGGATTGTAAGCTGACAAGGTCCTTGCAACCTGTGAGGTCAACCAAGAGTTACGTCGCCTAAAAAAAAAAAATTATCTGGCATTCCAGAAGATAAGACTAAATGACCAAAAAGCAAGAATAATAACAGACAATAGAAACAAGAGATCTGCATGTCGGAGTTTTCAGACATAGACTTTAAAAGGTTTAATATGTTAAAAAAAATAGATAAGAAGAGGGAGACTTTCAACAGGAAAATGGAATCTATGAAAAATAATCAAGTGGCAATTCTAGAACTGAAAAGTTAAGAACTGAAATTAAGAACTGAAAAGATGAATTTTATAGCAGAGAAGACACAGGTGAAGAGATTAGTAAAACGGTTGGCAGATCAGTAGAAAAATAACTAAAGAGAAACAGAAAAAAAAAAGGCTAGACATACAGAGTAGAGTGTAAGAGACACATCGGATAATGTCAAATGGTTGCACATGTGCACAATTAGGGTCCCAGAAGGAGGGGAGAGTGAGAATGGGGGAAAAGACAATGACTGAAAATATCCCAAAACTGGGGGATAGTGGTTTAAGCCACAGATTGTAGAAGCACCAGGAAACCCAAGAAGGATAAATGCAAAGAAAATCTCACCTCGGCACATCATAGTAAAACTGCTGAAACCCAAAGACAGAGTCTTCCCTGTAAGGGAAAATAAGTGAGAGCCTTGGACCCTCCAGCTACCCGGAGCCTCTCCCTCCCTTATCCAGTGTCAGCTTTCAGGAGTCCGTTGTGAGGTGAGATGAAGGATCAGACTCCCTCCTCTCCCTCAGAGGCTCTCCCCAGCAGCCTCAGACTGAAACTTCCCCATAGGAAGGAAGACCTGCCTTTGTCAGATAGTGTTGAATATTGAGGCGGGAGGGGCATGAAAAGGGGTAAAATTGGGGGAATTTCACAGCCCCTCATGAAAGCAAATAGAAAAAGAGGCTGGGCTTTACCTCTATACCAACCCCAAGGGGATCAAACCCTTCTCTTTAAGATGAAGCAAGACTGCACACAGTTTGAACCAGATCATGTGTTCTCTGACTGGCCTCAGCATGTCTTATCTTCCTTTTAGTCCAGCCATGAGACCCCAGATCCACTTCCCTCTCTGAGCTTCTATTCCTCAGCTGTAAAATGCGGCTGATTAATAAGTATAAAACAGTTGTACCATTCAGTAATGTCAAGAATGTGAAGTGCTTTGCAAACTGTAAATCACTGTACCTTTTTAGTGGTTACTATTTCTCCCTGGCAGAACCAACAGCTGTAGGTTAAAGAGCTTCCTAAATGGGGAGCTTCCTAAAGAATCTGTGGTCTGAAAAGCCCTCAAAGGTCAACAAGTGCTTTTCTTTGCCATGATTTTGGGACTTCTGAATTCCTGCCAGCTTAGTTTGTCAGCCAGGTGCTTCTGGTTGGAGTCCCAGTAGAACTGCCACCTCTCACCATGGTGCCAGGGAAGAGAGCCCTGAAGTCATGAAGTCTGGGCAGACATGGAGGTGGCCCCCCAGGCTCTCTGATTTGCTTGAGCCATGCTGATTCCAACCTGTGTCTAGAGTGAGGACCCAAGCTGCCTCTCCCTGACACTAGCCTTTGTTTTCACTCACCTAGTCTTCAAATTATCTCCAATCCCACTGTGTACAGGCTTTGGACACTAGGGGACTTCCACCTGAGTGATAGACCAGTTGTTCTGTTTGCAAAGTCAGTAAGACCAGCCTCCCAGATCTGAGACCTTATAGCCCCCTTCTCTATCAACCAGCACAATGACAACATGGTTAACATTTGCTGAATTCTTACTATGTTCCAGGCTCTAAGCATTTGATTTAGCTTAAAGTATTTAAGTATCAATACACCCTATGAGATAGGTTCTCTTATTAGACCCACATTACAGATGTTAACACTGAAGTACAGAGAAACTACTTGTCAAAGTCATGCTCTAATATTCACCTGCATGCTCTGCTCCTACCTGTGGTACCATCTGATTATGCACCTCTCATCCCCACTCAGGGCCCTTTTCTGATACTTTTTCACAATCCCAACACAGCTCCATAGCTATGATCTCATTCTTTGAGGGCCTTCATACCTGTGATTTCATGTTATAGAACAGAATTCTCAATAGAAGTCTTAAATCCCTAGATGCTGATTACTTTCCCTTTGCTTCTGCATGTATTTCCAGAATTCTATAATCCAGTGATAGATCCCAGAACCAGATAAAACTAGAGACTCCTAGAAAGGAATTCTAGCATCTAGTGATCAGGCTTTGAGTCCAGATTCAATAGTACAATCCTGGAGGTGGGATGGGGGAAGGCCTGGAATCTCACAGAATGCCCAGTCTAGAAAGGACCCAGGGCCTTGGATCTGTTCCAGCCCAACCCAGCCTATATAGGGACTGTCCCTTCTTACTGGCCATCTGAAACATCAGGAGCTCCTCACTCTCATGTGACCACTCACTCCAGGGCCTCATCTGATGTTCAGGAAAGTTAATGTCACTGCTATACCTACCAGAGCCTAGGGTGGGGACACACAGGCCAGGTGCAGGTCATTAGGTCCTGGTCCTGGATCTTCGGTAAATTGCTAGACTTCTCTGGCTTCAGTTTCTTCATCCAGACAAGGAGAGGCTACACCAAATGATTTATAAAGCCCTCTATCACTGGAGAGAGGGAGTTGTCTAGATCCCAAGAGCTGCCACTTGCCCTCTAATTAGAACTACTGATAATGATTATCATTTAATGAACACCTAACCACTGTATTGCGCACTTTACAGCCATTCACTCGATTAGTCCAAGAGAGCTTCCTGGAGGAGAGGGAGTGGAGGGCTGTGTCTGTCTGGAAGCGAGAGGAGGATGAGAGGATGGCAAAATTAGCCAGAGCAAGTCCAGGGGCTGGGTGGGGAAACAATGGGTGTGTTGGGTGTGTTGTTGTTTCGCAGAGGCAGAGGCAGAGGCAGAGGCAGAGGCAGAGGCAGAGGCAGAGGCAGGGGGCTGGCCAAGATAGCCTCTGCACTTCCAGGCACCGAATGCAGCTCCAAAACTGAGAGTGGGGCTGGAAGCTGAGGTGCCCTGCTGACCCCGCCCTCTCGCTCTGTGTCCACAGGACGACTGTGAGCTCGGCTGCTGACATGGGGGCTGGTCCGGGCCAGCTGCAGGAGGGATCTTGATGAGTGTTCCTAGGCCGATGCCGCCGGCAGGAAAGAGCCAAGAACCCCCTGCACGAGCGTCCCCGGGCCGTGCCCAGGGCCGGCTACCTGGCCTGCCGTCGCCAGCGCTGTGCTGCGCCTGCGGTCTGTGCGTGCTGCTGGCAGGCGTGAATGTGACGCTGGTGGGTGCCTTCGCCTCCTCCGTGTCCGGGCACAACGTGCCGCTGGTCGTGGGACCCGCGCTGCTGGTGCTGGCATTTGGCTTTTTCGCGGCCTGCTGCGCGTGTAGCCGCCGCGGCCCCGCGGCCCGCCCGCGCTCGGCGGCGGCCAAGGACCAGGGCCACGGCGGCGGTGGCGCCGGGCCCGTGGCGCTGGAGATGGAGAGCAGCGAGCGCACGGCGCAGGACACCACCGCGGTGCAGCTCAGCCCCGCCGCCTCGGCCGCGTCCTCTGGCCGCTCCAGCCCCGGCCCCGGCCCCTTCGCCCTAGACGCCCCCATGCCTGCAGCCACCTACACGCCGCGTACCGACACTGTGCGGCTCAACCTGCCCCGGGAGCACGCCGCCCCCTAGCGTACCGGGTCTTGTCTGGGGCCCCTCTGTTCAGTGCCGTGTAAGAAAAAAGAGGAGAAAGAAAAGACAAGAAAATGGAAATTTTCATAAGGGCTGGGTGCTGGGCACAGGTGGCCTTATCTGTCCCATCTCTGGAACTTCTGGAGGGGAGAATGTGGTGATGGTGTGGAGGCACCGCCCCCCAGGAAGGAGCAGTGCCTTGGCCCTTTAGGTGGAGTCAGCCGGAGTCTGCCAGGCCTTACTTCACTCCCTAGGCTTGGTGAAACGGGGCTTCTGGACCTGGGTTCCCTAGCACCACCACCACCCATGGCATTTGGGCACTGAACGCAGCCACTTTGAGAGGGGCTAACTATCTACTAGCAAGGCTCACACCCTCAAGGGGCGGGAGGAAGAGGAGAGAAGGAGAGCAGTGTCAGCCTGGGCTCTCTCCTGTCCCCTTAACACTGTGAAAAGTCACCGGCTCCCCGCTCTGCTCCTCCCCACCCTCCCTGTCTCCACACCAACATGACCTTTTGGAATGAGTTAGGTGGGGGTGTCTGATTTTAGCCAAGACAGTACCTAAGGTAGAGCTGGGTCAAGCACACTCCACCCTTTATGCCTAACTAGAGCAAGGGGAGCTGAGGCTGGGGCTCCATCAGGGGTGAGTGGGGAGGGGCTCTTTTGACCCTGAAAGTCTCAGTGTGTCCCTCACTGTGCATTCCACTGTGCCTCGATTCTCAGTAAAGTTCTTTTGAAGTCAGATCCCTTGCAGTGGTGTATCTCAGGAGGGAGGGCCTGACTGCAGGGACTCTGGCTAAGCACCCTGGGTTCTGAGGTCCTCTCATCCTCTTGGAGACCTAGAAAGGGGCCCCACAGGAGAGGAGTCTTTTGTGAAAAAGACTGTCTGAGACTGGGGGTGCCTGTGAATATCCTTGAAAACAGATGTGTTGAACTGGGGGGTTGGATGAATATGTGAGTGTGCCTGTGGGTGATTGCCTGGCTACGTGTGTGAGATGGGGAACGTGGGAGTATTTGGGTGACACTGTCTGTCATCATACATGCATGTGAGAGTGTGTGGGTGTGTGTGTGTAGTGGTGGTTGAGGTGTGGGTCACCCAGTGGGAGTGGTGAGAAAGAAGGGCTCTCCAGGGCTATGTAAAGCCTAGACCTTTCTCCTGGCCTGGCTGGGCCTGCAGAGTCTGAGCTCAGCCTGTGCTCTGTCCAGGTGAGTGAGGACATCTGGTAGAGAAATGGAGGCTGCCTTGCAAGAAGCAGCAAGGGAGCTGGGGACTCGGGGGGAAACTGAGGCCAGCAGTACCCAGTGATGGTGGTACACACTGGCCCACCACCCCTTGCTGGCTGCGACTCCCTGTCATCTACTCTTGGCTTCATCAGCCTGGCTTTCTCTTTCCAGGGTGGGCTTTGCTGCTCTTCTTCTCAGGACCTAGGCACTTCCCACCAGCCCTGGGGCTCTGTCTCCCTTCCTCTGACTCCCTCTCAGCCTCTTACTCCCCCTCCCATTGACCTGAAGAGGAGTGAATCTATCCCAGTAGCTGTTGAGCAGATCATCTCTATTAATTCACATGGGTCGATGGGCCCTAACCTTTGAAACATTTAGCTCCTGGAGGCAATGAACTCTTCTCAAAGCACTTTCCTGCACCTACCGTGTGTGTGTGTGTGTGTGTGTGTGTGTGTGTGTGTGTGTGAAGAAGGCTGCCTCCATAGGCTCCAGTCCTGCTTCAGGCTCCAATCCTGTCTCCACCCTGGTTCACTGGTCTGCAGCCTCAGACGCCACCTGCTGCCTTCGTAGAGTAGGAGGCGAGGGGCCACTGCTGATGCTGCCTGGGAGTGGGGTCTGGCTCACCCTTTTCCCACCACCTTCTTAGTTGAAGGCACCCCCAGATTCTAGCTCTGGAATGCTAAGCCCAGCCCAAACCCCTCTCCCATTTGTTGGCAGAGGCCTGGAATTACACCATCAGGGCTCCTTCCTCTTTTCCCCCCACTAGAAGAGTTCCAGATCCTGTCTGGGAGCCCGGATGCTGAGGAAGAAGAGTGAGCAGGTGATAAGTGCTCAAGGTAGTGAACCACAGACCAATGGTATAAGTGAATAGAATGGGAGCAGGGTGGAGGAGCATGACATTAGCTCCCTGTAGTCCCGTTTCCACTGCCACCCCCAGCTGAAGGTCATCATTGGTCCCATCTGTGTTCCCTCCCTTTCCATAGGCACACCAGAAAATATCCTAGGACCCATTTTTCAATCAGCCAGCCCTAGCATCCCCCTACCCCCACCCCACATATCTCTCCAGGCCTGCCACACTGGGGGACGCCTCCCCTCACACTCTGTACTACCCTAGGGTAGCCAGCAAGGCCCAACAGCAGCCCCCTCTCACACTGACAGAGAAGATGGAGGATTGCTCTGTCCCCAAAACTCTGTAGGCCCCTCCCAGGTAGGCTCCAGGGGACCAGTGGTGGGGCAGGCTTCTGAAGGTGGAAGGTGAGGACATGATTCTGAAACCACAGGGGCAGCAAGCTCCCTGACCTTGAGGAATTTGAGCAGGGTTTGGCAACTCCTGTGGGGACACTGCAGAGGAGCCTGGGATAAGGGCTAAATCCTCTCACTCCCCCTCCTGGCCCTGAGACTCAGAATTGAGGCAGTGGAAGACACATAGTTGGTCTTTCTGAGAGGAAGGGTGCTCCTTAGGGCCTGGAGGTGCTCAAGGGTGACACAGTGAACCCTACTCCCCAGAGGGAGCTACTGATGGCCTGGACGAGGGATCCCACTAAGGGCCAGAAACTCAGATCCCCTTGCTCTCTTTTTAGTTGAAGAAATAAAGGCAGTCACTCAGGACCATTTTTTACTAATCGATTTAACAAATAATTCCTGAGCCCTACTATGTGCCCAGCACTGGGAATGTAGTGATGAATAAGCTGTGGGGAAGCTTACATTCTACTTGGAGGAGATAGATAATAAAGAAATAAGGAAGCAAGACAAAATACATTAGCTAATGGGCAGGGCTGTGCAGAAAATCACAATAGGAAGGTTTAACAGAGGGACTTCTCAGATAGCTAAGGAGGTCTTCTCTGAGAGATTACATTTAAGCTGAGTTCAGACTAACAAAAGTCAGCCATGCAAACAAAGGTCTAGGACAAGAATATTTCAAGCTCAGGAAAAGTCAGTGCTAAAGGCCTAAGGTGAGAATGGACTTGGCCTCCGTGTGTCAGGCCGGGAAAGCAGAGTTGTGGAGACAGGGGTGGGAGATGAAGTTGGCAAAGGTGGGGAGGAGGTGTATTGCTCAGTTCACAGATAAAGCTAAGTAAGCCAAGGTGAGGAGTTGGAATTTTATTCTCGGTGAGATGCGAGCCAAGGGTTTTAAGCAGGGAAGTGACATGATCTGATTTATGATTGTAAAGATCACTCTGTCTTTTATGTGGGAAATATAGTGTCGAGGGCCAGGAGGGGAAATGGGGTGGGTTAGAAGGTTATTGCAATGAGATAAGCTCAGGCTGGGATTGAGTATTGGCTGTAATGTGGACAAGTTCTACACTCACTTTTGAGGTCTCCCTGTTGGGAGAGTTTAAGAGGCATAAAAGAAGGGAATCTGGGAGAAAGTTCTAGAATTTTGGTTTGAGCAGCTGGGCGTATGGCTAAGGAAAAGCAAGGGCTATGATAAGATGAAAGGTCTGTTAGCCCAGTGGAGCTTCATATAGGAACTGGAGCTACAGCCCTGAGTTCTAGAAAGAGGTCATTGGGGATACAGACTTAGAAGTCACTGGCATTGGGGTGTTGGTTAAGCCCTGAGTCCAGATGAGACATGGGAAGAGAGGAGGATGGAACTCAGAATCTAGACTAGTCTAACCTCTGAATCCAGGGGAGAGAAGGGGACCCCAAGTTGCCCAGTTCTGAATCTCACCCAACCTTCTGCTGGTGCCCGTGCCTTGCTGATGAGGTCTGCGAACTAGGAATCGGGGATTCGGGAGAAATGAACTTTTGGAATATGAGCTCCAAGAGATTGAGACTTCTGTCTTGTTCACTGCTATGCACTCAGTGCCACCTGGTACAAGGTAGTGCTCAATAAGTATTTGTTGAATGAGTAAAAGGCATTAATCTTATCCCACGGCTGAGACTCCAGATCCCCTGTAATAGAAAATTATCAAGATGCCCAACTCTGGACAGAAAGGTAGAAAAGCTCCCTATGTCTGTGAGAGTTCCCCCGGCCAACTTCTGCTTTCTACTTCTGTGTGAGGAGGTGGGGGGACGCAGGAATATAGAGTTGGCTAGATGGGTATCAATGGACATCCTCAGAGCCAAGCTCCTAAAAGGCAAAGGCCAGAGGGTTGGGCCAAGCCTGAGGAAACTGACACTGCTAGAGAGTGCCACCAGAGGGCACCCTGGGCACACGACAGGGGATAAAGACAACTCAGCGCAGCCAGACTGCACAACTTTGCCTTTTGCTTTTCTGAGGGTCAAGGCCCTGAGGAATAGGAGGAGTGGGGAGTTAGGTGTACATGCGGGGCCGAGGGTGTTAAGTTACCCAAATTTACTAAATGACACCTACAAACCTGGAACCTGACCTTATCACAGAGGGAGCCCTGACCCTAGACAGACTTAGCCTCTACCAAGGTCACAGCCAAGTCCTGAGTCTGGTCATAGACTGGAACCTTTGCCTGAGTCCATACTGAGTCCTGGTCCGAGCCTGATCCTGGTCACATTCTGAGCCCTGACCCTGCCTGGTTCATGCACTGAGCCCTGATCCTGATCTTAGACTGAGTTTCACCTCAGTCCATAGACTGAACCCTGACCTGGACGCAGACGGAGCCTTTATCATGGACATACATTAAGCCATTATTCTGGTTACAGACTGAGCCCTGACCCTGATCGATACACTGAACTCTGATTCTGATAACAGACTGGGACTGATGCTGGTCAAAGAGTCCTCAATCTGGTCCCAACATGAAATCTGACCTTGATCCATACGTTGAACCCTGCCCCTGGACAAAGAATGGTCATCATCATGGTCACAGATTGAGCCTTGGTCCCTAAGACCTGCTCCCCCAACAGCCCCATTGACTTAGGGACCTTCCAGATTAGGCCCCCTTGTCAAGCCATGCTTCAGCCTCAAAAGGAATTGACTCTTGGAGCCACTTTTAGGGAGGAAAGATGGAATTCTGAGTCTCTAAATGCTATAGAAACTCCTGGACATTGAACCCCTGAGAGGCCAGGCAGAGAAAGGCCAGTTCTGGGCTATCTAGGATGTGAGGGAAGAAGGGCATCCAGGCCTTCTCCAGGTACCCCTGGGACTCTGGAGCAGGACCTTCCTGCCTGCCTGTGTGTCTTGGGGGACCTCTAGGCTGGGAGCCTCTTCCATCTCATTTCTGACACCCATGGAACCTGGGCAAATCTCTTCTGCTCACTGAGCTGTGCTCCAACCCTTGTTACCTTGTAGAGAAAATGTAAGGAGAAGGTGATCTTTGTGTGAAGAGAGTCAGGCCAGGCCATCATCGAGGGCCCCGTGTCCCCACCCTATTCCCTGGAAGGAAGACAAGCACTCTCGCTCTGGGTGTTCACTGGCCAGTCACTCCAAACAGGCAAGAAAAAGTGAATCATGCTCAAAGTGGCACCAGCCAGGCCTCAGCCCCAGGTTGACAGCAGCCCATGAGACAGGAGCACAGAGGTGCGGATCAGGTCTCTCCATACGTCTCTGGGGTCTGGTGAGTGTGAAAGGGAGGTCCGCAAGGTACCATACAGCCCCTCCCCCGGGCTTACCCACCAAATCAGTTTCTGTCCTACCCAGGGTACAGCCTGGATGCTTTGCGCCTACAGGGCCAAGCTCGCCTCTGCCAGGCCCATGGGCCTCTGGCTCACCTTGGGAGGCACCCAGGGTGGGGTGGGGGGCAGAGCCAGGCAGGAACCAGCAGGAGGGGGCGGCTCAAGAGTCAAAACGCTGACGCGAAGACATACCGAGCCTGAGGCTATCAGAGGCACCTCATTTGGTCCCTCACCACGCTTATTAAATTCCCTTACAACCTGTTCAGGGACAGGGTCTTCAGTTTCAGTTTACCTCATTTAGCCTGACACAATGACAGTACTTGAGGGGACTGCAAGGGAGTGCCTGGGCCTGTGTTGAGGTACTGAGCCAGCCAGGAAGATAATTGAATTAAGTGGCTTTTGTTAATGGTTTTTAAGACTTCGAAGTGTAAATAACATTTAGGGACTTTCTTTTAATGGGGCTGGGGTTTTAGAGACCCAGGGAGCTTAGAGGAGGTCCAGCCCAGTCCCTGCCCCTCTCCCCCACCCCAGGAAACTTGGGAGCAGAGAGGCTGCAGAGCTGACACGGGATGCAATGAAGTTAAGCTAGGAGGAGTGCGGGGAGGAGCCAGAGAAGGTAAGATAACTTCCTTGGGGGTCTTTAAACAAGACAGAGAGAGGAAGTGAACAAGAGAGGAGGGCATAGAGGCAGGGACTGTGATGATCTATCTGCCCAGGCCTGGAGTGCCACCATTGAACAAAACGTCCAGGGATGTCTGTGGGGTGTTACTGTAGTCACGGCTTGTGAGCGTTCAGGGAACCTGGCCTCCTGGGACGGCCAGTGTTCATTCCTCATCGAGAGGTCAGTGGGACTAGGAGGTTATGGCTTTATTGCTTATTGCTAGTGGGATGGTCTCCCCTGAGAGGCAGTGGGGGGCTGTGGTCATGGATTAAACTAGACCCAAAGCTTCCCGAAGAGGATTGGACTTGAACTGAGCTGTAAGAGAACCTGCAGATGGAGTGAGAAGCTCATTTCTCTAGGGGCAAAAAGGCCTTGGGAAGTTGGAAACAGGGACGCGTTGGACAAATTGTCTTAGAATTTCTCTCCTGGCTTTCCTCAGTTACAGCTTTTCCCTCCCTGCAGACCAGATCCAGGAGTTGGCTAGGCTGGAGGCAGAGGCCTCTGGGTTAGGTCTCGAGATACTAGAGGTAAGATGGGACAGGGTGGACCCTAGGCCAGCCTACAAAGGGTTAAGGCATTAATCGCCCTGCATGCGACAAAGGGAAGTGGGTTTTCTGATCCAGAAAGGATCAGTCCCTGGGACGCCCCATCAGGCCCTCCAGCGTGAAATTACACCCCAGCAGGGTGCTCCCCTCCCCCCTACACACACTACTCTCCTAGGCCTGGCACAGGATTAGGGCCTGGAGTCATCAGCTTAATAGATCCTACCTCCTCTCCCTACCCCATCTTTCCTGGGAGCCTTAGGTCGTGCCTCCAGGCCCTTACCAACCTATTTCCTCACTGTCTGTCCACCTAGCTGTCCATCAGTCTGGTCATCTTTGTCTTAACGGTGCGGTCATTCCGTCTGTCTCCTTGGCTGAACCATGACCCCAGCCATGGACTGAGCCCCGACCCCAGTCCCTATTTTAGTTTTTTGTAACTTTAATCAGTACCCCAAATATATTTGTTTTATCATTTATCTATTTGTCTTTCTCTGCAGAAGGACTAAGCACCCTGAGTGCAGTGATTGTCTCCTTCGGCACTGTAAACCCAGTGCCTGCTCTGTGTCTGGCACATAGATGGTGCTCAATAAACATTAGGCCCTTCCCATCCACCTTATAAAGACTGGGGTATGGTCCCTAAACTTTGGACATTGATGTTCAAGACCGAGAGGAAAGATTTAAAGCCTGTGCCAGGACAGGGCCATATCCTCAGGAAGAGACAGAGGGCTATGCCACGGCCTCTGCCTCAGGCCCAGCCTCATCTCTTAAGGATGCCAGGAGTGAGACGGACCAGAAAAGGGAGAGGCCCTGCATGGCCAGAGGCTGCTCATTCATCCTTGGGTTCCATCTCCGGAGACACTGTCATACCACTTCCTTGGGCCGCTGCTGGGCCTTTGCCACACGAATGTCCCTAAGCCCGATCTGCACCCACAGCTGGGCACACCCAGCATGAGAAGAAGTCCTGGATAGAACAGTTGAGGAAACTGGGGGTCAAATATCGAACAGAAGAAAAGACCCAGCAGGACATAAAGAAACCAAAGCTGTCTGAGATAGGCAGATGGCCAGTATAGACTACCCTCTAACTCTACGCAGGAAACAGAGGCTCCCAAAAAGCCAGGGCCACACAGCAAGTCCAGACAGCAAGACCAGGCAGGAACCAGGTTCCCGAAGTCCTAGGCAGAGCTAGTTCCTCACACCGCTCCTCCTATTCAATTAAACAAGTATGGTGTTGGTTGAACACCAATGCTTAGCCAGGCTCTGGGCTGTGCCAAGTACTGCTCAGGGAGCTCCATCTGGGTGTGGATAAGAACTGTACAAGGTGGCCAAGACGAGTCAAGAGAGGGAGGGGCTTGCCCTGCCCTGGAGCAATCAAGAAAGACTTCCTGGATAGGGTAGCACGTGGATGGTTTCTAAAAAGTGAATAGGCTTTTCCCAGAAGGAGGGATCAGCAGGAGCAAAGAGAGATGGGAAAGGGCACGTTGAGTGTGTGAGGTTTCTCAGGGTCCAGTTTGGTTGGACACCCCAAAACAGTGTGAATAGACATGTTGGATGTGCCCCCCACCCAAGCCAGGCCTGACGAGGAGGTGGTAGGTTTTGGCTCCACGTGAAGAAGAACATCCAAACAGTCAGACCGGGAGCAGGCAGCTCTGCAAGATGATGAGCTCCCCGTTCTGCAGGTTTGTGGGCGGGGGCTGAGTTTTAGTGACTCCTGCCCAAATGAGGACTGAACTAAAGACCCCAAAGAATGTCTATGTCTATTCTGAGAACCTGCAGCAAGAATCTCCAGACCATCCACAGACCTGGCCTTCCAGTAAGTAACCCCCACCCTCACCCTTGTTCATTCACTTGGGCTTGGCAGGATCCTGACGGCTGGAACGGGGGAGAAGGAGTGAGAAGGCAGGCAGAACTCCTTTTTCAGTTCCAGCCACTCACAGTGGTCCTGTTTGTACACTCGTACCTTCCACCTAGTCCAGTTGGAGGGACTCAAATCCAAGCCCAACTTAAAAATAGGGGCTGAGGCTCAGAGAGGGACTTTTTCCATATCCCCCAGTGCAAGAGGTAGGTTGGGGTTTACCAGCTACACAGCCTTTCTCTAGTCAGCTTGTCAAGAAGAGCAGGCTGAATGAAGTTAAGCCTGAACGAAGCGAGCCTTTCAGCCTATCTTGTAGGCCTTGCCTCCAGAGGGGCTGTGTAAGCCCGGGCAAGGCCCTTGGGTGAGGTGCCCTGAGCCTTCTAAAAAAAACTAAATCCCCTTTCATCTGTCCCATGTGGTGAAATATCCACCACAACCTAACCTCACCTGCATTCTTCCTGAGACATCGATTGGGCTCCTGTTTCCTGGAGCTCTCTCCTCTGGGAGAATCTTAACATATAAAAAGAAGGGGTCCTTTCCCTGCTGGCTGCCCAGTACATCTCCGTGGAGGCTAGGGGATGGATGGGGTGACCTATGAAGGACTCAGGCTTCCAGGTCTGCCAGCCTGCTCAGGTGGGGACGGCAACAAAGAATGGCTTTGTGCACACATGCTCATGCTCACACGTACCCGCACACGCCCCACACAAGCTCTTTCCAAGAATGGCTCTTCGAGCCTGGTTGCCAAGATAAAGGAGCCACTGGGCGGTCAGCCCCCAGGAGGAAATATCGCTCCTGTGGCCTTTGTTGTTCAAAGGGCTTTGCAAAATCTCCCACCTCCTCTTGGAAGGGATCCCGGGCCGAGGTGGTGGTTTCCCGCGGCTGGGGAGGTAGGTGATGATGGCACAGCCTCCCAGGCCTGGCAGGGGAGGAAAGCCCCAGGGGGCCAGGCTTGGAGTCATTAGCGGCAGCAGCAGCAGTTTAATCCTCCACTTCCATTATTCGCTCGCTCAGTTCCCACAAGCCTGGGGGTAGGTGGAGATCTCCCCATTTTATAGATGATAAACAAAGGTTCACAGAAACCTATCAGCTTATTAAACGGCCCCCCAGTGAGTTAATGCTAGAACTGAAACTGACTTGGCACCAGTCACAGACTTAGCTCAGCCCTGGCCACATTCTGACCTCTGATTGAGCTGTGACTAGCTCTAGACTGAGTTCTGCCCCTGGCCCTGACTGATCCCTGATCCTAGCCATACACAAAGCTTTGACCCTGGCCCCATTCTGAACCCCTAACAGAGCTGCGACCTGCCGCAGACTGATCCCTGATCCTAGCCTCAGATCGCCTCTCCTATTAGCTGTAAGGCCCCTGAAGTCAGAGACCTATGCTCCTCATTCACCTCTCTGCTTTACATTTACCTATGTGTATACATATCTCTGTTTTACCCACTAGACTATACATAGGGCTAGGGGCTGAGTCTATTGTTGTTTGCCAGCACTAATAATAGTGTAATTATAGCAATAACAAGCATTTATTGAGCATTTACTAAATGCCAGGCTTTGTGCTAAGTGTTGTCCAGATGTTATCTCATTTAATCCTCACAAAGAATACTGAAGTAGATGTTACCATGAGCCCATTTTACAGACGAGGACACTGAACCCCAGGTCATACCAGAAAAAGGTGTGTAGACAGATAGTATGTTCTTAATAGTTTCCTCCGCCCATCACACTCAGCTGTCTGGTGAGGGGTGGGAGTGGACAGAGAAGGGTCAGCTGTAAAAGGAACGGGAGGCACTTGGGCAGGTGGGAGAGGCTGAGGGCTTTCTGGAGACTCTGAGTTTCTGAAGCCAGAGAAGGGCTGAGTGAGTCAAGAGAGACTGTGATGAAGGGCAAGACCAAGTGTATAATTTGTGAAGTTCAATGCAAAATGAATATGCAGGGCCCTTTGTTTAAAAAATTAAGGATTTCAAGATGGAAACATCAGAACATTATGAGGCTTGAGCCCAGGGTCCTTGTGTGACTGCACAAGTCACACGCCCATGAATGTGGCCCCAAGAGGGGAAACTGTTTGAGGATGGATGTGTGTGGATCAGGAGACACGGATGCGAAAGTGGCAGCTAGGGCCGGGCCTGACTTGCATGCGGGTGTTTGGGCAGTATCTTCAGCAGGCACAGGGCAGCAATCATGGATCGCCCCTGGGAACCGAGCTGGCAGTTTGGCTGGGGAGGCCTGTATGTAGAGGGGAGTTGGTGCCACTATCTGAGTGTTGCGGGGGGGCGGGGGGGTCTGTCTGGAGTGTGAGTAAGTCGGGAAGAATGCACGTCTGTGGGGTGGAGCCACTATGTGAAACATTCAGGCAACAGACCAACTCTTGGCTTTGTGTCTGAGGGTATGTATGGGGGTGTGTACATGAGTAAGAGAGACAGACAGACACCCTGAGATCACGTGGTCCAAGGCAGAAGGCAGCATGTCCCACGTGTCTGAGAGGACGTGTGTGTGTGTGTGTGTGCGTGTGTGTGCATGTGCGCGTGGTTGTGAATAGGGGAGGGCATTCAAGGGTATGTGTGTAATTGGGAGTGTGGGGGAGAAAGTATGCATCTCCCTACCCTCCCTCCTTGGTGCTGGCCGGTGCTGCTTTCCCTGCTGCTGGGGCTCCCAGGTAAAGATGTCCCCCTGACTGCCCTGGCCCAGCCCCCAGGCCTTTGTGGGGCCAGGTCCCCTCTCAGAAACATTCCTGCCTGTCATAGAGTGGGCAGAGCCAGAGAGCTGCCTCCTAGGCTGCTGAGGTGATCCTGGGCCAGTGGTGTCAGGTTCCCCAAGCCAGGCCCTCCCTCCGCAGCCCTCTGAGGGCCTTTGTTGGAAGTTCAGACAAACTTGTCAGGGGGGCGGGCAAGAGGCCACCTCCTAATCGGCTTTCCCAGAAAGGAGAGGAGAATGAGAGATTGAGGGGTGGGGGTGGCTTCCAGCCCCAGGCAGCTCTATGGGAAAGAGGGGGGAAGGGCGGGCCCAGCTCTGAAGGGGTCCTAAGGAACCAGACCCCTGCACTTAAAGATCACTGGGGCCAAAGCCTAAGAACAGGAGGATTCAGGGAGAAGCTCCAGGGAGCCTTTCTCATCTCACCCACCATGGGCCATCTGAGCACCTACCACATGCCAGGCACACAGCCACTTAGCCCCTCGGCCGCCACCAGGCCCTTCTCCTCTTTATCTCACATGAACCTCCCAGAAAGCAGACTGCACATAATGATTCCCATTCAACGGAGGAGGAAACTGAGGACCAGAGAGGGGCAGTTATTTGCCCACACTAAACAGTGAGCCAAGAGCAGCTTGTCCCAACTATGTCATAGAATCCTCTTTGCTTCATAGTCAGTATTTCCCTGGGATCCTATTCTTAGCATCTCCCAGTGTGATTTTGTTTAGTATCATGGCTTCATTCACCATACCTCTGTTGACAACCACCAAGGTTAAGAGCATGGGTTCCAAGTTTAGCCAGGTTCGTACCTTGGGTCATTCATTAATGGTTATGTGGTCATGGGCAAGTTATTTAACTTCTCTGTACCTCAGTTTCTCCATCAGTAAAATGAGGATAATAGTAGTACTTATCACATAGATGTGTGAGGATTAAGTGCCAGGCACAGAGAAAGTGCTATATAAGTATTTGTTAAATAAATTAAAGTCCAAGTCAGCAGTGCTGACCCAGTACATCCCAATATCTTCCCTTAAGTAAACTGAAGACTCCCCAAATGCAGCAAGCAAGACCAGCCTGAACTCAGGCTCATCCCCGCCACACTCACCCCAGCCCGAAGGTCCCCATCTACCTTGTTACTAAGCCAGAGACCCAAGAGCATCCTTGGGCGCTCCCATGCCTACCTCACCACAGTAACTCTGCTTCTTAAATCTCTCATCAGTCTGACCCCTTCTCCCCACCCGCCACCCCCAGTCTGCATCAATGCCACCCTCCTCTCACCATGACATAACAATGGCCTCTTGTCAGTCTCCCTGCCTCCTCATGAACCACCATGCCTCAAACGTATGGGCAGAGTGAGGGGGGGATTTATTAAAATGAAAGTCTGATCACCCCACTCCACACTGGCAGTTGCTTCCAATGCTCCCAGCCCCGCCATGATCCTTGGGCTTGAGTCCAAGCTCCTGGCTTCCTTTTCCATCCTTGGGCCCTGATGCTACCCCTCCCCCACCACTATCCTCAGGCCCCACCCAGACAGGCCCCCTGCTCAGAGACTCACCCAGCTGACTGGGTGCTGCAGGGCTTTATGAAATGTGCCTCTCCCAAGACACCCTTCTCTCTTGCCCTCCTGGCAAACACTGGACCTAGGGGACCCAGATAGAAAGTTTCCCTCCCAAGGAGCCTTCTTGACCTCACCAGGCTGAGCTAGTGACCCCTATTCTGTACTCTCATAGTTCTCTATTTTTGGACCCCAAATCTCCCTGTGTTGTGTCTGGAGAGCACGGACCATGTTTTCCTTACTTGTTTCTGTGTACATAGCACCCAACACAGGGCCAGGCATAGAGCAGGTGCTCAGTAAAGTGCCAAGTGGATAAGTGATCAGAACTTATCACTTACCACGGGGTTACCTGGCCCTCTATGCCAGGGAAGGTGTGTGCAGTGGGGCCGAGGTATGTAGGAGGCAGGTCCCGGAGGGAGCAATGGGAGATTTGGGGCAGACATTTGATCTGCCAGCCCCTCCTAGGGAGGTGGGATGGCAAGGTGAAGGGGGAGTGCTCCCCGCCCTAATCCTCAGCCCCAGTGGGGAGAGAAGAATGCATCTCCTGGGATCTGCCTGCCACCCCTGGGAAGCCCAGCAGGCAGCTTCCTGCACACTATTCGGGCCGCTGGGGTTCTCCTACCAGGAAATCCTCAGAAGTGATGCTCACCCCACCCAAACCCCAGCCCCAAGCTTGCACCACCCCTGCTGGCTCAGAGGCCCTGTGCAAATACTCTGGAACCTGAAGAAGGGCAGTGAAGGCCGAGCAGAAGAGGTTGCCTGTCATATTTTTCTTGAAATGCAGAAGGAACCGAGATTTCACAGAAATAACTCCTTAGTTGTGCACTTTTTCTGCAGTTATTGCCTATACATACAGTCTCACAGTCTCCCTCTCTTTGCTCATGTACAAGTACGCACACACAGGAATATAAGCAGACATTTATGAATTCATGGCACAGGTTCTCACATGTACATACAGACATATAGGCTATAATCACACACACACACACACACACACACACACACACACACCCCTCTCCCTGAGTTGGGGCACCTTCATAAATCTCTAATCCATGCTGCTACCCACAGCAGAAACCCCTTCTTCATCCTCTACTTGCTCATCTCTGTGGACTCTTAAGAGCTTACTCCCTCCAGAGGCCACCTGTCCCATTGAAGAACAACTCTGGCTTTAGATTCAGTTGTGCCTGCTTGTCATGCCCCTTTTGCCCTGGCTTACTTGCTGTTTCCCACAGAATCCCTTGCCCTTTCCATCCTACAGACCCACCCTCCAGGCTGCTCTGAATACCTCCAAGTGCCCTGGCCCTAGGCCACCTACCGCATGTGTTTGGGTGAGGTCCACGCAGTCCAGAGACAGTGGAAGGAACCCTTCCCTACCCTGTCCTTCCGCTCCCATGACAACTCCAAAGTGACATGCCAGCAACAGGTAGGTAATGGCCATAGAGAGAGCTGTAAGATGAATACGGGAGTGGCCAATCATGAGGCAGGCCTGCCTCCCTCCTCCACTGAGCAAACCTTGAGATACTCACCACCTGCTCAGCCCACTGCAGGCACCTCCGGGAATGAAACTGGGCAAAGGGTTGTGCTGCCAGATTCTCTTTTATTAGCCAAGTAGGACAAAGAATAGGTCACAACATCACAGGAAGTCAGACAGACGGACCGATACACAGGACAGAGTGTCATGCTGCACTACGCAGGGGGCGGGGCAGGGGAAGGAAGGATTTGAGTCTTGCTTTTTCAACTAACAGAATAAATAAATACGGAACACATTGTTTTTGCCACAGACTGGCACAACCTCTAAGCACAAACGGTCACAAAACAGCTGGTTTGGAAGGTAGTCTGTACAGCCCTCTGGCCAAGGAATCGGGGTCAGGGCCCAGGCCCCTGGACCATGCTCTGGGGAAATGAGGAAGCAGGGAAATGGAGACCTCAAATAGGAGGGAGAAGTGAGGAATGAGGCTTTCCTGGGACAGTCACAGCTCAGGCCTCAGGGTGACCCAGTGGAGCTGGGGGAGGCTTCAGCTTCAGTCTTGGGGTGGTGGGCCATCCCAAACCCACATCCTTCGATCCTGAAGGAGATGCTCGATGCACTCTCCTCTTGCTCTCCAGCTGATTTCAGTAACTGAGGCTGGCCCCTGAAAGAAGGTGGACATCCACCAGGCGCAGAGACCACACTTCACCACATCCTCTGGGCTGACGGAGTTGGGTCAACTGAATGAGGAAGCGTTGAAAAAGAGCTGAAGAAAGCTGGGCTGAGCCTGAGGTGGGCCTGGCTGCGGCCATGACAGAACGTGACTCTGGGGTGGACTTGCCTCTTAGGAGGTCAGAGGAGGCTGCCTGGAGAGGGTGGTGATGTCCAGAGCTGTCGGATTCCAAGGCCCAGCGACAGTCATTCGCATCCAGGGACAGGCAAGAAGTTTCAGTCCCTATGCCTGGTCCAGATGAGATTTCATTCTGTTCAGAAACAGACCTTCCTGGAGCTGATCCCAGAGGACAAACCAAAAATTCCTTCTGTCTCCTCATGTCTCCGCCTCCTCCTTCTCTGGTACTCCTGCAGCTGTTGGATTCACCTTCCAAATCCCAGGTCCCAGAGCCTGGTTCATCTGATCCCCCACTCAGAAACTCTTACCTCCTGACTTGGTGTTTGCCACATGGAGATGAGGGGCTTTAGCCTGGATACAAAGCCCTGAGCCCCATGTCTCATGAAGCCAGACACCTCTTCCCTGTTTTCTACTTAGTCTCATTCCATTGCTTTGTTAAAATAGTTTCCTGGTCCAGACTACTATCCCCCTTAATTTTTTCTCATCTAACACCTTCTCCATCTGCTCTAGCCCAGACAGTCCCCCCAAAGACAATGGGCATCAACTGTTCTGCAAACCAATCCTAATGAGACACCAAAAGGCCCCCTCCTCTTCCCAATGGAAAAGGAGACAAGCCTTAAGAATTTCAGATGCAGCTTCTGTAAGCAGGAGGTGGACAGTTCAGTGGTGAGGCATACAGGTTTGGTGATCATGGCTCAGAATCTGTGCAAGCCAGCCCCCTCCTCCTACTGTGAACCTCTGAGACCACGTGAAGGCATGGAGATGGGGTGACAACAGAGACTTGCATTGGAACTCAAGAAAAGCAGTATCAAATCCAGATTGTCTCAACTAGAAGGAACCCATTATACTTATTGGGAAACTGAGGCCCGGAGACTGTGGCCATGCCCACAGAGAGCCTTGTGTATGCAATACCCGTTGCTTCACAGTAAGGCAATAGTAATTTTCTACTTCATATATTGTGTTTTCGACAGCCATTTTGTCATTGTTATGAGTTTAACTAAAAACATCTGAGCACAGACATGCAGAACATTAGAGCTGGATAGGACAGCACAAGCCATCTTAGCCAGATGGGGACACAGGCCCAGAGAGGCTATGGGATGGCTCAAGGTCACTTCTCTTTGAAAGAGAGTTTGCTGAACTGGGTTCCCAGTCATAAACAGGAACATACTCTTCTGTGCCAGGGACGAGCTGGACCGCAGCCCTTACCTTCAGCAATCAGCTCGGGGGCAGGATGTCAACAAGAACTTGAGACTATACACTGCTGCATGGTTTGCACTCACTGTGATCAGGACCTAGAGTTCAACCTTCATTCCTGGCTCAAGCGCACCCCTGCAATGGACACTAGCTGCTGAAGCTGGAGGCCAGGGTGTGGCAGAGGAGTATCACCTCTCTCTGAGAGCACCCCTCCCCCTGCTGCCTTTCTCCAACCAGAGAAGTCTCACCAAAAGGAGGTCTAGAGCCCTGTGGGCAGTCCTGGATGAGCCGGGCAGCAGGCTTCTGTCCTGGCGTTCTTACAGGCAGGGAGGCTGCCATTCTACTGCCTGCCCCAGCCTGACTCCTGCCTTCACTCCCCGCTTCCTCAATCTTAGGAATGGAGTCTCAAAGCTGAGAAAAGAGAGAAGAGAACATGACTCACTACCCCTTCTAGGGACCAGTGCCACCTCCTACCTGCAGCTCTAGTGGCTACAGGGTCTCCAGCTAGGGTCTGATCACCTCTAATGGGCATGGAAAGGAATGGCTGCCTAGAGAGGGTGCCAGTGCAGGGCGGAGACAGGCAGGTGGGGAAGAAGTAGGAGAGGAATAGGAAGAAGCAACATTACTAAAGCTAAAAAGTCACAACCCCAAAAGAAACATAGCTTGGGAACTGATGACACCAACACAGCCAGTACCAAAGAAAGAAAGTGAGGAAGGCAACAAGAGCCATGGGGCAAGATCCGGAATGGGGAAGACAAAGGCGAGGGGGAAAGGCTGTAAGGAACGGGACAGAGGCAGGAAGAAGAGGTCAGGGAAGAAGGAGAGAGACGGAGAGAGAAAGGAAAGCCAGAATGAGATGCAGGAGCTGTGGGTGGAGGCAAGGGCAACAGCGGAGAAGAGACAGAGCAGGCAGGGGCCCTGGGGCAGGCAGGTGCCTGAAAATATAGCTTTATATATTTATATTTATATCTCACATTCCACACAGCGACTTACTAGGGGGAAGAAGGGATGGGCGGGGGAGGGAAGGGAGGACGAGACACTGAGGTGGGGATCTAGCCAGTGAGAGCTTCTCACTCTCCCAGGAAAGCTGGGGGTACCCCAGCCTCTCACCTCCTCCCATTAGCCTCCATGGGATCCAAGCAGGGCCATGCAGAGGGTATGTAAATGCGAGCTTCACCTAGGGCTGGGGCTCTGGGGGAGGGGGGACAGGAAGCCGGATTCCAAGCCCCAGATCTCTGGGCTCATTCAGTGAATTCCTTGAGAATCACTGGGAATAACCATGGGGCCAGGTGGGGGGCACCCAAGACCCCTAGCTGGGTTGGAGACCAGCAGTCAGTTGGGCAGAGTATCGAGTCCCAGGGAGGCCGCATGCTGCTTGGCCCGAAGCCGCAGGTTCTCGATGCTTGTGGTTTTACTGTTCAGGGTAGCTGAGGCAGGTGCCAGGCCTGCCGGGGGTGCAGGCAGCAGTGGGGACCCCCACACGCCCTGGTGGGCAGCTGCGGCTGCTGACAAGGATTGGTAGTAGGACTGGCAGTGCAGTGAGCCCAGCGGGGCCATGTTGACACCCAGGTAGGGCACAGCAGCAGCAGGGGCTGGACCCCCCACTTCAAAGGATGAGTAGTGTACCAGGTTGTTAGTGGCTGCCATGTGCTGGCGGAACTGCTCCTGCAGACGGAAGAGGCTCAGCGGGGATGACGAGTAGGAGTGGGAGGGGCCCAGGAGGCTGCTCCCAGAGGCTGCAGGAGCGAGGGCTAGGCTGCCTGGAGAATCTGCAAGCAGAGAACCAAAGACTCAGGACAAGGCCATTGGTCTGCCAGGAGGGGCTCCCTCAGCCTTCTCACCCCACTAGTGCTGCAGATAAGACAGGCTTTGGCTGAAACCATATCTACCCATGTCAGGGATGCCTGAAGCGTCCCTCAGAATTCTGGGAGGGAGGGACTCAGGGCCCCACGTCTGACTTCTTGGGGAGTCAACTTTGCAAGGGTGGTCAGCTCCTCTTCCCCTCTCCTATCTGTGGCTTCCATCCTCCTCCAGCAGTCAGCTCCCAGCCCTTCCCTCCCTGCTTGGGCTCAGGTTTTGTATCTGAGATATGCCTCGTGTCAGAGCTCTGTTCCTTCAAAAGCAAAGCTCTGAGTCTCTACTGCATGTGGGAATCTCTGGTATCAATATGGTATTCACTCAGTATGCACAAGTATGTCTATTCTAGTTATTAAAATACTGGAATATTTCTATAATGATTGATAAATAGCTTTTGCCCTGAGCTCCCCCAAGCATCCCTCCCTTGCCACCCAGCTCCTTTCCCCAGAACCCCCAAGACCTTCCTAGGTTTCAGCATCTAAAGGGTGACCACCTGGCACTGGCTCGCTATGGCCAAGTCCTTTCTAATGGGTCACGCCCAAGCACCACATGTTAAAGATTCACTCTACCCCCTGCTCTGCCCACCTTGCACACCCAGGCCCTTGTCAGGCCGGACCTGGCTATTCTCCCTGGGGTGGGCCCCCCGCCCACCCGCAGAACTTGCCCAGCCTCACCTGCCTTGGGGCTGCCCCTCTTGCAGCCCAGCCCCTTGCTCTCAGCCCCAGGGCTCTTCTCAGTTTTGGGTTCCTCGGCCCCTGCCCGGGAGTCCTCCTCCCGGTCAGGCTGGTCCTCAGGGGCTGACTCACTGGCTGACTGCTCAGACAGGCTCAGGTGCATCTCAGCAGGGGGGTCACCGCTGGGCAGGCTGGGAGGCTGGTCAGTCTCCAGATGGCTGTCTGGGGTTGGGGCCTCCGTCTTGCCTTCCCCGTGGGAGCCCTCAGCCTCCTTCTGCTTCTGGAGCTGCTCTTTCTGCAGGCTGCGTTGCTTCTTCCGGAACTTGGCCCTACGGTTCTTGAACCACACCTGGGGACAGTGAGAGGAGCAGTAGGAGGGGGCAGGGAAGAAGTGGAGCTGTGGAGCTGGGAGCTCTGGGAGGGGATGTGCATGATAACACTGCCCTTGCCCCTCTAGGGTACATACCCTCAATCCCTTCCAAAACTCCCTTCCTGTCACCAAAGGCGTTCATGGAGACAGCGGTTACACTTTGGCACTGAGGGCTGAACTGCTGGCTCCTGCACAGAGGGAAGCCAGACTGATGGGCTGGTGCTTATCCACAAGGTCTTGTTAACAAGGAGCGGGTCGGGTCCTACCTGCACCCGAGCCTCAGGCAGATTGGTGCACATGGCCAGCCTCTCACGCATCACCACATCCGGGTAGTGAGTCTTCTGGAAGGTCTTTTCTAAGGCCTCGAGCTGCTGAGCAGTGAACGCTGTACGGCTGCGACGCTGTTTGCGGTGCTGAGAGCCATAACGGGCCTCCAAGATGATGTCTTGAAATGTACAGCCGTTGGAGGGCAAGGAGAGGGGGCCCATTTAATTATGGGAAATAGTTGAACCTTATACTTCTCTGACCCATTTCAGACACCCAGGCTCCAACCAGAGTTGGACCCTGACCCTTTCCCCTTGGAAGTCACCCATCCCCTCTACGTAGGGCTAGGTTTTTAAGACTGTGCCACCCTTATCATTCACTATCAGGATCACAGAGGTCTAACTCATCTCCATGAATGACCATCAGGAATGTGATTGGGGTGGGGGGTCTTCCTTATTTGGTTTGCGGGGGAGGTGGGGAGATGGGTGGGCATTGCCCTGAGGTCTTTAAAGTCCTAGGGTACTATGGGTATAATATTCTGAGACGACATAATGCTAATAATCTGTAAATCTGTGTCACAAAGGTCCTAACATCCTACGACCCTTAGATTCCGGCCCCGGACCATGAGAGGTCAGGCTGCAAGTTAGGATTTATCTGCAAAGTCTAGTTGGGAGAGGTCTGCTAGGTAGACAGAATTTCCTGGCACTTGACTCTATGTCTTCTAGGTAAGAATCTCATCATCCGGGTTCGCCAATGAGTTTCTGATGGCCAGACTTGAGGATCCTGCTCTTATGTCTCATCTGCAGAAAGCCTGGCCTCTGACAGGGCCCTGAGAGCACAGGAAAAGCTTGTTACATCCAGTCTTGACCCTTCTGGCCGCTTCCTCAAGGAGGGAAGGACAGAGACCAGGTTCTAACAGAGCGCAGAGACAGGGCTCGTGGGCCAGTGATTCCACAGTCCTGCTTCATGCTGGTAACACGAAAACCACCCAGGATAGAGGTCTGCCTAGGGTTGGTATCTATTCTCCAGCCCTTCAGCTTGACTGGTTCCTGGAGGATAAACAATAACCTCTCTCCCTGCCTCCCATCACCCACAAGTGGATCCTGGACTGCCTGTGCTGAAGGGAACCCAAGTTGGGTCAGCTTCCACATAAGGCTGCTGGAATCCTTCCCCAGCACTCCAGGGACTGGGGAATCATCCTCCACACTGGAGCAGAAGAAGGAGGCAACGGGGTTTCTAGGAGCCTCAGACCTTGAGCTGTTTCTTTTTCAGCTTAAAGAGGCAGCTCTGGACCCCTCACAAACTGGTGCTAATCCCAGCCCCAACTCAGCCTCATGCTCATGCTGATCACTCTGGAGCAAGGGAGGGAATGGGGACCTGTCTCAGTCAGCCAAACCCTGGTTGGGGGAGCAACACCTCAGTATCCTGTTGCTGGCTCCAAGGACTACAAGAGGAGGGTGGTTGCAGCCTGGGAGGCCAGGCTGTCTGTACCATTAGCTAAACCTCCTGCTGGAAGGTGAGGCTTCTATACAAATGCCCATCTGGAGCTCATGTACTTCTTGCTTCAGAAGTAGAGAATTGGGAGTAGGGCTGAATACTCCAGTTCTTCTGCCCCAACCAATAGAGGTGAGCCTCTGTCCCTGACTTCTCCTTTCTGGGTTCTGGCACACAGTCAGGAGCTGATAGGCTCAGGGAATTCATTTTAAACCAGAGAATAGCCATAACCAAGGCAGGACTGCACCCACATTTCTACTTTGGAGACTAATGCCCCCACACCAATTTGCAGAAGGTGACCAGGAGCTCAGTTGTAACCACTGAGCCCTGCCCAGAGGCCTGACAGAGTCTAAAGGAATGGGAGTGCTTCCCCCACCCTCCCTTCGAAGCCAGCACATCTCCTCAGGCCGAGTCCTCATATCCCATCCCATCTCTGTGCCTATGCTCATGCTAGGCCCTACTCTTTGCCCTTTTAAGGCCTGGCCCCTGTTCCATGACTTCCAGGAAGTCTTCCCTGACTACACCAATTGATCATGCTGCTCTGAGCTGCCCTACCATTTGATCTTAGCTACATTCCTCTTGCTATGCCCTCTTATAGATCTGTGGGCACCTGGTCTCTTTGGGGATACCCTGAAGTCCTCTGAGGACCTCCTGGCATAGGATGGGCCCACGAGGAGTCACCAGCTGCTCAAGGCTTGGCCTGAGACAGGATGGAGACAGGATGGAGACAGAAAATCACACTCCTTACCTATACTATCAAACCTTTCCCATGCCCACTGAGAGGCTGTCAGAGCAGTGCAATAATCAGTCGAACCAGGGGACCAGGCTGCAGCTCCTTCATGGGCATTACCTTGGGACTTGGGTAATAATAACCTCCGAGCACCTACCAGTCTCTGCTGAATACTTTGCATACGTTAGCTCAAATAACTTCCCACCTATCCTAAGGGTGATCACTGTCAGTGTCCCCTGTTTATTATAAAGGAGGAAACTGAGGCTCAGAGAAGAGAGATGGATGGACGACCCTGTAATATTTTTAGCGATAATGTCATGTTCCAATCCCTGATCCCACCCCTGCCTAGATTTAACCACTCTATGCCTCAGTTTCCTTGTCCATAAAATAGAGATAATAACCTCTCCTTATCGAGGTTGAATGATTTGATGCAGAGAGAGAGAGAGAGAGAGAGAGAGAGAGAGAAAGAGAGAGCCTCACACAGTGCCTGGCACACCATAGGTTTTTGAAACAAGAGAGCTCTCATTGTTAATAGACTCCCTGTGCCTGAACTATCCTCCCCTGGACACTCCAGCTACTTCTTAGCTGTAAAATTCTAAGCTAGTCCCTTATGATCCTACTTCACCCTCTTCAGCTGTGAGACAGGCTAATGAATCCCTCCCTCGCAGGGTTGTTAAAAGAATTTGGAGGCATAAGGCAGCTCCAGAGCCCAGCACAGTGCTGGCAACAAGGGGTGCTCAGAGAGTCACATCTAGATTTTGAATTGACATCTCTCTGTGATGCTAAGTGACCTGGGTCTTCCAGAACAAACCTCCCAGAGGAAACTTTCCCATTGCTCCCTCCCTCCTTTGTCTTCCAGAGCCTCCTCCCCTAGACCACTCCACCATCCTCAACCTTCATAGTCCTGTCCTCAAGGTCCTGTCCCCACAGCCCTTACCAGCCAGGCGCTCAGCCAGCGTAAGTGCATGCACAGACGGCCGGTAGTCAGGGGCGTGCTGGGCCTGCTGGGCCGCCTGCTGGTGCAGGTTGTACATGGCGCTGAGCGAGTTCATGGCGTGGAGCGAGTAGCCATTTACCCCGTAGTGCTGCATCGTGGCATTCGCCTGCAGACAAGGAAGATAGAGAGGCCAATGAGGAAGGGTGTCACTCACTACCCTGGAGGAGATGCCACCCCTAGCCGAGATCCTGGATGCCCACCTCACCCCCAAGAGCTTCTGTCTTCTTGCCCACGACTAAGAGTGGGAGAGCTCCTACATTTATTTCTTCATTTACCCACTCATTCATTGGTTCACTCAGCAGGGCTTATGTCAGGTTTAATACTCTGGGCTCTGGAGTCAGACTGCCTGGACTGGAATCTCAACGCAGCCACTTAGCTTTGTGGTTTGGGACAAGTTGCTTAACTTCTCTGACCCTGTTTTTTCCATTTGCAAAAAGGGGCTAGAAATAGTACTTATCTCATGGGGTTATTGCAAGGATTAAGAGAAGCCTTTACAATGAGCCTGGTGCACAGTGTGCTCAAAAGTGTGAGCCATCGTGATTTATCAGTCCATTTACTGCTCTATGCTGTCATCTCTTCTTTTGGTTGTCCAGGCACTTACTCATTTGTACATTCATTGATTCACTAGCACACTTATTATTTATTCAACAAACATCCATTGAGGCCCACATGGGGCCAAACCCAGAGCTGGTTTGGGGATATTGAGACATTCATTCTGATGAGATTGTGGATTAAAACCCTAATGAGCTACACAGACATAAGAACACTACTGTTGTGACTATTATATATTCACTACCATTACCTCCCTCTATTCTGATCATATTCTCAAGAAGCAAGCTGCCGAGAGCAATGAACCCCAATCACAGATGAGTCCACTGAGGCTTAGAGAAATAGCAGTAACATGTCAAGGCCACACAGCCAATCCGGGGCCTGCCCCACCTCACCTAGCTTTAGCCTCATTCGTCTGTGGCCAATTCATTAGAGAACGCATTCCTCCTACTGAGATGGCTCAGATCAGCAGGATGCTGCCAAGGTCCCATCAGCCCCGAGTCTCCTCTGGACCCTCACGGTCACTGTCTGAGCACCCATCTTGTGTTGGCCTGAATGTCATTTTTGGAATATGGTCCAATGTATACAGACTCCCAAAGACACACAGATGTTTCCTGTTTCCTGGGTATTGGGGGTGAGGGGAGGGAAGTTTGGGGCAATAGCAGGTCTGTTTGATAAGAGGAAGAATGTGCCCAGGTGCCCCAGCTCCCCAACCTCACTGAAATAGACACAGCTATACACAACCAAACAGCCACAGCACCTGCACTCACACACACTCAGACAAGCACACACGTTTCATATACAAACGCACATATACAGATATTCTTGGCAAGGCATTCACACACAAACTCAGCAATAGTCACAAATTCCATGTCATTATTTCTACAGTTCCACACAGACATTCTCATAAATATCTATCCATGCAGCAGATATTCCTACACACAAACATTACAATCACACATATTCACATGTTACTCATACTCAACAAATATTTATTAAGCACTCAACTACTAAGTATCAAACAAAGTCCCTGCCTTGGTGGAATTTACATACCAGGGGAAGAGGGCTATATAACAACAAGTAAATATATGTAATAATGTCAGACAGGAATAAGTGCTCTGAAGAAAAATAAAGCAGAGGAGGAGAATAACAAGAGGAAGAGGCAAGGTTATTTTAGAACGTGTGGTCAGGAAAGGGCTCTGATATTTGAAGTAAGCCATGCGAAGCTCTGGGGGAAAAGCTTTCTAGGCAGAAGGAACAGCAAGGACAAAGGCCCTGAGGCATGAACAAGCTCACTATATGTGTAGAACAGCAAGAAAACCAGGGAGCTGGAGCACAGAGAGGGAGGGAGCGAGTGGAAGAGAGAGTCTGGAAGGAGAGGAGGGAGACAGATTCTGGAGGGCGCATGGCACATTGTAAGGAGTTTGAATTTTATCCTAAGTGTGATGGAATCTCCTGGAGGGTCCTACATAGAAAGTAACATGATATGATTTGCTGTTAACGTCTCACTTTGGCTGCTTGTATGAAAAACCGACTACAGAGGGTCAACAAGGAAAACAGAGAGACAAGGCCAACTGCAGAAATTCAGGCCAGCAACGAGGTGCCTGTGGAAGGTGCCTGTAGGGTGTTAGGGGTGAAGATAGTAAGAGGTGGTCAAATTCAGGACATATTTTGCAGGCAGAATCGACATGATTGCTGGTAGGTTAGTTATAAGATGTGAGGCAAAGGAGGGAAAAAGGATGACTTAAGCTTTTGGCCTGAGCAACTGAGTGAAGATGGGTCATTTCCTGAATCAGGAGCATTAAGGGAGAAGTGGGTCTACGAGGGGGGACTGGAAATCGAGGTTTTGAGGGGACGCGGTAAGTGTGAAATATAAATCCAACTTCCAAGTAAGAATGTTGAATTGGCGATTGGATACACAAGTTGGGAGCTGAGGCCTGGATTTATAGATTTCTGCATTAACACTCACACATAACATCTACCAAAACATTTACTTATGGAAGCCCACTCTATGCACCGTAAACCTGACCCCAAAGGCAGAGATCTAAGAGAAAAGAATGAAAGACATGGAGACATAATGCATTTAAAGATTGTATGATAGAATATACTATAAACGATAAACCTGGAAAAAACATTTACCATATTAATGACATAGCAAAATTGATTAAAAAATAATAGCATAGATAAAAATAAAAGAGATTATCCATAACAAGTAAAGAGCTCTTGTATAGGAACAAAAAGATGGTCACCTTAATAACAGATGGCTACGTAAATGGAGAGACAGCTTATTAAGGAAGAAACATAGCCATCTGACATCACAAAAAGCTCAGCCTTACTTGTAACAAAAGAAATAAAAATAGAAACAAATTTTTCAACAATCAGATTAGCAAATATAAAGGAAAATTATCACCCAGAGTTATCTAGGGGAGTGAGAAATGGTCCTTCTACCTTGCTGACAAAAAACCTCTAGTCCCTGCATCAAAAGCCTTTAGAGAGAGCATCATTTGACTCAACAATTCCATTTCCAGAAATTTATCCTTCAAGTATGCAGAGATGTGTTTTTAGGAATATTTATCACAGCTCTGCGTATGATGGCAGACAATTGGAAACCTCACTGTCCATGTAGAGAGGATTAGTTCAGCAGATGAGGGGACAGTTGTGCCCGAAATGGAATATGGCGCCACAGTTTAAAATAATGATGTGTATCTGTATGTGCTGATGCTCACAATACGTTGTTGAGTGGAAGAAATAGGTAACAGTATGCATGATGTGATCCCATTTTTGTAATGTATGTATAAAAATGCATAGAAAAAATAGTCTGGAAGGTTATACAGACTACGTTAACAGAGGTTATCTCTGGGAGAGAGCAGCTGGGATTACAGGTGATTTTCACATTTATATTCGTTCTTTCTTTTATTGAGGGTGGGGATAGGGAAGGTTATTCATGTATTCCAATGGATGTGGGGATGGAGCCAGGCTCCAGAACATGTCAAGAGCTCCAGGTGAGAAAGAGGGAACAGAGTTTAGAAGTAATTTGACCCATCCCCTCCCCCCACCCTACTGGGCTGGAATGCCCCTCCCCCACCAAACTCTGGGGCTTTGTTGCTTTAAAGCTCTCTGCTGTTAATGTGGTGACATTTTAATTGACTTAATTATTGCTGATCCCACAGTTTTTGATGCACGACAAGTCTTTATTAACTGAAGCCGGGAGAGGTACCTCTCGTAGCCCCGTAACTCCCTCAGCCCACTGGCCCTCTAAAGGTCTCTAAGACCTTCCCAGTCTGGCCTCTGTCCACCCCTCCAGCTTGATGCTCTCCCCTTCCCCTGAACCTGTTAATACCAGATTACCTGCCACTTCTTTTTGTCACATCTGTGCCCATTGCTCCTGCTAGGCCCCCCACTCGAAACACCATTCCTGGCCCTCCCCCTTAACCTGACCAACCCCTCCCTCTCTACCAAGGACGAGTTCAACTGATATCTCCTGGGAAATGGGGCCTCCCCCAACTCGTCCCTAAGAAGGCATCTTTCCCCTCTCTAGGCTTCAGATAGCTAAGCTCAGGTCACAGAAATGATGATGACAACAACAAAACTAAAAGCTACCATTTACTGAACATACTCTCCGAGCCTAGCTCACCGCACAAGCACCTTCCATAGATTTTCTTAATTCCATTACCTGAATTAGAGGAGTGTGATGACACTTCTTTCTCCCCCAATGCACAGAGCTCCTTGAGGGTAGAAAATGTATCTCATGCATTTCTGTACTCCTCACCCCAGCCCAAATCACAGGATCTGGCACAGAGGTAGGCCCAGGAGATAAGGATCAGATGAATTAATAACAACAACTATTTTTTAAGTGCCTCAAATAGATCAGACATCTCCTTCATTCCTCCCAGTGCCCCAGGAGGTAGGGACTGTTATTATCCCCATCTTACAGATGCGGAAATGGAAGATGAGAAAGACTGGATAATTTCTTAAAGGCCGTGCTGCCACTAGGAAGTGGTGGAACAGGTTTCCACAGGTGAGGTTCTTCCCACTAGCTAGTGTTTCCTAACCCCAGTCACTCAGGCTCTTACTAAAGCATGTTTCATTCTAACAACTCTGATTTGACCCAAGGCAAGAGGACAACAGCAAAGAAAAAGCACATTTCCCCTGGTGTGTACACTCATGCATGCACGCATGTGTATGTGTGTACGTGTGTTGTGAGATGAGGCTGCCTGTAAGCCCAAATCCTCCCAGCTCAGCTCTCCTCTCCCCAGCCTCACACTCCTCCCCACACCTGGTAGACATCAGAGGCCCAAGTACTTTTGGTCTCCAAATTGCTAGGTAGGAGGGACAGAGGGGCCCTTGTTGGTAGAAGCTGCTTACCATCTGAGCTGTACACATGTCATACCTAACACACAGTCACCTGTCTGTAGCACATCTCATTGTTTATGTGTGGCTATGTCTGCATTCAGTCTGACTACAATCAACCACACAGCAGTAGTGTGTGCAGGTATCTGTAGTTATTTATCTCTGTGGGTGGGTGTGTGTGTGTGTGAGAGAGAGAGAGAGAGAGAGACAGAGAGACAGAGAGAGACAGAGACAGAGACATCAGAGGAACATACACTAAATGGTACCCTCAGAAGTCATCTGGCCCTTAACAGAGTCTGAAAGAAAACAAGAGAGAAATACAAAGAAAAAAAAAGAAAAGCAAGGACATGGAGCTGATGCAGCGAGATAGAAAGACCCATCAACACAAAAATAAATTTTTCTTTTCCATTTTTTTATTTCTGCAACACCTAGCACAGAGCCTGGTACACAGCCAGTGCTTAGTAAATAATAAACGTCAAATGGATGAGAAAGAACCGCAGACTAAGAGATGGTGAGGGAAGCAGGTCCACCACAGACCAGTATGGTCCTCCGAGCAGAATGAACACTCAGAGACCCTGTCTCACAACCTCCTCTGTCCCCAGAACTATAAGCCAGGGTTTGGGGTGAATCCTGCCCAGTGGGCCCTTTCTTAGAAATAGGGGCAGTCCAGACCTGTCCCTGGGATTCTCAGCCAAGCCTAGAAGCTGCAGCCCCATCCACATTCAGTTCTGAGTGCTATGAGCCCTATAGGGAGGCCAAGAGCCACCCAGGCTGGAGACCTGCAGGGCCTGCGGGAGCCTCTAAACAGGGCCCTGCACTCCTGGCCTCAGGCCGGGCCCTGCGTGGGCTCAGCCCACTGCACACTCCAAACAGAATCAATTATATATTTAAAAGGTGCCGCCCCGCAATTCCTGGCAAGCCAGGAGAGCCATCCATCATGGCGCGGCCGCGTTTCACAAGCTGTCGAATTGTGCTTACATTGGTTAAAAGAATCTTTATATTTCATTAAGCAAGCAGATCGGCGGATCTCCCGCCACAGGCGCCATATAGATGGCTTTAATTTTCCAAATCTGCAAATGCATCCGTTATGTCCCCGCGTCGCTGCTGGCTGCGGCCTAATGCCCAGCCAATCGAAGAATCAAGCAGAATTTTATTAGGGGGCATTTTTTATAAATTAACAGCAGCACTGCTAGGAAACCACATGCAAGGCATCTTTGATTAAAAGGAAAGTGGACCCTTCCTTTGGTCACACTGGGCTCAGCCACCCCACAGGCCTACACCACATCTCTCACCTCTTTCCTCTTTTTCTGAACTTTTCATTCTCCTGTTCTCATTCCCACACATAGTGCGGAACAAGGCAAAACAACTTTGTTTAAGGGAAAGCAAGAAAAGCAGGAGAGGAAAGAACCAAGATTCTCTGAGCAACTTGCCTCCCCTGTCCCAAGCATGGTAAGACACATGATCTCATTAACAATGACAGCTGCCTTTCACTGAACGTTTACCATGAGCCAAGCCCTCTTCTACCCACTCAACACAACCCTACTAGGTAGGAATTATTAGCCCCATTATACGAACGTAAAAACTGAGACGCAGGGAGGTAAAGTTACCTGCCCAAAGTCCCATAGTGAGTAGGTGGTAGACGCAGGACAGGAACTCTGGGTCGCTGAGAATCTTTCTGATATTTATGTCCAGAATGTGGCCAAAAGCTAGACCCTGGTGAGGAGTAAACCTGGGTATCAAAGGCAGCGGGAGGCATTGAAAGGTAAATTGTTGCCATGGACTTCCTTTCCTGAGAAATGCTGCTCCTCCTTCAGCCCTGGACATTCCCCAGTGACCCTCTGAGAGAAAAGGCTGTCCCTCCTACCTAGCAATTTGGAGACCAAAAGGACTTTGGCTCAACAGAAGAACATAAATAAATGAACCAAGAAGCACCAGCCCAGAGCTCTTGCCCCAGCCCATAGCTCAGGTTGCTATGTGACCTTAGCTAGGGTCCTATCATCTCTGACTTCTGCTGACATTGACCGAATGACTGCTCCAAGAGGGAGAGAAAGCTTTGCCGTGAGCAGGGTATTTGACTCAGGACCGGCCAGCCATCTGAGGGAGGCTGAGGAGGAAAGATTCCTTTGTGGGTGTGCATGTGTGTGCACACACATGTGTGTAAGTGTGTGTGTTGGGGGGAGTGACTGAATATGACGATCTAGAATTCTTCCAGCTCTGGGCTAGTAGGTCCAAGATTTTAAGAGAAGCCTATGCCTGGTACATGCCAGATACTCAACTATAGTAACCTCATTAATTTCTTATCCCAACTCTATGAGGGAGGTAGCATTATTATTTCCACTTTACAGATGAGAAATTGAGGCTCAAGGAAAATGAGGTGCCCGTGGCTGTTTGGAAATTGGGAAAGCTAAGCTCTCATCCCAATAAGTACCCCTATTCCCATGTCGGTCCTTAGTCTTGAGTTGCCATGAATTAGCAATGGAAGCATATGATGTAAGGGGATACCCAGACCCCTGCCCTACCCTGCCCTACCCTGCAGGCACAAGGTCTGGGGATGGGCTGGAGATGAGGATATCCCTGCATCCTCTCAGATGCTGTTTATTTTACAGGTGCTCCAAGAGTCCCAAATCCATTCTCAGGTCCCTGTTGAACCCTCCAAGCTCCTGAAACTCCACTGTCAGTATCAGGCTCTCAAAGGTGCAGAAAGCCCAGGAACCAACCTCTTCCTCACATCGCAAGGGACCAGATTTCTCCCAGCCATGCCCCACCACCACCACCACCAGGGGTTGGGTCAGAGCACCAACAATTCAATGATTCAATGTGGCCAGCAAAGCCACAGGGAAATACCCAAGGACACATTCTAGAGAAACATATAAGGGCTAATGGTAGAAAATGTAGCATCGTTTACTTCTGGGTAAGAGTTGGGGAGGTTGGGGCACGTTCACTTCCCTCAGATCCTCATTCTCTCAGGTTGCAAACCTCTGTCTGCCCCAATGCTCCAACAGTGCACATTTAAACTCGTTTCCATCTTCTCCATTTAAAACAAATAAACCCATCTCTTAGGTCAGTTATCTCTGGTCCCTTCAAATCCAAATTTCTTGAAAGGCATTTCCAAATTCGTCATCTCCACTTCCTCCCCTCCTGCTCATTCCTAACCCACTGCACCAACACCTTCCCACCCACCACTGAGACACAGCTCTCCAAAGTCACCATGTTCCTACCTCCTCCTCTGGGAACACTGTCCCTCCACCAGCATTACCTGGAGAACTCCTGATCCCTCATACTAGGCTTAGGCACCCCCTTCTCCAGGAAAGCTCCCCTGTTACCACAGGCAAGGTCATGTGACATTTTTGAACTCTTACCATAGCATTACCTCACTAAATCATAGTTGACAATTTGCCTGCCCCTCACTCGAGATATAATAACAACTGTTTTTGCCAGCCATCCTGATAGAGATCTGACAGGCAGCATTTCATTTAATCCTGACAACAATCTCGTGATTCCCATTTGATTGATAAGACAGTTGAGACCCAGAGAGGTAAAGTCACTTGCCCAAAGCCACACAGCTAAGCAGCTTAGCCAAGATGAAATCCAGGGAGTCTACTTCCAAAGTGTGAATTCAGTGCTCAACTAACCTCACCTTGCACAGGGCAGGGTCTTGCTCTGGAGCCAGTACTTAGTACCCAGCACAGGGAACATTAGACATTCATTCCACAAGTAAAGATAGAGCAATGGACCCTGTCAGGCAATGAACTCTCAGGTAGCGTAATGAGTTCCAGCTCCAGGGCTCAGATTCTAGGGGAAATGCAGATGGTCAGATGCCCTGGATGAGGGGAGATCAGCTCTGGGACATGTGCAAATGGCAGCAGAGCCTAGAACTGAGTGAGCCATTCTCCTCCTCACCCTATGGCCTGCCCTGCCCTATCCTGGCAGAGGAGACTCCACGTCCCCACGTAAAGCCAAGCCACCTCCTGGCCATAGCTGCAGCCCTGACCTTCCTTGCAACAGACTGAGCCTTGTTTCACGCCAACCAAGCCATGCCCACTGCTTTCACCTAGGTCATGCCTCATCCCCAAGCTGCATTTGATACAGGCACCATGCCCTCCACGTTGCTACCATTCACCACACACTGTCTTATCCACGTGGGTAGGGATAGCCATCCAGAATCTCTGGCATTCTCCCTCAAGCTCAACTGAGGGCCCTAGAAGTGATCCTGGAGTTGGAGCCAAGGACTTCAGACAGGTGGGCTTCAGAGTGTGTAGCTTTGCAAAGGTCAAATCAGATGCGGTACTGGACTCTGAGCACCTAGAGCTCAATTCCTCAAAGGAGATTCTCACCTTCCCTCTTGGCTCCGGGATGAAGGACAGGGGTAGAAGGAGGGACATGACAGGGAGAGGGCCAGGGTCCCGGGTGGGCCTCGGGACATACCCTGCCCCTGCGGCCCTCCAGAGAAGCCCGGGCGCTTAGTTCCCTACACAAACTGTTATCCATTAACATCCAATTATCCCTCGGTCCGAGCCATTAATTATAAATCAGCCGCTAATTGGGGTAATTAGCCCCCCGCAGGCTAATGGGCCGAGACTGAGGGAGGCCCCTCCCGCCTACGTCCTCAGGTTTTCCGAGGTCTTTCATTTGGGGTGGTGCAAAGAAATCAGGGGGCAGGAGTTGTTTCGGGTTTTTTTGTTTGTTTGTTTGTTTTTTCAGGCAGCGAAATGCAGCAGGGAGAGAGAAGAGAAAGTTAGTTTTTGTTGTTTTTTCTCTATAGCCGTACAGTTTCGGGTCTTGAGGGCAGCCTGGCACGGGGGAAGCCTGACCACAGCCCTGGAAGTAAGAATTGTCGGGATAATTGTTTGATTCTCTGCTTCCTTTCCACTATAGAGGCAGCTAGAGCGCCACAGACGAAGACCGAGGAGACTTGGACGGAGCCGGGGTGGAGCAGGGGACAGGGTGGGCCACCTGCATGTTCCTTGCCTCTCACTGGCCTGGAGGAGGCCGCCTCGCTCTCCTGGTTCTCCGTGGCTGGGGAGTCCCGCGGGGACGAGCTGGGCCACTCCAGGCTCGTCCAGACCCAGACCGAGCCGGGAAACACAGACTGCGGAGTCCCTGCGCAGCCGCTCCCTGCACAGGTGCTGGCCTCGGTCGCCTGGAGGAACTCGGGGAGGGGTGTGTCGTGCCGGCTCAGGGAGCCAGGTTCCTGCCCTGCGAGCCGACAAATAGATATAGGGCGCCGCTACCTCTCCGAACAAACCGTGGTGAAAAGGGCAGGCGATTAGAAAGGGACGCGAGACCCAGTGGGCTCCGGTGACATTGGGGTACACTGAAGCAGCGCCCGCAGCGGCGGTAGACTGGCCGAAAAGAGTGACTTGATCTGGGAAATGTGCTCCGGCCTGGCGACTGCGGATCCAAAGCACTCTGTCCTTTGCCGCTGCCAGAAACCCAGCTCAAGTCCGAAGAAGAGTTGGGGCGAGAGCTGGGATCCGGGTTCTGTGCGAGCTGGGACACTCGCCCATTCAGCAGCACTGAGACCGAATCAAATAAGTTGTCCGAAGAACGGACTGGTGACTAAACAGAAAGAGAGGACTGCTGGATGGCGGGAGGGCCAGACAGGATAATGGAGGGCCCAGCTAAGTAAGTACCCTTCTTACCAAAGAGAAAACTGAGGCGCAGGGACGCGCATTGATTTCTCAAGGTCAGAGGTGAGGGGTGCTCAGCGCTGGGCGAACGTCCAGACCCGACCACGCGTTCCGCTGGAAGCTCACGAGTTCCCCCAGCACCCCTCCTTACCTCACCCTCCCGCTCTGTAATGGGCTTTGGCGGGCGGCGGCGTCGCCCGGGGCCTTGATTAGATATTTATTGCTGTCATTTACATGGGCACCGCGGGGCGGCCGAGCGGGACCGTGGGGAGGGGGCGGAGGAGCGGGGAGAGGAATGGGAAAGTGGGGGAGGTGGGGGCTGGCTCCTGGAGGACCAGAAGCCCGGCAGGGGAAGTGAGCGGCGAGGCCTGGAGAGAGCAGGGGGAATGGGAGCGTAGAGGACAGGCCGGAGTCGTACACTCCAGGGCCTTTCTGGCTGCACTGGGCCAGTTTGAGAGGTGGGGCTGTTGGCCTTTGCCCTTGATGGGTGTCTCCATGTGATACCCGTGAGTGTCCACGTGTGCATTTAACCTGTGGGTATATAACTGTCTGTCAGACGGCTTTGTGAGTTTATGTCCAGCCTGTGTGCCCCTATGTGTATGTACTTCTCACCTGGGTGTGCTTGAGTGAGCTACCCATAGTCCAGTCCAGGTGACTAACCCGTGCATCCAACTGTGTGGTGGTCAGTGTGTGTATCTATGTCCCAGGGTCCATCAATCTGGACTGCCTGAAAATGTGTGTCTGTGTTCAGGATTAGGTCAGAGATGGGGCTCTGCCCTTGGATCGGTTTCTCTCCCGTTGCCCCCAAAACCTACACGAGGTTTGGGTTTTCCAATTGCCAAACCCTATCGGCTGTCAGAGGTCCGAGGAGCATCATCCATTCCGGGTCTGACCTGGCCAGAGAACTGTCAGCCCCTCGTCCTCTAGAAATTTTGTTTTCTGCTCAAGTACCGCTAGGCAGTATGTGAGTGTGTGTGGAAGGGGTCCCCAGTACAAGATATGTTTGTATCAGAGCAGAGAAACAGCTCCAATTTCGTGGCCACACGGGACCCTACATGTGACAGTGGCAGTTACAGGTGTTCAGGGAACACCCTCTGCCCCCAGACACTCACCCAAGGCCTTCGAAGCTGACCTGCCAGCCCACCATCAGGCCGAGCCCATCCCGAAGCCGAAGTGCTCGCCTTCGCGGTCGCCTTCGCCCGGGGCGGGTTTCCTCTCCTCTGCAGCTCAGCTCTTCTGTTCGGATTTCTACGGAGGGTCTGTGAGGCCGCAGCCAGGTTCTCGCGTCCTTGCAGAAGTCCGGCCGCTAAGGTCTGCGGGGTTAGGGGAAGGTGTTTACCTCCCTCCTGAGTCGCGATTTCCTGATCTTGTCCAAAGAGTGTCTAGCCCGGCCTCGAAAGAGAGGAATTTGAGCCAATTATCCGGATAATTTGTTCTCACTAGGCAGCAAATTCGATTTTTTTTTTCCGACTGCCTACACACACATTAGCACAGTTGGTTCGCAGAAAGGGGAAGTAGGCATTAAATTCACCGATCCTTAGTTCAGAGTGCCTTCCTCATTGGGGGACGACCGGCAAAGGCGAGAAGTGAAAAGCGAATCCCAAAAAACTGAAAACAACTCACTCCACCCCACCTAAAACTGATAGGCCACAGGACTTCTAGGAAGACGCCTGCCCGGCAACCCGCCTACAGCGTACAGGATCCCGAGCTCGAGTGAGGGGAAGCGTCACCGGCCACCGGCTGTCGCAGCGGCGAAATGGAAACCCGTAGTTTTTGCGACTGCGGCGGAAACAATCTCTGCGATGGGAACAGCCTGTCTGGCAAGGACCATCGAGTCAGTGGAGCCCTCTTCTCTCCCCTAGTTCTGAAACCCGAGGCGCCCCAGGAAACCAGCACCCGCTCTGCCAGCCCAAGGCCCCAGACTTTTCTAAAACGAAAAAGACCATCTCGTACCCCGGGCGGAATCGGCTCCACGGGTTCCCTGCGGGGGGTATTCCAAGCACGGAAAGAGGGCAAAAAGGCCGCGGATTCCGGCCTCCTGCCACCCCCAATCCGGACTCCCTCATCCGTCAAATCACAACACTGAGGATCCCCCACACATATACACACACACTGGAATCCAGGAAAAGTTCAGGCTCCAGATTCCGGGGGAATTTGGAGAAGTTCTGCTCAGGCCCCCTGTGCTCACCACCAGGGCGTCCGCGGCCCTTGCGCAGGGTCTGGGAACTTGTGACAAGCGAGAAAGTTCAGCGGGCGGTGTCCGCGACACCGCCTGTTCCGGTCCAGGAGCGGTCACGGACACCCGGATGGGAGACCCAGAGACTTGACACTCCGGCAGTCCCCGCAGCCCCTCGGCCGCTCCACCAGTGCACCGCGAGGCTGGCTCCAGGGCTGGTCCCCCAGCCTGCGGGTCCCCACCAGAGCTTCCCGACCCAGGCCAGCCGAGGCCGCCGGACGCAAAACGAATTCCAGGGAACTACGCCCGCTGAGCCCCAAACACCCACCTGGGGGGCCTTAGCCTGAGCCGGCGTTTACGAAGACTGAGGACGGCAGCGAGCGGAACCACCCCCAACAGGAGAATTCGAGCAGAATCGCAAATCAAGAGAAAAGGCGCACTCGTGAGCCGCAACAGAGTTTGAGCGGGAGTCGCGCAAGCAGGACTAGAGCCGAATCCCGGGCGATGCCCTGGGCACTACGGGGCTCGCTGGGCGTTATGGATGCAGAAGCTGGAGAGGCATGGGCGGCCCCTGCGCTCCCGGGTGGGGACCTGAGCGGCGGGCGGCGCCTCCTACCCAGCCCCAGCCCGGGGCTCTGCGACGCCCGAGGCCGCATCTGTTCCGCATTACCCCGGCCACCTCCTCCCCACCCCCTCCAAACTGAGAAGGATTTGTCTCCGCTTAATATCCAAACCTTTTTTGTATTTATTTTTTTTCGGGGGCGAAGTAATATCTTCCAAATGAGGCAAAACCGTGACGGATCCGAAGCGTTCTCTGCGGGTGCCTGCGTCTCCGCGGGCAGAGGCTTCCGTCTCTGCCTCAGCGCGTTTCTGCCCACGGCTCACTCTCCTCTCTTTCTGCCTCGGAATTTCGAGTTCTGCGCTCTTTCTGGCTCTGAGTTGTTTGCTCTCTCTTACTCCGTTTTTCGCCCTGGATGTTGTTCCCTCTGTCTCTCCCTGACTCTGTCCATCTGGCCTTCCCCTCCTCTTCCTCTGTTCCTGCGCAGTCTGTCTGTCTGTCTCCAAGTCCCTGGCCCCAAGCAAACTTTCGATCCTTCTAGCTGGCATGGGACTGCAGGACCACGGGGGGGAGGCGGTCCCCCTACTTCCCCGCCCCGGCGCCCCTCCCGGTTCGGCCCTGCCAGCCCCGCCCGCTCGCACCTGGTCTTCCCGGCGGGTGCCGCCGCCGCCGCTGCCATCTACGCGCGCTGTGGCCGGGCCTGGAGTTTTAAACGGCGTTTCCCGGGCGCCCAATGCGGGCCCACGCGCTCCCAAATGGCCCCAGTGGCTGCCAATCACGCTCCGCTCCCGCCCCCAGCCCGCCCCGCCGGTGCTGCAGAGCCGCTGTAGGCCTAGGTCGCTGGGGTCCCACCGTCGGTGAGTCTGTGGAAAAGGCCAGCGTCCTTCATCTCTGAATCTCTGTCACTCGGCCTTCGGGCCGGGATCTCTACCTCTGTCCGGTCTGCAGAAGCCACAAGCCGATCCCGGGGGCGAGAAGGGGTCTTGAGAAAACTTCCCCTCCCAAGGCCTCACCCGAAGCCGACTGCTAGGGGCTAAGCTCTAGGGTTCTAAGCGATGGCGTAGAGGCGCCCTGACTCCCTTCCCCGCTGTTCCCCCAAGATTGGCCTTGAGCTTTGCGCGCGCGCGCGCGCGCGCACACACACACACACACACACACACCCTCTCCCTATCAGTCCCACACCACCAGCAGCCCTGCTATGCCTGCGGCCACCACACCACAATACCCCACAACCCGCAATCAGAGCTCACTGCCCGCGCACTCGGCCCATACGCAGGATGGCACTCCTAGCAGCCGTCACCTGTCTGGCAGCTGGAGACCTCTTGGAGAGGCTGCCAGTGTGACATTCAGCTTCACACGCAGCACACTCACCTGTCTCAAGGGAGACAGACACATGATGCCTGGCTCACAAGGGGAAAATCCTGAGCCTAGGGCCCTGTGAGTTCCTGCCAGTGCACCACTCTCTCTAGGCAGGACCCATTCACAGGAAGACAGTGTTCTGGAGCTGGCTCTGGGGCCATGTGGTGATGGAGGCTGCCTCCTGAGAGGTGTCTGAGGTGTATGCCAGAGGGGCAAGTTAACGCCCACGCTGTGGGCTATGCCCAGTGGCAAGTGACTGTCTTGAGGCTCTGTGTGTGTGGCTACATGGAAGTGACTGAGAGGCGCTTGGCCAGGTGCATGCAGCACGTGGAATATGTACAGCCTGTGTCCCTGTATGGCTGGGATTCTGTGGGGCCTGCCTTTGACCACAGTGGCAGCAGCTGTGAGTTGCATGTAGAGAGTGTCCTTGTGACCGGTGCTCCCATGACCACAAGTTTATGTTTAACTGTGGAGCCTCATATAGCCATTAAGTCCTTTCTGTGTGTATAACCAATCCTTATGTAATTGTAAGTTCAAATGTGGTTGTGAATCCAGGTGGCTGGGTGCAGGATGGGACACAGGGCAGGCATGAGGTCTTACACTTGGGGCCAGGCAGCTGGCCCCTGGTTCTGACATTCCCTCTGTTCTGTAAGCGAAGCCCCCTAAGTCTAGCTCCTGGGAGCTGGGCAGTGTGCTTAGGGGCAAAGGCATAGAGAAGTGGGAGGTATTGGCTGGCGCACGCTGCCAGTAGGTTTTAGAATCCTGGCCTGGGTTAAGAGGTCAGGAATTTTGGCCTGGATGGAGCAGAAGGGGCCAGTAGACAGATTTGAGGGTTGATCCCCAGGCACTTAGGGTCTGAGCGCCTCAGGGTGGGCGGGAGCGGTGGGCCTCAGAAGGGAGGGGAGAGAAGGGGGACGGTAAGAGGATTAGGCTGCTTAGACCCTTTTCTCCCACCAGGATCCTCCACCCCCGCCCCAAAGCTCCAGAAAAGATTTCTTCTGCCAAAGCAAAACCGTTTAGGCTCCATTTAAAGGAACAAGAAAGGTGGAGGTGGGGGCTTTAAATAACCTTTTAATTTCCCTTCAGAGGTCCGATCCTGTGAGGGAGGGAAAAGGAAGAACAGGAAAAGTAATAGAAGGGAAGAGGAAGGGAAAAGGGAAGGGAAGGCTGTTTCTTTGGCTTAGATAATCAGGACAGCGGACTGCTGCTCCAAATGCTGGAGAAACGGTGGAAAGGACACTGCGCCCCCACCTGGCTGCCCTCCACACACAATCACGCAGATCATCCTGGAGAAAATTGCAACCCCTACACACACACAGTCCTTCAGTCAGTCACACATACAGACCTGGATACAGGTGCATATATGGAGGGTTATACTTAGACACACACGAACAAAGGTATGTCACTGAAGTCCCTTCCATGGTAGCACAGATGCGGAGTCCCTCCTTGCTCCTAGCCATCCCTACTTGGTGCCAAGGGCATTTGCTGAGAGCATGCCCCCAAGAGGAATCTTGGCTTCGATTGGGATTCCCCTTCCAGAAGGAAGGAATATCATCTTTCTTTGCTCAAGGACCTAACTCCAACCCATCCCTCCCTAGTTTCTGCCTCAGACTGGACAGGAGCTGCTGGGCAGACTAGAGGGATGAGGATCCCAACTCAGCCTGAGCCTGACTTAGGGCCAGGCCTACCAGGCTCAGACTAGGGAGGCAGGGCTGTTGAGGATAGTGCAGGTGCTGCTGGTGAGCTGAGGGCTACTAAGGGCTCCAGGTTGTAGGGCACAGGTCCTAACTAGGCACCTGCTCTTTGAAGGAACTTGTCTGCCACACAGACTCTGAGCCCAGCTAAAGAAACCCTTGCTAGTCTCCTATTCCAGGTTCCTGCCAGCGTCAGCTGTCCCAGCCCTGGAAATCTGGAGGTGGTGGCTGCATGGCTAGTATGCCCTGAGCCTCATGGTACACACTGGGCCTCCACAGACTGGAACTCCCAGATGTCTGGAGCAGTCACCACAACCAGATCACACCTACCCTCATAGGGAAGCACAGGCCTCCACAGGGGAACATTTGTGGGCAGAGAGAGCACCATCTCTCAGCCACATTCCCATCACTGTGTACTTCCACAGATGCTACACAACAGTGCTGGGCTCTGGGTTGATTGTGGATACTTATAGGGAGGGAGACGCAAAATCCCTAGAACGTGCTGGGACCGAAAGAGAGGAAAATGGGATAGGAGGGGTAAGGGGAAGGTGTCCTTTAAGGAAGCCTGAGGCAATGGGGAGCTTGGCATGCCACGATGTGGGTGGGTTTTACTGATTTAACAAAATTATTCTGAAGGTGCTACCGTCTAGACAGGAGCTAAGAAGTGGAAATGATTCAGGGCCTCCCTCCCTAGCCTGCTCCTGGAGCTTCCCCACCTGCACCCCCAGGGCTGCGGTTGACACCTTCAAAGGGCTTAAAAGGAAGGCATCCCCAGACTGGCTGAGGACCCGCCCCCAATAGACTTTCCTGGGCTTTTGGGGCCTGGAGTGGAGGCAGCAGTACATTTCCCATGTGCTTGTATGTTTGTGTGTATTCATTATCCTGAGACTTACATGTAGATGAGTAGTTACATGTATATACTCCTACATGTGTGTAACATATGTGTACACATATTAAAATAGGCAATATGTGAATGTAGACCGTGCCTATGTAGATTGTGTTTGCGGGGTGTGGGGTAGAGGTAGGAGGTGGGCGTGGGGGAGAAGAGTGGTGTTGGGAAGACATTACTAAATTGGACCAAAGTGAGGGGTAGGCAAGGGATAGGTTAACTTCGGAACTTGGGAAAACAGGGCTTCAGGCAGGCCTGAGAACTCCAACACCACCAGGTGCCAGCCTCTGTGAAGAAAGATCTGGGAAGTGAAGGTCCGAGGTTCCCCTAGAGTCCCAAGGCAGACCCCGATCCCCGGATTTAAGCTCGGATTAGAGTAGCAATGCCAGCCCTCCCCAACCCCATACACTCATTCTGAAAGAGATCTCCGTAGCCTCCTTGGCCACTCACAGCACGAGAGGGGAGGAGGCAGATGCCCTGATAGGGCCACTCTAGGCATTCCCCGCGGGGCAGAGGATACCCTTGAAATTCGGGAACACCCGGCTACAATGGAAGAGGCTTGCCAGGGAGACTCGAGACCGTGCCCCTCCTCGCTTCTTCCCCGAGGCCCACACTTCTCTGAGTCCAGAGGAGCCGAGAGTCAGAAAGCCTGAGTCCAGGTTTGAAGTGGGGGCGCCCGTCCCACTCCCCCATCCCGGTCCCGCTCCCGCCCCTGCGGCTGGCGCTCCAGGGGTAAGTAGCTAGGTGGTGGGCGGCTTAGAGCTAATTCGAGAGTTAATGGCAACGGCCCGGCCCCCCGCGGTCCCCTCCACCCCCACCCCCGCCCCCACCCCCGGGCAGGGCCTCGGGCCGCCCGCATCTGCGCGGTCCGCGGCGATTCATCATCTTGATCCATGGCGCGCGCTGACGGCGGCCCCGGCCGCGCTGACAAGACTAACAAAGCAATTTGCCACGAGCCATCTCCTGGACAGGTTATTAGCGCGGCCGCCGCTTAAAGAGCCCTCCACACCAGCACCCCCACCCCACCCCAACCCCGCCCCGGAGCCGGGCAGCTACCTGCTCTGCCCCCTCCCTCCGACGGGCTACTGCCCCTCACCGCCCAGAGATGCCCCTGCATATTGCTGGCCATCTCTGACCACCTCAAAGTACTTCCCACCACACACCCAGTTCGCTGCCGGCACGTTCCTTCCTCTCTCAGCTAGGGTTGCTACCTGTTTGGCCCCCTCCCTCTGATGGGCTCCTGGCCCGCATGTGCTTCTGGCCCCTTTCCACAATCTCTCAGCCTTTCCTCCAGTACTACCTGACTTATCCCCTCATCTTACTCTCACTTTTCTTCTCTACCCTCCTCAGTTCCCTACCCACCTCCTTACCATCAGGGACTGAAAAACCTTACGTATTCCCAGCTTTAGGAGGAAGGGGTTCTCCTGCTGTACCTGAGTTTCCTTTGACCACTTTGGCCCCTAAGTAACCTTACTTTGGGAGGAGGGGCTGCCCAAGGCCAGCTGGGTAGTTATGGAGGTGGAAGGACACTCTGGCTTCTCCAAGGATGAAGTGACATGGTGAGTTAGGTGGACTTTCTCTGAGGGTAGGCTATAAATGCCAGGGGAAAAGGTCTGGCCCCATCCAGACAGAGGCTCAGAGAAATGCAGGGACTTGTTCAGGGCTACACAGCAGGTCAGGGCAGAGGAAGGACTGGAACCATGTGTGACTTCCCAGGCCTGAGCTTACCCCTGGCTGCATCCCCTCTGGGAAGTAAAGGAGGCCAAGAGATCAAGGTGCCCTCACTAAGCAACTCCCCTCCTACCTGTGTACAGGTGCAGTGAGGGGTGGGGAGAGCTATTTGTGCAAGTGGGTGTATGTTTGGACAGATTTATCTATATTACATATATGTGTGTATAATGAGAAAGAAGAGCTTGCCACACATTCAGATCCCCAAAAGCAAAGTACCTTTTTGGTCATTTCAGACAGAAGTCTATTTCTTGAGAGAATTCTCTGGGTAGAGTGGAAGTGATCTTGATATATATATGTATATCAAGATCCTTCACAGACTTGATATATATATCAAGTGCACTAGGTGAGCTCCTAAGCGTGAGTCTGGGTGCATGCATAAAGCCAAGTGTTGCACATATGTATACTTGCACAGATGTGTTCAAGTGTGTCTCTGAATATATGTAGGTGTTACTTCGTGTATGTGTGTGCTGGGGGCTAAGCGTGTCCCTTTGCATGTACATGGAGGCCTGGGAGGGGCCTACATGTGGCACATGTGTGAATGTGGCTATGCACACCTAGGGTAGCTAGACTTCAAAATAGGAAAGAGCCTCCACCTCCTTGTTCACTCCTCTCTTAGATCCAGCTTCAATATTTCCAAACCGTCAGCCTCCAAAGCTGGGTAGTGGGAAGAGACATAGTCCTACTCTGAGAGCCTGGGAGAGCTCCTTCTTAGAGAACTGGATATAGGAGGGGAAGTTCTCTCTGCAGGGCAGGCTGTCTTGAACTTCCACCAGGACGCAGGTTGGTGCTAAGCACCCAGGTTGGGGCAGGGGAATGTACCATGTGTCAGGAATCTGGCTTTTTTCTTTTCCACTGGCCAACCAGGCCATGTCTTCATCCATGGGGAGGCCCAGCTCTGTCGCTGCCTGCGCTACCACTGTGTCCCTGACGTGAAATATGGGGGGCACAGGCCGCGCTGGGGAGATTTGTCATCCGTGCTCAGCGGGTGACTCTATCTGCAGACTATTAGAGTATAAAATATATTTTACAAGAGTTTTAGCTACAGGTGACTTGCTCTTTATTACTAGATGTGGGCAAAATCAATACTTCTGTAACTAAAAGATCATTTATTTTGCTTTTTGAAACATTTTTCAACAGGGGCACTGGCTAAGCTTGCAAAGCTATGATTAAGAGTTATGGCGGCGCCTGTTTCCCTTAACCCTTTAAGTCCCACAGCCCAGGCACTCCTAGCACTAGTACCTGCCTGTAGAAAGCCAGACACACAGATACACAGACACACATTCCCAGTTGCAGCAAACACACTGACCGAAGTGCACAGGCCCCCACTCTGATAAAGCCATCATGCAGATACACAGATCCTCATACATGTATACATACACTGTCCCAGGCACACCCAGAAATATAGTGGCACACACACTCCTTTCTACACAGAAACCCACAAATAAAATGCACATGGGCACAAATGCAAGCTACATGAATGCCACCAGCATACACTCTCACCTCATGTCTTCACACACTCACACTTAAACACTGTGACACCGAGATGTGCACAGTCACATTGTGCTAAATTCTGACTCTGGGTCAGTGGCTAGCCAACGGTGTAAGATGCTGAGGGATTCCCACGAATGCAGCTACAGTCACTATGGGCAAGGAATGGAGAGAGCCCAGGAATGTCAGGGCCACAGAGGGGCCCAGACAATCCTGCCACTTTTCTGTCAACTAAAACATGGAGTGCTCTTTCCGAAAGCTAAGCCACCATATATGAAGGCTGTGAAGTCATATACCTCTCTCAAGACTGCTCATTAGTGATCACCCCCGGCCTGAGTGGGTTCAGGATGATTAAGTGGCTACATTCTCAGAATGGCATTACCTAACCAGATTGAAAGTGTCTTCTATCCTTTATCTGAATCAGCAAGTCAGCATTAACCAGTTGTTGTTTATCTTAGGGTTGGGGAGACACATGGAGGAAATTGTGAGGTAAAGCTCTAATGGTGAGAGTTCATATAATAAGACTGGCCAGCTGTATCAGTTATCCATTGCTGCATAACAAATTACCCCCAAACTTAAGTGGTTTAAAACAAACATTTATTATATCACAGTTTCTGCAGGTCAGGAATCCAGGAGCATCCTAGCTGAGTGGTTCTGGCTTGGGGTCTCTCATAGGTTGCAGCAATATTAGTTAGGGCTACATTATCTAAAGTCTCAATTGGATCTGGAGGGTCCTCTTTCAAGAAGGCTCATTCACATGGCTGGCGTTGGTGCTTGCTGTCAGTTGGGTGCTTAAGTTCTCCTCCGTGTGGACTCTTCAGCAGGATAGCCTGGGCTTCTTTATGTGGTGGCTGGGATCTGAGAGAGAAAAAGCCAAAGAGAGAGAAAGGTCAAAATAGAAGCAGTAACTTTTATAACCTAACCACAAAAATGACATCCCATCCCCTCTGCTATGTTCTAGCCATTATAAGTAAGTCACTAAGTCCAACCCACACTCAAGGAGAGGAGAATTAAGCTCTACCACTCAAAAGAAGAAGTATCAAAGTATTTGTGAACATAATTTAAAGCTGCCACAAATAAGCCAGGGAACACTTCTACACAGTGTCTGCAAAATGATAAGGATCTCTTAATGACTCCAAACCCCAAGAAAACCATGGAGCATCCTGAAGTGGAGAGGGTATGACCAGGTGATAATGGAGGCTCAGAAACAACCCTTGCTCAGGACCACAGCATAGCATTATAACATGCACAGTAATTAAATGAATGGGCCCAGGAGCCAAACTGCCTGAGTTCAAATCCAGGCTATACCACTGACTAGCTGTGTGACCTTGGGTAAGTCACTTAACCTCTGTGTGTCAGTTCTCTTAATTGTAAAAAAAAAAAAAAAGGAGAAATAACACTACTGACCCGCTAGGTTTGTTAGAAGGATTAAAAGAGTTGACATTTAGCATGGTGCCTGGTTTGTGGTAAATGCCACATAAGTATCTGCTAATACCCAGTTCCTCTCTCTCATTGGCAATGCCCTCCCTGTTGATACTTTCTCACAAGGGATTTATTGAGCACCTTTGATGTTCCTCAGGCTAATCCCATATACCTACCACCACCACCACCCCAATTACCCTGGGCCCTGCCCTATCCCCAGCCCTACAAACCAGGGCCAAGCAGACAGGCTGGGCTCCATGAGCTCCATTTGACCCTGCCAGCCCAGCACTGCCTTTTGTGGCCTCTCTGGGAATGTTGTGCAATATGTTGGCCACAAACATTTTATGAGCAAGAGGACATAAAGAAATTTTTCTCCATCGACTGGTAGTCAGGCCTGCTCCCTCCCCTTCCTCTTTATAAGCTTCCTTGGTGATAAGGGGAACAACGTGGAGAAGGTTAAGACTGCCCTCTCCACAGGGCCCCTGAGGAGCAGCCTAGCCTCGGGGCCTCTTCCCCCAAGCTCTCCAGTGCCAAACCTGAAACAATCATCCCTGCCATGGAGGGGTAGGCAGACCTGGATCTTGGAGACCTGGATTCGAAGGACCTAAGATCCTTAGTTGCTTGGGACAGGCACCTCCTCCCAGGTCGTCTGGTTTAAGAGTCCCAAGACATTTCACCCAAACACCAAGAAAAGATAAAAGGTAAGATACTGATCATAAAGCTACATCTATTACATCTGAAGCTCTACTCTGTTCTGGGATTTTACCTTTTTGACGCTAACACATTTTTTCTTTTATGCAGTGATATTGACAACTGTTGGTAGTTTTCCCTCAGTGCCCTTATATGACAAAACTAATGGCTGGCAACTTTAAGCTGGGACTCCCATTTTAAAAATATCACTCTCTTCTATGCAGGAAACACAAAACCATCTCCACTCCATCAAGAATATCTGCTGACCACTGGCCTGGGCTCAGACACCAGGTAAAGGGGGAGCTCACCACACTCCTGCCCCAGCTCTGCCTATAACTTGATGGGACCAAGGACAAGCCCCTTCCTCTCCCCAGCCCTGGTTGGTCTCCCCATCTGCTCAGTGAGCAGGTTGACAGATGTTCTTTCTCAGTCTATGATCTAGACCAGCTCTGGACTCTGCCCTGGAACCCCCTCCCAGCCCTCCCTGCCTTAGCCCCCATCCACCCCAACCCTGAGATGACCTCAGGTGGATGCTGATATGCTGGGGGTGGCTGGCTAGACCTGGGATTCATCTCTAACTGGCCTGAAATGCCCCTTCGCCAGGCTCCATTGGAGACACGGTCTGAGCTGGGGGCAGGGAGATGGGCGGGGTCTTCGGCCTTTGGCCAGGGAATCTTCCTGATGCACCAGGGAGGGAGAGAAGGATTTGTCTAGGCTGGATTCTTGGGACCCCCTCCCTGCCCTGCCCCCAAGGCTTGGCTGGAGCACAAGGGGCCCCTTTGTGGGGCCTAATCTCAAAGCACTGCGGCTTTAGCGACCTTCAGGGATGAAAGCGCCAGGAGCTGGCGGCTGGGGAGGTGGTGTGGGGGCAGTCCCACTAATCCCTGCGCTTTCGTCAAACAAAGCTCCTGGGAGGTGATCCAGAGAACCAATTCCTCGAGCCTAACCCACTCTGACAGCCCGAAAAGGAGAGGCCTGCTGCCCTTCGCAGTGGCCCCATTTCGGCCATAGGGGCTGAGGGAGACCTGGCCTGGGACTTTCTTCACTTCCTCCCATCCACCCAGGGACAGCTCTCCCTTGAGGACGTGTTTCACTACTTCCTTTCTCTCCACATTCAGCTCCACTGACCCCCTAGTTCTTCAGCCCCAAACATTTCAACCTCTATTCGGGCCCTAATACCATAGTCCCCAAAACCTGAGTTCTAACCTGTAGCCACTAAATTCCCCGAAATCTCCAACACCCAAATCCTCAGTATTCCAGACCCAGATCTTGTAGCTCCCAGTCTTCTGTCTCCCAATTTCTCACCCCCAGTCCAACCTCCAGACTCATTCCCTCAACTTCCCATTCTCTACCCTCCAGACTCTCAGCCCCCAGTGGTAACTCTCCAGCCTCCAGGCCCTCCAGCTCTCACCCTCAGCCCCCATCTCCAGCCTCCATAGAACACCAACCCCTCTTCTCCCAGCCCTTCCCCTCCTGCTCTGTTCCACAGGATATATCTGACTATCGCTTTCCCATTCCATGTCGTCTGACCAGGCTTCTTGGCACACTGTGTGCCCAAGCCCACATTCAGCTTAGCCATGGAGAAGATTGAGGAAGAAAATGATTCTCAACCCTCAGTAAACCCATGCCTTCCACCAGACATTCCCTCCAGCTGTGATCACCCTGGAATCCTGATGTTTCATCTAGGTCTCACAGGTGAGCACATCCTCATGGCCAGAGGAAGGGCAGGGGTCCCTGCTGGGCTCAGTGGTCTCATAAAAGCAACCCAGAGGGCTAGCTTCCTGAGGGAGGGGTGTCAACAGAGCTGGGTTTTCCACTGCCCTATCTCTCCCTTGGGCTGAGGAGATCCCAGATACAGAAATCTCCACCAGATCTAGAGAGAGCCAGGTGGGGTCACCCAGGCCAGCAGAGACCACTGAGGAGCCAGTATGGCTTTGGGGCTCACAGGGGAGGGGTTGGGCAAGGCAAGAGGGTTGGATTCCCAAGAGAGGGGTGGGGGCCAGGCTAGCCCAGAGCATTTTCCCACCATTGCCTCTGCTGTCTCTACTCCACTAATCTGATTACGATATTTACCAACCTCCCATGGCCTGCTTGGGGCAGAGGGGGTGGGGTAGGGGTGACACCAAGGATCTCAGATCCAGTTCCCAGCATAATGGGAGGCCCAGAAAGTTGTTTATGGGCCCTGAAATGACTACACCAGGCTATCCTGCCTGCCTGCCCCAGGCCACAGAGCTATCTGAAAGACCCCTCCCCATGAAGTTTAGCTTTCTTCAGGAAGTCTCCCCTGCCACCTTCTATCTCAGGAAGCCTAGGTCCTCTCCAAGCCACTTCTGGGACCCTCATGCTGTCTCATCCCAGAACCATAATTGTGATATTATTCAAGTCTGGAGCAGTGCTTTTGTTCTTAAGGATTGAAACTTTAATGATGAACTATTAGGCACTGAGGACAAAGAGGGTGGTGGTATAGGCCTCAAGGGGCTGCTCCACCTGTTGGGGTCAATGTCACACACACTTGCTTTGACCTCACACCCAGTCTCAGACCCTTCCCTAAGTGAGGGGGGTATTACAGCACCTGTCTCAAGTTTCAGTGAGAAAAGAACAAAACAAACCTCTCTCTCTCTCTCTCTCTCTCTCTCTCTCTCTCTCTCTCCTCTCTCTCTTCTCTCACATGCCTGCGCGCGCACTTGCCTTTACACACCTGAGCACACATACATGCCTTTATTTATTAATGTGTGCAAGACACCGATCACTGTCACACAGGGAAGGCCCACCCCTCCCAGCCCCTTCCCTCTTCTCTGCACCACTGAGCACCATACAGGTCTGTTGGGGACACCATGGTGTAGGTGTAAAAGTCCAGTGGAGAGAGAACACTGCTGATAGATGAGAGGGGAGCACTCTTACTGGGGTTGGTGGGGACACTCTTACTCCTTAGCTCCCCAGAGGAGACCAGAATGCCAGTCTCCCTAAAGGTTTAGGACAGGGGAGGTGGCCCTCCTCAGGGGAACGACAGCACCTCTTCAACCTCCCTCTCTCCCAGAGGTCTAAGGCCCCAAGCTAATGCATCCCTTGAAGGATTTCAAATAAAGACGTTATTCTGGAGAGCAGGTAAGATTTTCTTTAAAAAGATAATAATACAAGACTAAATTCAGCCTGGAACAAACCTCACTCTCTCCTGAGGGCCCTCTAGGGTGCCCACCCACAGTGTACTCAAAACTGTGGGTTTTTCAGCTGTGGGTAATTACAGCTATAGGTTCGGAGAGTAGAGAAAGGATTGGGCTCCCCCTGCTGTCTGACATCCAGAACTGTGCCTCTCCCCAGGGTGCCTCCTCCAAGATCCTAGGTACCCCGCACTCCCCCACTCCGCCCCACCCCCGCAACCGCACAAGGCCTCCTCTTCTCACCTCCCACGCCCAGGTGCCTTTGGTTGGGACAGAGAACCTATTGTTCCTTGGGGTCCCGATTCTCCACTGGCAGCTGCCTGGAGAAGGGAATGGCCTGGCTGAAATAGGGGCAGTTTTCACATTGATGGAGTTTCATAGGCTGAATTTTGGCTTTTTAGCCCACAGGGGGCTTAAGGGGAGGAGAGACTAACATAGGAAATGGGCTAAGAGAGGGGAAGACTGTGACCCAGAGACTGGGGAGAGGAGCCAAGGGAGAAGAATCGGATGGGGAGGAGAAAGGGAAGACAGATCAGAGGGGTGGAGGTGAGAGGAAATATCGAGCAGGACAGGTAAGGTGGACACAGATGATGGGGAAAGGGAGATGTGCACAGGTGAAGACACAGGTGACCTAGAGAAGAGCAGAGAGGGCAGGGAAGGTACAGAGTGAACAAAGGCAAGAGTTGGTGCCTCCTGCCGCCTGCTGTTTGCTGATGCACATCCAGCACTGTGTGTCCAGCCAGCCCTGTGACTGATGGCCAGGCCCCTGCTGGGGCGTTGAGGGCAGGCACTCAGCAGAAGCAAACAGCTTGGATGTGTGTGGCCTCTGGACTATGGGGCATGGTGGGGGCAGTGGGCAGAACAGATTGAGTTCAGTGCTGTGGTCAGAGGCCCAGACCTTGGGGTGGTGGCGGGGGGCAGGCCTTCGGTGCCTCTCCTTTCCACTCTTCAGCATATGCCTGGCCCAGAGATCCTCACTCAGGCAGGCTCAGACCTTGTCTTCTGTTGTGAAGCCCAGACAGAGAGCCCTGTCCACTTGGGCAGGAGTCCGGAATTCTCAGACTTCTAGCCTGCCAGGTTCCCTTCAGGGCAGGACAGAGCCCTGTATTGTGACCCAGAGAAGACAGCCAGGCTTAAAGAAAGGGCAAGCTCACTTTCTACTCTTAGCCTCATCTTCTATCCCCTTGGTGCTATGTATACATGGGTGGTGGGAGTGTTAATCAGACCACACGTACAGATCATCTAGCCAATTCATGATTTCTGCCTCCCAAAGCATTTAGCTGCTCAGCCCCCTGAAGAAGAGCTGGCTTCTTTATCTCCCTTTCTCAGCAAGGGCCTTCTGGGGGGAAGCAGGGAGGCAGGTTAGGGTAGGCAATGTGTAACTCTCCCGTGGTCACCCAGCAGATCAGCTGGGCTAGGATCTGGGTGTCCTTCACTCACTCAGATCTCTGTTCACTATCTCTCCCAGCCTCTTAGAACTTTCCCCACACACATTACACAAAGACCAGAAGATCTGTGGCCATGAGGAGGCATGAGGAGCTGGCCGAGCAGACTTGAGATGGACCTTCTGTCTCCAAATTCCATGAGGTTGTCTTGGTTGTGGAGCAAGTGCCCCTAAGGGATCACAGAGCCCTGGTACCGAGAAAGGCCAATTTAGACTCCAAGTGAGGATGCACTAAGCAATGAAACAGGTGGCTAGGAAGTACTGAGCTTCCTGTGTCTAAGAGAGTTTAAGAGGCTGGATGAGATGCCCCTTGAGGATTCTTTCAGACCTGGAGTCCCAGGATACTCTCAGGTGAGAATGGGAAAAGTCACCTACCCTCAGACTGACTCCTTGCTTCTTACTCCTCTTCTTCCCCAGGCACATGGTCAGAAGGAAGTGTCTGAGTGGCCTCATTTCTCCAACTTCCTCCCCCCACACCCAGGTTTCCAAAAGGAGCCTGGTGTCCTGGTTTAAAGATGGCCCAATCCAACATCTCCCTCCTCCTAGCGGCCCCTCCCTTTTACCATGCCAGCTGAGCTGAGATGGAGATGCCAGGGGGCCAGGGAGGGGGCTCATCAGCAGTGGCAGCGCTGCTAATAGACTGTCCTCTGCCACATCCTATTACCGTGCAGCCCCTCCTCAGCCCCCCAGCCTGGCCAGCCTGCGCCTCTCAGCGGCCCCAGGGACCAGGCATCAGATTGGAGTCAAGATTCCGAGAGTGTCATTTGCCGCCTTTGATGGTGCTGATAATAGGGACAGGCTGGCGGGCGGAGAACTGTGCGCAGAGGCGGATTCTCTATTAAGGCTTCCCACCTCAGCCAGCAGCGAGCGGGAGGCAGGCCGGCGCCAGCACCAGGCAGGCGAGACCCAGAGAGTTCCGTGATGGAACCCAGAGAGCAGCAGCTTGCCTCTGCTGCTCTCTGCCACATTAGTCCAGGCACTGACAGAGAGCACAAGGACCAGTAGTGATGGGGTCAGAGAATGCCAAATCCCAGGGGGGCGGGAGCGAAGGACAAATGGGAATCCTCAGTTGATCCTTTTACCACACCGTACCCCGAGAGTCTGCCTGTTTCCATCTCACTTCACTGTTTGAGACCCAAAGCCCTCTGCTGCAGAACAAATAGAGAGGTCCTTGCTCTCCTACCTGCTTTCAGAGCAGAACCTTACAGAAGGCCAGGAACCCTTACCTCCTACCCAGAGAAACTTGGCAGAGTCCCCCTCTCAGCAGCCACAAGCCCTGCTGGGAGCTTGGCCAGTGGATGTTCTAGGGGCAGGACTTCACTGCCCCTGCACCAACTACAGGACCACCACCGCTGTTGCCATCCCTTAGCTCTGTGGTCACCACCACCACTGCCCAGGCCCCTCCATTACTATCATCCACTGTACACAGCACTCACTGTCCCCAGCTCCATCAGCATCACCACTGAGCAAGCGGTCAAGAGCACAAGCTCTGAAGCTCCTCCAACTACTACCTTCGATCACTTATTTCAACCCCTCTATGCCTGAGTTTCATCATCTTTAAAATGGGGATCATATTAGCTACTCTATAGGCTTAAAATTATTTAACAAGTTACTATAGATAAAGTGCTTAGAATAGTGCAGTGAGTACTCCTTAAATTATATCATTGTTATTATAATTCCTGTTCTCACCATTATCAACTTCATTACCACCTCCACTGCCTTTCTTAATAGTAACAGCTATGTAGCAAGCCATATTCTAATTATTTTACATATATTAACTCATTTAATCTTTATGACAACTCTATATGAGGTAGGCTATATTATTATCCCTATTTTACAGATGAGGAAACTGAGGCACGGAAAAGTTAAATAACTTGCTCAAGGTCAAACAGTTAGCGAATGTCAGAACCAGAAGTCAAACCCAGGCCAAATTCTTAGCTACTGTGTCAAACTATCTCCCACTAGGGTCTACTTCTTTGCCCACAGTATTGCCACCTTTTGACTGTCGCCATCATTTCCCTGTCACCACCACCATTATCAACACCCCAGCACTCTCCCCAGTTCATTACTACATTAGCACCACACCACCTCCATGGCTCTCTGTATCTCCAAGATCATCATCCCTCTGCCAATCTCAGCTGCCATCAGATTCTCAGCATTGTTACTTGCAACCCACCCAGAATAGATTCTTGCTTCTGCCGTCCCTAAGCCCCGCGCTCTGAGCAGTGTGAATATTCTCTGTGATACAGGCCTGTCAATGTGGCCAGATCTGGAAAGGACAGACAGAGAAATTTAAATTGCTACAAAGCTATTCAGGTGCCAGCTAGAATTTAAGTTCGGCTGGAGCCCGCAAGACGTGCTTTGACTTCTCAGTTCCCGCAGGAGCCCAGTGTGGTTTAAACACCCTTTTAGCATTCGGAGAGCCTCTGATGTGGAAAGACACCTTACACCTCACAGATAGCTGAGCTGAGAATAGATTTGTCAACACAGACACAATCCCCCCATTTGGCTTCTTAGAAGTCTGTCTTCTCAACCTATCAAAATCTTTGAGGGTGGGTACACAGCTTCATTCCTCTCCTTGTCCCATTTCTTCTTCAATACATCCTCTATCCCCTGGCTCCCATCCTCACCCCCCAACACACACCCAATACCAATGAATAAATGGACAGATGAGCTCTAGCTGGGGCCAGAAGAGGAAGAAGGATCTTGCTGTCCATGGTACTGAGACAGCCTTGTTCTTTAGGTACCCACAGGTCCCCTCTTGTCCTTGACAGGTAAGAACTAGTCTTCAGTTTTTCCAGGACCCATCACAACTTGCCACTCCCATCACTGCAAAACCCATTACCATTTGCAGAGCCTGTCCCTATTTACAAGGCCCATTATTGTTTGCTGAGTCTCTCATTGTTTGCAGAGCCTTAAATTATATGCCAAGCTCGTCAGTGTTTGCAGAGCCCATTACCATCTGCAGAGCACATCCCATCACTGATTTCTGAGCCTGTCACTGTTACAGATCCCATCATAATTTGCAGAGTATGTTACTATTTTCAGAGCCCAAGACTTCACAAAGACCATCTCTATTTGTAGAGCCAAACCCCACATTTAGATCTCATCATGGTTTACAGAGCCTGTCACCATTTGCAGAACCAGGATCAAGGCTGAGTACATAGAAGGTGCTCAAGCAGCTCTTATGATCCAGATTCTCCAAGCATAGAGATGGAGAAGACAGAAGGAAATGGAGCCAGAAGGAAAGAAAGGAGATGAACAACAGAGAAATCTGTATTTATTCAATAAAACTCCTGTGGGCCTAGGCCCGTATTAGGCTCTATAAACAAATAAGTGGGGAAATGCAATAAAAATGGCTTCCAGTTCTTGAGTCAGGCTCTATGTTTAGTGTTTTACAGTCTTGGTCTCATTTTATCCTCATCACAATCCGGAGAGATAGGGACTGATCCTATCTCCATTCTAAAGCTGAAAAGGATGTCCTTGGCTGGATGAGATCAAATAACTTACCCAAAATATCACAGAGCTTATTAAGAGTATGTCCAGAACTTGAACTTAGGTTTGCTTGACTCTAAAACCGATCTCTATTGCTTATCATGGGGTAAAAATGGAGAAAAAAGGAGATGGGAAGGTATAGAGAGATTGGCTACCTATCTGAATAGAGACAAAACCCTACACTTGAAATAGTCTAAAAGGGGAGGCTAAGCCTTTAAAAACTTTCAGAGTGCCCCTGGCCTAACCCAGACTGAGTCAAAGTGCAGACTCAGAAGGATAAAGCCCCCCAGAGGGAACACTGAGCATCCAGGATCCCCTGTCTTTGAGCTTCGAGACAGGCCAGCTTCCCCTCTCTATTCAGCTCTGCTCTACTGTGACCTTCCAACCTGAGCATAAAGACCTCATAGAAGTCTACAGCCATGCCACCCTGAACAAGCCTGATCTCGGAAGCTAAGCAGGGTTGGGCCTGGTTAGTACTTGGATGGGAGACCACATAGGAAGACCAGATGCTGTAGGTGTAAAAAAAAAAAACAACCTCATAGAGCCACGTAGAGGCTTATCCAGGGGTGAAAAACAAGCCTAGAGACAGAGAGACACAGACTGAGCAACATCAGGATTCATCGACAGAGAATTGGAGACAAAGAGAGACAAGCAAGAGCCAGAGATAGAGTGACAGAGACAGACAGAGATACAGAGTCAGACAGAGACACCGATTCACAGGCCAATGGGGAAACAGAGTTAGACATGAAGAGACAGGGAGATAGAAACAGAGGCACAGAGAGACCAAGAGCAGCAGAAGCAGGGGATAGGAACTAGGCGGGCATGAGGTGGAGAGTTAGTGACATCAGTCAGGAGGAGCACCTGTTCAGGTCCAACTCAGAGGGTCCATAGCATCTGGCAAGGGTAGGGGAGGCTCTTACTGAAGAGGCAAAAGCAACCCTTCCCAGGATTCTCTGGATGTGAGCTATTAAAAGAGTCTGCTGTCCATGCTTCCTTTCCTGGGTAAAAATGTGCACATAGCCCAAGCCCAGGATTTAAGGTCATCTCTGTTCCCCTTTACCCACCTTGGAGATGACTCAAGAGGTCACCACCTGGAGCTCAAGTGGGTTCTGGACCTGGAATTTGGTAAATGAAATGCCTTCCCTCTCCTTGATGCTTTAACCTTCTGCTCAATCACCTGCCTCCCCAAGCCACCCAAAATAGGCAGACGATCTTCACGAAACAGCATGCTTGCTGTGCAAATCCAGCAGGCAGTGTTTCAAATTCCCCCTTCCCTCTACTCAGACCCCACTGCAGCCCCTGTATGGAAATCCTCTGATTCCCACTGGCCACATCTTGTCCCCCAGGCTAGATAATTGGATGACTTCTTTGAAAAGGTTCCTGCTGGTTTCCAGCTGTGTCAGTGGTACAAAGTAAACGAGAGATGCTTGGAGGCCTAGCACACAGTAGGTGCCATCAATTATGGAGGTGCTGTGGACAGGGACTCCTTTTTCCTTGCTAGTCCCCACCCTCACCCCCACCTCCACCCCCAGGGCCAGTACAGAATGTGTCAAAACTAGAGAAGAGCCGGTTGGACTCTGTCTCTTCACCTGGTCAGAGAAGGGGAAGAGGGGAGGCAAGAAGGCCCTAGGCAGACTGGAGTCTCGCTCCAATCTGGACTCCACTAGCCCCTGGCCCCAGCCTCAGATGGGCCATGGGTTTCTCTCTACGGGAAGGTAATAGCTTCTGGCCTGAAACAACTGAGCCACTGAGCCACTTCAGATTGGCCTCTCCTCTCCCCACCCACTGCTCATACACACATACTTGGGGGCTGGAGGGTTGGAGTGGGGAGAGTTCAGGCTCTCCTCCCCTCAGGGCAGGCTGCCCAGACTGGCTCCCCAGCCCCTCTGTGCTCTCCTAGGTAATAAGCCTGAGTTGGGGAAGGGGAAATTGTAGTGGCTCTCAAGGATCTCCCTTCTCCCCAGCCTCCTTCCTTTGCGGGGAGGGCATGTCAAGATATCATTAGCTTTTGGATTCTTTCTGCAGGCTGCCTCTTTTGGACTAATAATAATAGTAACGATAATAGAAGTTCCCACAGTTTGAGCACCTATCTGCCAACCAGTCTCCCACGTGCTGAATTTCCTTTGTAAAAATCTTATGAGGAAGGCATTATTTTACCCCCATTTTAAAGATGGGGCCTGAGGCATACCAAGGCTAAGTGCCTTGACCAAGGATACACATCCATTCAGTGGAGGAGCAATTTGGACCACAGCAGCCTGGGGAAAGGAGGGCCCAACCCAGGTAAGAACCACTGAGATGCCGCTGAGCCCTGACCTGGAGGGCCCCTGGGTGTGTGTAAGGGGGTGTTTTTCCTCATCCTCATTCCCTTAGTCCTGCAGGCCTCCCTCTGTGCACCCCTGAGGTTGACTCCTGCCTAGGAGGACCCTCCTCACAGCCTGGCTGCTGATTAATTGTAACCAAGCCTTTCCTGCAGCCAACTAATCAGATCTGTCCCACTGTCAGCCAAAGAAATCCTTCTTGAGTGTGAAATCAGGCCTGACTGACCTATAGGGGGGAGGGGCAGGCACCTTGATAGGGGCAAGGGACTAGGCCAACTTGTCCAGTGGGTCAGGAGAATTTCTTCTTGAGGATCTGACTCCTCCAGGTTTTCCTCCAAGGGATTTGGGGCCAGAAGGCCAATGAGGGAACCAGGCCCAGTCAGGGTCAGCACTTGGTCGTGGCTACACAGGTAGGGGAATATTCCCCTACCTTCCCCAGGAGCTTGAAGCACCAGATCACATCTTCACCCTCCCATAGATACCGCCTCCCATTCCCCACACTGACCAGGATCCAGGGGTCAGCCCAGGCCACCTCAAGGTGGATCCCAGAGTCTGAGAAGAACTCTCTCTCTCACACACACTCACACATACAACCTCTTCCCAGTGACAATGGTGGGTGTGATGGACAAACAGTCACACATGTGCGCACAGCACAGGGGCTGGGGGCAGCAACCAGTGCCCTGCTTGCTAAAGACTCATTAACCCTGACCTCTGTTTCCCACTGATTGAGTCATTCATAGGATTACTCTATCACTGCTTAGGACATGGGGTGGAATGCCCTCCATGCCACAGCAATTGCCCTCTGCCACTCTGGCAGAAGCTGTGAGGACTGAGGAGGTGACTCCATTTAGTGTCCACTATTCATGTAAAAAAATTGGTCTCTCTCAGAGGCTTGGTGTGTGTGAGTGTGAATAGTTTACATCCATGGTCACTTTGTGTGTCCAGGATGAGTGTTTGTCTGTGGTTGGTATATGTCCACAGTCATTATGTGTGACTGTGATGTTTATATGAAAGATGTGAGGCTAGGGATACACATACCAGTGACCACAAATACACGCTATCCAAAAGCATGCATATTATCATGAACATACACAAAGAGTATGAAAACATGAATGTTCCCTGGACACACACTGATTACACGCACTGAACACTTTATAGAGGAAAAGAGGCTGAAGCTTTCCTGACATCCTGCTTTGGCTGCTAGCTGGGTTCTTTCTGTGCCCCTTTCCCTGCTTAGGTAAGGGGAAGCTACCATCCTCTCTCCCCACCTCTTCCCTGACTGCTGCTCAGGGAAGCAGCAGGCTCAGAGGAACTGATGAGGGAAATCTTGGACCCCCAGCCCCAACCAGAGCCACCAGGGGGACTCAGCCTATTTCCTAGCCCAGTGCCATGCCTCAGTTCTTCCCACCTTCCCTGAGAATGTCTCCAACACAGAAACCCAAGAGCAGGCCCAGACTCCAGAGGTCTGGACGGTCCTGGCAGGCTCACACTCAGAAACACATACATGCTCACAAATACCACACACTTGTCCTCAGGGTCCTTCCAGGGGAGAGGGGTGGGCAGGTTTGTGATAGAGCACAGGTCTTGGGGGCTATATGTCTGCAGGGGGCATTGTGTGGCTAATATCTAGTCCTGTGTCTAGAAACTCCTGTGGGAGTTTCTTCTGGGATGGCAGGGAGGCACCACATCTGAATGTGGGGTTAATGTCTGCCGGTGTGTATGTGCAAGCTCCTGTGACCATGAGCCAGTGTTGTGTGAGCGTGTGAGCAATCATGTGATGCTGAGCCTGCATGTGGATGTGTGCATGCATCCCTGTGCATTCCCAAATGTGAGCCTGTGCGTGTATGAGAGCCTGTGTGTCTGGATCATTGTGGACCCTAGCGTGTAACTCTGCCTGCGTGATTGTGTGCCTGGAAAAGTGTGGCTATAATGCCTCAGCGGGCCCGCACCCCACCTTCGGCTTCTCTCGGGGCGACGATCCTCCATTCACCCAGCTGGGCGCCGTGCGGGTCTCCCGCCCGGGGAGTCCCCGCCCGCCCCCTCCGCCCGAGTAAACTTTTCCCAAATCCCGGAGCCGCTTAGGGCGAAGCCGCCCCCGCGGCCTAATCCGCGCCCCCCGCCGATCTGCATAATCGGGTTAGCGGCCGCGCTCCCTCCCGCTCCCGCCGCCGCCGCCGCCGCCGCCGCGCGCGATTCTCTCGCTGTCACTTAGGGAGGCTCAGCGCGATTTGCGGCCTAATCCCCCGGGATCGCTCGGCCGCCGCTCCCCGAGGGGCCGCCAGATTGTTCCCTTCATAATTGATTGACTCTATTTGCCGGATTGGGACTTCAAAGCGCCGGCGGCGCGGGGGCGCCTGGGAAGGAGCTGGGCCCGCGGCGGATCGGCGGGCGCCTTCCACCCCGCAGCCCTGTCCTTGGGCCCGGGAGGTTGGAGCATGAAATTCGCCAGCGATGATGATGATGGTGACGACGACGACGATGACGACGGCGACGACGGTGTTGATCGTGTCGTGACCGCCATTATTAGCGGGGTCTGGGCCAGGCCCAGCGCTCAGCGCTTCCCGAGTCCATGCTTTAAACTCGCTCACTCACAACCTTAGAGTCTGTAGAGCATTAATGTCCCCATTTTACAGGTGAAGAAACCGGTTCAGAAAGATTTCTTCCTTCCTGGCACACCTACTATAGGCCCGGAGCTGTTCTGGGTTCTGAGGATCCAGTTGTGAACCAGATTGACCCTATCTCTGCCTCCCCATAGAACTTTATTCTTGTGAAGGAGGCAAGTGGGCACACGAAACACATACAAGAACAGGAAATAAGGCAAAGTGATGTAATAGTCCCTGGAGCTGGGGAGGTAAATTCCCCCAGTGGTTCTTCTTAAAGAGCATGTGTTTAGTAGAACTGTGAATGCTATGAAGGCACCTGCTCCGTGAAGACCTGGGGGATAGGCACTGGGGCAGAGGCAAAGGCAGTGGGGCAGCAGGAAGGGCCCCTGTGCAAGGGCACACCATTAACAAGCAGCAAAGCCGAGAGTGAAACTCAGAGCTGCCTGACTTCAAAGCCCAGAGGCACGTTTCCTTTGTCACCTGCCCTGTCTAGACTGAGCCCCAACCTCAACACAGGTTGAGTCCAGACCCACAGACACAGGCACCTCTCCAGCTCCACACCGTCCATCCCACTGTTGGCTCCTGGATTGGCCTCTCTATGCTAGCCCCTATGTGGTTCCCTATCCCACTGATCAGGGACTGCCTTACTGGGCAGCCCTGCACCCAGAACCTTCCTGGAGGCAGGGCCTGCTACTTCCCTCACTGCGGAGGAAGCAGGGCCAGGGCAGTGGGGAAAGCCCGAAGAGCCCCACACCCAACCTTGCCATAGCCAAGCCCCCAGGAATCCCTGGCCCAGACTTGGGAATCCCCAGAAACGCTTAATTAATTCTTGATTACTCACTGTCTCTGCAGCTGCCATTAACCACCTCCCCAGCCTGGGCCCAGTTAGGCCACGTAATTAAATTAGCGCAGGGAGAACACTTCCAGGCAGGAGCACATTACTCCTGCTGAGCCTCTTAGAAGTTCTGGGAGCTGATGGGAAAAGGCTCAGAGACACCAGAGGGAGTATCCAGGGTCACACAGTGAGCTAGAACTGAGGCTCAACAGTAACTCCTTGAAATTATTAGTTCTGACCCCCTCATTCCACCTCTCTTGAGACCTGCATTCTCAGCACTTATTTTAAACCTTAAATGTCTTTAAAATGACAACAGATTTGCAGTCTGTAATTGCGAATTCACTGAGTACTTGGAGGGATGGATTTGGTTCAGGGGAGAGGAGCCCCGAATTTCCATGGGGTAGGAAGCAGGAGACAAAGGGTCCATAGTGTGGAGGCATTTTCCACCTTCAGTATCAAAGGGGTAGGGGTAGAGGGAGATGGGTGCACCAGGGGTGTGGGTGGGGAGAGAGGAATGAGAGGGACAACTGAGGCTCTAGCCACAGGAGCTCCCTTGGGGAAAGTAGGGAGTCACTTTCCTTTTTCATAAAAGAAACTAGAGAAAATAACCTAAAAGAGAGCCTGAGGGTGGACGTATATGCACCACAAGCCAAGGCAGAAGGGGCTGGAGAATTCAGGTCTATACAGAATGATGAGGGCCTTGCCAGGAGTCTCCACATCCCATGAGCCAGGCCTCCCTCCCTGCATCCTTTTCTCCCTCAATCCTGGGAGATGCTGGCTGACAGCCCTCCCTCCCTCCCCCCAAACCCAGCTCCTTGTCACTTCAGAAAATCAGAAATAAGCCTTAGTGATTAGAGGGAGACGAGAGTGAGATGGGGCTTAGAGGCCCAGGCTCAGGGAGGTGTTAAGAGGCGAGTGGGACTCAGAGTATTAGGGGGGCAGAGCTAATAGCTTCTCAGGGTGCCCCTCCCCCCAGGACTGTAGAACCCAGGGGAGGAGGGAGTAGGAGAGGGGGAAGGAGAGGGATGAGACCATGTGGTGAAGAGAGTGGAAAGATGGTGTGGAAGCGGGGAAGGAGGCAAGGAAAGAGAGGAGAGCTGAATGAGAAAGACAGAGGAGGAGAGAGAGAGAGGAGGGCAAAAAGGATGGAACTGAGGAAAAGGAGGGAATAAGACATGGAAGTGCAGGAGAGGGGAAAAGAGAAAGTAGGTGAAAAACAGAGAACTACAAATTAAATAACAAGATGTCATTTTCCCTATTTGGTTGAAAAAAAATTAAAGATAAAACCCAGTGTTGATGAGAGTAGGAGAAACGGAGACTTGGGAATACAAATTGGCACAACCTTGGAGGTTCTGGAGGTGGAGGGCATTTCGGCAATAATTATCCAAATTTTAAATATGCATCTCCAAACAACTTCACTTCTAGGCGTCTGTTCACAGCAATACTGGCCTCTGTGCACAGCCGTGTAAGGAGAAGTGACCACTGCAATGATCCTTGTGATTGCCAAACATTGGAAACAACTGACTAAAGTCGGACATTGGAAAGGACTGACTAACTATATTATGCTGCAGCCATAGCGTGGAATACTATGTACCCAAGAAGAAGGCGGAAATAGGTCTCTGTGTGTTGACATGGAAAGATGTTGCCAATAATATTGTTCAGTGAATACAGCGAGTCATTAAACAATATGAATAGTAGGGTCCCGATTTGAAGTGATTAAAAAAAAAAAACCACTTAAAACTATGTGGGGGGTATGTGCAAATGTATAGAATCAAATGTCTGGAAGGAAAGGGAACCCCCAATTACTGATAGTGGGACCAAGGTACAGAGAGGAAGGGGAGGGTTTAACTTTTCACTTTGTATTTTTCTGCATTATGTCTTTTCAATGAGTTTTTTTTTTCAAACCATGTATTAGTTATGTGCATTTAAGAATAATAATTTTTTAAATAGGGACGAGGGCCGGAGAGAAGAGTTGGAAGGAAGGAGAGAAGGTGGTGCTGGGACAGGAGGAGAAGCGCATGGTGGGGAGTGTTTGGCCTCTAGGAGGGAGGGGGGCTACCACCGAGGCAGTGCCCCAAAGTGACCAAACACATTCCTTACTCCAGTCCCCATCAGAGAAAATCTGGCTGAGGCCTGAGTAATTGAAGGCTAATTGGGTTTTAGGCTTGTTAATGCTCCTGTGAATGTTTGCACTGAGGAGAGCCAGTCAATCTGGATAAACGGCTCTCTGTGGGCCTCCAGAAGGGGGAAGAAATGCTAAGAGAAGAGCCTTATGGACGATGAGCAGGAACCCAGAGTCTTTGCCCACTCCGAGGGCGGGGTGGTAATGTGCATGGGAAAGCTGAGGAGTCCTTGGACCTGGAGGGGGGCGTGGCCTGGAGAGTAGAAGGGAGAGGCTGGTTCGGGGATGTTCTGGGGCCAAGCCCTAGTAGGGACGGGGTTCTGGCAGGCAGCAGGCAGGAGATCCAGGACTAGTGACTCTAGCCCACACCCTGCAGACATCAGGGTGGGGGTCTGGTCTCCAAAGGGAGTGAGGATATAAGCTTGGCTACCAGGGATAGGCAATGGGGGACGACCACCAGGGCCTCTGCCCACACTCAGGAGCAGATTGTTTGGCTCACACAGGGATGGGGTCCCTTTTAGGACTTTTTCCTGGGCTGGGCTGAAGTGGGCTCTATGGCCCAGGCCCTTCATTCCCACTAGAGCATCCTGTACCTCCAGGCCCAGGTCTCAGCCCTCGCTCCCAAATTCCCCACCACTGAGTTTAGCTCAGAGTCACCCAGCAAGGAGGCAGCTTGCCCACTGGCTGAGGTCTCTGAGGCTCCCTGTTCTCTAACCAGTGGGCCTTGTTGACTCTGAAGGTCAAATCTCAAGGAAACTCCATGACTCTGGCATAAACACGGTGACGGCACAGAAGGGGCCTCTCTAGTTATTCCTGAAGAGACCAAATGATGCCTGAGGAGGTACCATGAAGGATTCAGGCCCAGGCAGCTAAGGAAGAGAGAGGCACACTCTTAAAAAACCCGAAAAGGTTTTGTTTTGCAGAGTTGCTGTTGAGGGAGCTCTGTGTTCCAGCTACAGGAGCTGGAAATCCCAAGGAACCCACAGTGAGGCCTTTCCATGGGTAATCCCCACCCTCCATAATCCCCTTCTCTTCTCCAGGGGTCAGAAATACAGGATGTGCTTTTAAAGGATCAGCTGCACATTTGTCTCCTTCTCTTCCTCCTCCTCAGGCCTGACTCGGGGACTCGGGCCCCTGTGACAAGGCAGGGAAACATTTAATGAGTTTGTATTCCCTGAGAGCACAGTGACTGACAGCCGCCCCGGGGGTCACCACTCTTCTTGTCCTGGAAGAGGATGCAGCAGCTGCTGGGCTGTGTGTGTGCTTGTGAGTGCACGCCTGTGCTCCCCCGCCCCCCCATTCTCCCCACACACACACACACACACACCTGGGGCTGGGCTGGAGAGGAACTAGCCAGAAACACCCTTCTTGCAAACAGAAGCCACCGTGAGTGGTTGGGGAAAGAGGAAGAACTTGGAGGACTGCTGTGCTTTCTGGGGGAACTTCTAGCCCTCCACCTGCTCCCCTTAGGTCACCCTCCACACTCTTAGCTTGGACCAGGTTGGTGGGAGGGAGGCCTGAGGCTGCCCACAGTGGGGTTTGAAGGAATTGGGGGGCATGGTCGATGTGGAGGCCTGAGTCTGCATGGGTAATTAGGCCAGGGACTGACTTGTCAATAGCATTTAAGTACTTTTCTCCCATTTTCAGGCCAGACTGAATTATTTATTTGTTTCTGGTCAATCGCTGGTAATGTCATTAGCATTTGTCCATCAAAGGTAGGGAGCAGAGTGAGAGCGGTCCCCCTTGACTGACCCTTACATCCCAAACTGACTCTCCAGGGTCAAGCTGTCCAGTTCCCTGTCCCCGCTCTCAAGTTACTCTAGGACCACAATTTCTCAGAGGCCTGCATCCAGGATGTTCTCTATCCCCCATGTGCCACAGCTTCAAGCCTAATGGAGCTAAGGAGCCAGGTAGGTGGGGTCCTTCCTATTCTTCTTACACAAGCCAGTCATTAACTTAGAAACCCAGTCCTCCCACATTCAGGTGTCACACTGGCTGTCTGACCCCTTGGCGAGTGAGCTAAGCCTGGCAAGGGAAGACCTGGATGGATGATGGGACAGAGGGCCCGTGCGGCAGGCAGTCTGGGTAAGAGTCTGCCTCTTCTCTGGGTCCAGAGCCCTGTCTGCTTCCTCAGACTCAGCTCCTAATGTGGGGTCCTTCTTTCTCTCTCTGACTGAGCTCCCAAAGCAAAGCTTGCTTCTCCCCTTGGACCAGGCTCACAGGAAGTGACCTGCCACCCGCCTCAGATTAAGCTCTCAGATCACATTTCTTTTTCTTCAATTGGCTCTCCAGATTCTGTCTCCTCTTTCAGGCCAGGATCCCAAGCTGCGTCTCCAGGGCAGGCCCACTCTCCCCCACTCAATCCACAGGACTTCCGGCACCATTAAAACCAAAGGGACCCAAGGATTAATCCCTAGGGAAGGGGCTGCCAGTCCTGACCCGGCTGAGCTGTGGGTCAGAAGCTCCCAAACCCAGGCCCTTCACTAGTCAACCTAATCTTCCATCCTCAACCTTGAATTTAAAAAAGAAAGTGAAGGGTGAGACTTCTTGCAGAGGTTGGGGAGGGAATGTGCAGGGGACTTATTGAGCAGCCATCTGGGCGAACATGCTTGTGAAGCAGTGGGGGAGCAGGGCTGGACAGGGGGAGAGTTTGAGCTGTGGTGTAGTTGCGACAGTGGCCTCACCCAATCCCTCAGGAAGCTCCAGTGCTGGGATGGCCTTTCAGAGTTGTCCCAGATTGAGGTAAGGGGGCCAGATGATTGTCCTCCTACACTGGCCAGCCATCCTGTGGACTGCCCCGGGGAGGAGGCATAAGCCTTCAGAGAGGCAGCTGATGGCAGTTCCCCGGGGAGGAACCTGAGGGCGAGCCAGCAGTAGCCAGCACTCCAGCGGCTGCAGGAATGAGTGCCTCAGCCCTCAAGGATGATCTGGGCAGCACCGCAATATCCACTATGGATGTTCTGAGCAGCATGGATGCATGGGGCATAAGGAGTCTCAGTTCACAGAGGTGTGGGTAGTTATAAAAATTAGAGCTGTGTAGCTAGACAGGGCAGTTTGCATGGGCACAGCAGGATGAGAAGTTTGGGGTCCCATGGAGGGACAAGGCGGAGATGGTTTAGGGGGATCCAGTAGACCAAAAGTTTGAAGGGCAGAGGGAGCGGATGGGCCTTCTTCATGCTGCTCCTGCCTGGGCCTGGGCCTGGGCCTGGGCCTAGTGGACTGGGCAAGCCTGAGCAGCCTGAGTGAATGGGAAGAAGGCCTCCCCCTCAGCACTGCAGCTCCTCAGTTGCTAAGCAGGATTAGCCTCCTCTTCCTCAGGAGGAGGGGCTGGGCTCCTGAATCAGCCACCAGCTCTGGCCCTAATCCCCTGCGCTTTCTAATCCACCCACGACTTTCTTAGGCATTAACGTAGGGCTCTCAGCTCCCTAAGCACCACCCTGAAGATGGGAGCCAGGCTCTGAAGGGAATTAGGCCAGCCTCAAAGGATAGCTCTGCAGACAACTGGAGGGAGGCCAAGAACAGCCCCCAGCCTCTCCTCTTCTGCAGCCCACTCCCATCCCCAGACAGGGTTCAGGGTCTCATGGGGGTCTCTTCTAGCTCACTGCCAGAGTCAGGTGAGGATGGAAGGAGGGCAGTGCAGAGAGGGGCTGAAGAGGAAGAAGATTGCCTGGGATGGGTATGGAGTCTAGAGGTGGTGTCAGACAAGGATAGCTAACAGCTTGGCAAAGGCACGGAGATAGGACAGTTCAGGACACTCTGTGCCAAGAGAGACTGGAAGAGTAAACTGAGGCCAGATTGTGTTGGGCCTTGAATGCCAGCTGAGAAATTTGGACTTGGGAGTAATAAGGAGTCATGATGTAAAGTGGCAGGATTCAGAGCAATTGCTTTGGTGCCTGTGAAGGACTGGTGGGGGCAGGGCAGAGACTGGGGATGTGAAGGCTCTAGCTGTGATGACAGCAACAGGTGGTGAGGCCCAAAGAGCACACCTGCTCAAGGTCACCCAGCGCCAGCTCCCAGTGTGCTGGGTAGTGCAGCGCTCCACATGCACCTGCGAGGGAACAAGTTGGGGGTGTCCTGGGGAGGCGAGGTGGAGCAACGGTACATTGGCTGCCCTACTGGTCCTCTTAATTGTCGGTTATTTCAACTATTATAAACAGGTACCAGTAGCTTGGCTGCAGCACAGAAAAGGAGTGGCCAGGTAGATAGGGCCTTCACCTGCCCCAGGACACCTGCTTCCTAGGCCTGTGATAGTGACCTTCCTCTGAGAGGGGCCTGGGCAGGGAGTTGAGAAGGCAAGAGGGGGTGTGAGTTCAGGGGTGCCCAGGTCCTGGCAGCCAGTAGGAGCTGTAGTCTGCTCCTGAGCTCCTTCCTGGGAAAATCCAACTTCTTTCTCTCCCCGTCCCCTTCCCCAAACCCATCCCAGGATAAGTTGACTGCAGATGTTTCTAGGGTGGTCACTAATATTCATTAAACCAGTACTTACTAAAATTCACCTTACCCTACCCCTTGGGTGGGGCAACTGTTGTTTGCCCATTTTTTACAGATGAGAAAAATGAAGCTCAAAGGGAAGTCACTTTTCCTAGATCCACACGGCTAGTGACAGCACTGAAACCAGAAAAAGCAGAGGGAGCAAGACGACCATTAACAATCCAGAACAGCCAAGTAGTGCCCTGATTATAAGTGGGACTGTTAGCGTCTGATGGATTGGGGTTCAAATCCAAACTCTGCTTGCCTATTTCTAGCTGGGCGACCTCCTTGAGTCCCAAGTTTCTTGTTAGTAAATGAGTTAATAATGCCAACTCACAGGACCCCTACAGTGAGGGCCATGTAGGAGAATATACATACAGTGTCCCAGTGGAAACCTGGGGTGGGGAGGACACAGTTGTCACTGTCCACAGCCACTGAGTGGGCAGGCAGAGGAGCAGAGGCTGGTTCCCAACTCTGTCTGCTTCCAAAGCCTCCAGGTGTACCTTCTCAGAGGTGGTAGTAGGTAACTGGGGTCCCCAGACTTCTTGAGGGAGGTGGGCAGCAGGGCATGCGAGTCAGGATATTGAGCTGGTGGTGAAACGTGAAAAGGCTGGGAGTTTCATCACGCCAGGTTCGTTAGGCTGTCCCAGCTGGCCCCTCTCATTGGGCCCTGCTAATGAGCTTCCACTGGATTATCCGCTCCCACCTCCACTCGGTTTACTCTGTCAAATCGAGTTTGCATTTTAAATGGGAATTTGACAAGACGGGCAATTTGTCTGCTGACGAGGTTAATGGGTATTAGCCCTGCGGACTGAGGAGGGAGAACCCATGCCCCGGCATAGCCTGGCCTCTGCCCAGATCAATGACCCCAGCTGCCGCTCCTCCCTCCACTGCAGCCACTCTTGGCCTTCCAGTGTCCAGAGGCTGTCCCTGTGTCTAGCTCACCACCTCCCGGCAGTCTTCCCAAAGCACCCTGCCTTGGGCCACTGTCTTACTGCTCAGGCTAGGTGACATCCCTCTCCACTGGGACTCAGACAGGACTCCCGAGGTCTCAGCCATGTCACCTTTCTCAGGCTAGGAGCCTCCCCACTCAGACCCCTGTTTCCAGGGCAAAGCCAGGTTTTCTCTTACAGTAGGGCTCCCAAGGGCTGGGCACTGACTCCTCCGTCCTGTCTTCCCCACCTCCCTCTCCCATATGGGACTTGAAATGGAGCCAGGAAGGCTGGCATTGCCACGTCCTGAGCTTTGGTGCTGGGATATGGAATGGTTGGCCAGAAAAGGTTTCAAAGCCATCATCTTCAAGCTTGGTGCCTCACTAGACCAAGACCCAGTGTTGGGGCTCACAGGGGAGCTGGGGAAACTTTATGAGACTTCCTGTTGGGGCCTGAGTTGATGTCTCCTACGTAGGGTTCTTCCTCGAACCACCCCCTCCAAGGCTGAGCAAGAACCCAAGTTTCTGGGACCCCAGCCTGAGCCCAGGAGCAGCACCAGGCCAAGATGGGCTTGGCCTGTGGGAAAGATGCCTCAGCCTCCCCTCATCCTGGGGGCCCAGCGCCCTTCCCCGCCCCAGCTCATGTGCCACAATTACCTCCTAAGTGCCCAAACAAATGTGGCTGCTGGGGAAAGTGACACGGGCTCCAGGTGATGGATTCGTGCCATCGGGGAGCCGGGCGGAGCGGGGCCCCGAGAGGGGGGGCAACACTAATATTGTATCAGCGTCGGCGCCGGCGCCACGAGCCGGTGATGAATATGTGTCACTTTACACGGCGCACACTCGGGGGCCTGGCTGCGCAGGCATGGAAAATAGAGTGTCTGGGATTAATGATATTGAAAATGATAGAGAGCAGATTGGAAATGGCTTCGCCCGCCCGACCCGAGGAGATGGAAACGTACCTCACAGCTATCTGCCCAGCCCGGCCCCCCATCTGCACCCCCACCCTCCACCGCCTCAGAGGCCCACGCACGGCGACGAGGACCCGGAGTCTCATTCCACCAGCAGCTCCTCGAGATGGCACATATGTGGGGTACACCTGTGAGCAGAGAAAAGGGGCATCAACAAAATCTCAGCCCCTGATGACCTTTGACCTTGGTCCCTGAGGAGCCTGACTCCAGTCACCCAGTGAACCTTGACCTTGGTCACAGACCGAACCCTGACCCCAGTTCCAGCTGAGCCCTGCCTCTGGCCACTGATCCAGTCTGCTGGAGCCTGAGCCTCTCCCAAGACTGGAAGAGCTGGAGTAGTAGAGCCGGGAAAGTGCAGGGATGAGGCGGGAGAGTGTGGATCACTCAGTGTAGTGCATCCCCTGCTGGAGGGCAGCTCAGAGCCCAGGCTGTCACTTCATGGTGTGTACTCCCAGCTCAGAAAGCAAGTGAACAGGTGTCTTCTCCATTGATGTTTTCAGTGTTTAATTATGTGGTTTTTATGACTGTATCTGTACGCATAAGTACATATTTATAGGGGTGTGTGTGTATATGTGTACATCTGTTCACCCATAACCTGTGAGGTTGTGTCCAGTGTGTGTAGCAATGTAGGCTTGTCTTTCTGTATGCCTTGGTGTGTATAGGCATCTCTAAGAGGGTGTGTGTGTGTGTGTGTGTGTGTGTGTGTGTGTGTGTGTGTGTGTGTGTCTTATTATAGGCTACTCTCTGCATGGGTATTAGTGTGTGTATGGGGGTGTGTGTCTGTATCTGTGTGTATGTTTACCCACAGATAGAGGGACTTCATGTGTGGATGCTAGTCAAGGAAACCTCCTTTATGAGGCCTGACCTGGTCATGGGCTAAATTCCCAACATCAGGGCAAGATGCCTCTACCTATTGGAATGGAATCTATCACACTGGGAGTTCAACAAACTTGCCAGATGGACAGCCACCCAGAAAACTGTCAGCCTAGCCTCAACGTCCATCCCCACAACAGTCTCACTCCAAACCAATGTCAAGAAGATGCACCTACATCAACATCATTCATTCATTCAACAAATACGTCTTGAGGGCTCATGATGCAGCAGATACAGTCTTTGATGAACAGGACAGACATGGTTCCTGATTTCATGGATGGTACAATCCATCAGAGGAGACAGACACAAAACAAGTAAACAGGTAAGTAAACCAATAATGACAGAGTGTAAAAGTGCCTCAAAATAAATATTCAAAAGGCCACGATAGAGTTAATAAGATAGATATCATCATTAGATAGGGTTGTCAGGGTTGGCTCCTGAGCTGGCATTTGAGCTGAGAGATGAGGAGCCAGCCCCGTGGAAAGAGAGCAGGGTGTGCAAAGGCCCTGGGCATCTTCAAGGCCAGGTCAGGAGAGAGAAGTCAAGAAAGAAGTAGGAGAGAGGGGTGGAGCTGGGCCTCCTAAACCAGGGTGAAGAGTTCAGGTTTTGTTTTCAGTGGGATGTGGAGTCACTGGGAGGCTGAATCAGGAAAATGACGTGATCGTTTCTACATTTTAAAAAGAAATTGGAGATATTGAGAGTATAAGCAAGAGGTTCTGGTATTAGCAGCAGGCTCAGGGTCCACATCCTCCCAGCACCACCAGCAGATCTCATACACACCATCATTACTGCCAGCAACAGCAGCACCAGCTGGTGCTTCACTGATTCCCTTCTGGCAGCATCTTAAGGGCCTTGGGTTCCCTGTCCACACTGTCCTCAGTCCTGCCACTCTGCCCCCACCTGAATCATCCCTCTGCCTCATTCTCTGTCCCATGCGGTCTCCTAGAAATGCTCTCTCCCCAAGACCACCTGAGTCTTCCTCTGTCATCTGAGGAACCAGTCCTAAGGAAGCTAAGAGCTCTCGTGAAGGTGGGAGCTGAGAAGGGAGCTTCACACTGGTGGTGAGAAGCCCTGATCTAGGAGAGAAGTCTGTGCTGGAGCCGGATACACAGTGACTGGAGCAGCCCAATCTCAATCCTGGGAATTCTGAAACTACTCCCTGCCCCCTCTACCACACAAGTGTCCCCACAGGGTCCTAGCACATTGTAGGGCAAGGGGCTCACCTCTCTGTCTGCCAAGGAGAGCCTCAGGAGAGAGGAATACCAATGTCTGGTTCACCACTAGCACTGTGCTGGCACATGGAGAAGCCCCTGGGGGAAACGCCAGTCAGGGAGGCACTTGCTGAAAGTCCCATGGGGGTAGGAGCATGCTGGGTGACCTGACTCCACGTCCAGACCCAGCACCATTGCTTCCTTCCCTGGTATCTGGAGCTGCTGGCACGCAGGCTCCCTACCAGCAGTGGCTTTTGTATGTGGAAGAGGCAGGAAAAGAGGGCTGAGGCTGCTTCTCTGGGGCTGCTTCTCCCTCTCTGCTTCAGTCTCTTGTCTTCTGCTCACTGGCTTTCTCCCTCAATCTCTCTCAATCTCTCTTGTCTCTTTCTGCTCCTTCTCTCTCTATTCCCTGGCTCTTCTCTCTCTCTCTCTCTCTCTCTCTCTCTCTCTCTCCTCTCTCTCTCTCTCTCTCTCTCTCTCTCTCAGTCATTTGCAGAGCGGAGATGGCCTAGCCCATCTGGGAGCGAGAGCACGGCTGGTGACGGAGGCGCAGGTAATAGCCGAGTAGAGGAGAGAGACGTGGAAATTTATGACATTGAAAATGACTAAGAGAGAGAGTGTGTGTGTGAGTGTGGGAGAAGGAGAGAGCAGGAGGGGGCAGAAAGGGAGAAGGAGGGAGCTCTTGCGCGCTCTCTCTCATACACACTCCCTGCTCTACCCCTCCCTCCAACCTTGCAGAAAGGAGAAGACATGGGGGAGGGGCTGCCAGCCCAGGGAGTGAAAGACAGAAAGACAGACAGACAGACAGACAGACAGACAGACAGACAGACAGTTGATAGGACAGAGAGGGCAAATGAGAAGGACAAGAAGGAGAAGAACCGGTGAGACCAGGAGACAGAGCAAGGCTGTGAACCACTGTGGGAGAGATGAGCAGTGTCTGGCTCTGGTGCCTGCTCGTCTCTGCTCTGGTCACCCTGTTCAGGAGCTCTGGTCTGAGGCGAGGGGTGTCCCCATGGCACCCCTCGCCTCAGACCCCATGGAGTCTGGAGTCTAAGCTAGAGATTTTCTAAAGGATGAGCTTCAGAAAGGGCAGAACATACTCCAGGCTACACATCAGGTCTCCTTCTCAGAGTGGCCGTTTCCCCGCAGGTGCTAGAGTGTGAGGAGCCAGGAAGAAGATGGACTAGATCTTGTAACTACTTCCAACGGCTACACTTTCTGGACCATAGGAGGCAAGGGAATGGCCAGAATGCCCTGTCCACCGCCTCTTGAAGTTGGTGGAGAATGTTTCCTTGGGGTGTTAAGCCTATAATCCCCGCTGCCCTAGCTACCCCTAGACCACCCAGGAAGGCATTGCTGGAGACAGGAGAAATTAGATATCTTTCAGAGAGTTGAGCACCCACCCCAACTTGGAGCTACCCCAGACCCCGCAGAATACACCCCACCCCCTCTTCAGCCCCACTTGACTACCTCTTGACTCTAATGCAGCTGAGTCCCCTCCCAGTCACCATTCCTTAATCCAGAGCTCAGTTCTTTGCTCTGGGCCTGTCTCCTTATCAGTGAAATGGGGTTAGTAACACTCCCCTATGCTGATCCTCCTTGGGCCCGAGAAGCAATGCCAGGGTTCAGGGAAAGGACTTTGGTCTACTCAAGTCTGGAGATTCTTCTCCATTGGAGAGTGTGGGTCATCTTAACTCCAGAGGAGCTCTCACCGTTCTAGCTGACTCTTTGGGTGAAGGGAGAGGGAACAATGCTCCAGGCATCCCATATACACACAGCCACCTCCCAAAGAAGCTGATTTATCAGGTACTCAAAGGGCAGAACCCTCCATAAACAGGTACAGGCAGAGGCTGAAGCCTAGAGAAGGGTGGGGTCTCCCCAATCACACTGCTGGCTAGGTCAGAATCAGACCCTGGTCTGCTAGCCCAGACCACATACCAGGCCCTTTGTTCTGCCAGAGGCGGGCAGGACAGCTACCTTAGGGCTCTTAGAGACCTTACACTCATCCTTAGCAGCTTGGGGCCTGACTCTGAACAGGTGCTCAAGTTTTCCCAACTGGAAAGAAAAAGAGGACACTCCCTACTCTACAGCCCTGCCCCTTTCTCCCTGCAAGCCTTCTGAGGGCCCTCCTCTCCCCTCTTTTCTCCCTCTTCCTCTGCTCTGTAGCCCCCTCTCTGCTAGAAAACTTTCTTGGATTAACTCCTCCTCACCCAGGGCATCTGAAGAGGTGGTAGAGGACAGTGATTGAAAACACAAGCATTAGGGCCAGAAAAGCCCCAAATCACAGTTCTGTCCCTTATCTAGGTGATCTTGGGCTCTTCCTTTAATGTCTCTGGGCCTTATCTCCTCATCTGGCAAATGCAGCTATAAATGTCTCGCTCCAGGATTTGAGAAGGATCACGTGATTGTCTGGCACAGAGGAGGTGCTCAGCAAATGCCAGCTGGCACCGGCCCCCTGGTACAAAATCTCACTGTGTCTTAGCTTTCTCCTGCACTTAGGGAGATGAGGGTGAGACCTGAGGGTGGGAAAAGGAAGAAGAGCAGTGGCAGCAGCTTCAGAAGACTCCTGCTCACTTAGAAGAGATCAAGAAAGAGATACAGTAGGAAAGACTCAGGTTAGCCCTAAGAGGGACTTCCCCATTCTGAGACCCAGGAGGAAGTCACATGTCAAAGGCCCACCTGATTCAGTCTGTTCTGAGGCCCGTGTCCTCATCCTAGAGGCAGTTCCAAGGCAGCAGTGGCTGCTCTGTCTGGGGAGCAGTGGGGGAGGTGAAGAGTTCACTAGGCCCACAGGCTGTGGGCAGCAAGCCTCCCGCTCAGCCCCTGTGCCCTGGTCCAGCCCATTGTGGCCGCATAAAAGGTGACGAATGGTTAATGGCGGAGATAACAGGATTCATAAGGGAAATTTATCGGTCACTCTGGTGGTATAAATATGTTTATAGCGGACCAAGGGGAAATGAAGAAGCCCCAATAAATCACTATAAAGCCACCAGCTACTAATAGGCGAGCGGCTGCGGGAACCCCAGCATTGGTGCTTGCAGACACCCCCTCTGGCTGCCTGCTAATGGCATAGCGGGGGGCTGCAGACTTGTCAGGCAGGACGCCCAGACCATGCCATGATGGGAACAAGACCCCAGGGGCCGCCTCTGCTGGATAGAGCTGTCTTGCCCGCTGTCCTGCCACATTCTCCATAGATCTGGGCTTAGTCAGACTGGAAGGGCTGAGGGAACAGGGCAGCGGGTATGTTGGCCAAGTCTGGGAGGACCCATGGTGCAGGTCCAGAGTCAGACATGATTTCAAAACTTGATCTGCCACTTCTCAATGCCTGCCCCTCTTTGGGTTTCCTTGTCTGCAAAGTGACTTCACAACCTTGGAAAGCTGTTGAGAGGAAGAGAGAGATAATCCACTAATCATAGCGCTTAGCACGCTGTAAGCCTCAATAAATAGTAGCTGTTCTTCTTACTTTAGGCAAAGTCTTTCCCACTTGGGGAAAGTGCTATGCAGATGTGAGAACATTCAAATAAAAGTGGATAGTATTGTCCCCATTATATAGATAAGGAACCTGAGGCTCAGAAATTAAGAGGCTTGCTTGCCTGAAGTCACACAGCTGGAAGAGAAAGGCTCTGTTTCATTCCCAAGCCCAGCCTCTTCATCTGTCCCAGTGTAGACTTACTCTTTCCTCAGAGTTCCTGGGGTGCCCTGTCCCCCACCCCTTCCAGAAGAGGCCTAGGATTTCAGGAGCCCTGAGTACTAAGGGCAAAGCCCTGAGGGCTCTTGGCAGCAACTTGCTAATGCGGGTGGTGAGGTAGGCCTCAGCTCCCCCACCCCTACCCTCCCTCTCCTGCTCTTCCCTTCCTCTCCCCCACCCCCTGCACAGCAAGGGCCTGACTGGGTTACTGTGACCTCACCCCAGCACTGAGCTTGTTTGAAGCCTTCTGCATGAACTGTATAGGGTGCTTTCCACTGAGCATTTCCCTCCAAACTCTGGGCCTTGGTCACAGCCTCAGTCCAGGCAAAGGTCCCCTCTAGCCCAGCTCACTTCTTCATTCATACATTCAGCAAATACTTATGCACTACCTCTCTGTGGATACTGACCAATACTGACCTAGCTGGGCCAGGGCCTGCCCATGTGGTACTCACTGTCTGGCGGAGAAGTCAGGCCTAGATCATGGAATAGAATAAGGTGTGTGCTGAGACCAAGGCAGGCACAGCAGCTCGGGAGGCCCAGAGTCAAAGAATGAGTAGGAGCCAGCAGGAAAAGCATTTCCAGAGGAGGAAACAGCTTGAGTGACAGCCTGAGGGGCGGACAAGACTCCCTGAGCCCACTGGGATTTTTTTTTTTTGCCACTTCTCTCTCAATGCTGAGGGGGGCAGACACCTCCACATCGGGCTCTATCTTCACTGTCCCTCTTCCTCACCCCCTCCTCCCTCTTCTCAGGGTCTCCCTGTTCGGCTCACTTCACACCAGACAACAATGTTGCAGCCTGCTCCCCAGTTTCCTGCTAGGACAGGCGCCTCTGCAAACTATGCTCCCCAACCCTATCATCACTCTCTGAGCCCCAGATCTGTCCCCCAGTGCCTCAGCGGGCAGTCCAGCCTCCCTCAGCGATAAGGTTCCTACATCAACACAGGGGGAGGGTAAACAGAGTCCTGGGGTCCTGGGGTCACCTCCCTCCTCTGCTCTAGGGAGAAGAGACACCCACGCTGCCTTTGCCTCGTCTGATTCTCTGTGCCTTTCTCTAATCTCTGCCTCCGTCTCTCCTTCCCGCCCCCGTTCCTCTCTCTCCCAGTCTCTGCGGGCCCCCGGCTCTCTCCCTTAGTCTCTCTCTCTCCGTCGCTCTCCCTCCAGGTCTCAGGCTCCGTCTCTCCCCGTCTCTCTCCCTCCCGAGGCAGGGCGGGAGAAATCGCTCCGTAAATAGGCGGATGGCCCCGGGCGCTCCGGGCGCAGACACTCGTTTTTAGAGCCGGTAATTGACTCCTTTCAGTTGATAATTCATGGCTTGCATATGCGCTTTAATGCGGGCGCCCGGGGAGGCGCGGCGGGCGGGGCGGCCCTCGCGCGGAGCTTGCGGCCAGGCGGCCAGGGAGGGAGCCGATCTCCGGGCGGGTTCTGGCCGGGACGGACCGTCTGTCTGTCTGTGCAAGGCAGAGGAGGGGGCGCCCCCGCTGGGGTCGGTCTGCCCAGCCCTCCGATGACCCCACGGGGTGACGAAATGGGAGTGCGGTGGGTGGGGTGAAGAGGCCCGGGCAGTCCCTGGGCTGGCGGGGAGAGGGCTACATGAGGAAGACTGGCAGAGCCTTCCAAATGAATGGGGGGTAGGAGAGGCGACACGCAGAGACTCCTTCCCCTACGTCCAGAGGAGAAACTGAGGCCCAGAAAGAGGCTAGGTCTTACTCGCATCTCACAGCGCAGAAACAAGACCAGAACTCAAGGAGCGCCCTTCCCAAGGGTCCCAGCCTTGGTAGAACTGCCCCGCCCTGGGAATTTTCCCATTTCTGGGCTAAATTCCTCTCCCGGAGTGACCTGCTCTATTGCTCTCAAACAGGGTCCCCAGGAGAAGCTGGCTCTTCCCAGTGAATGCTGGACACAGACACCCAGACCTGAGCCCACTTCTCACCCCACAGCAACTCCCAGGCTGGGGAGAAGGGCCCAGGTCCTCTGCCACCTGGCCTTCACCTTCTATGGATCTGTCTCATCCTGAGGCTGTGGCAGCTGGCATCATTATTTCCATTTTACAGAAAATGAAACTGAGGCTTAGAGAAGGTGGGAAACTTGCCCAGGGCTGCAGAGAAGGCAGAGCCTGGAAGTACCCGGAGTGGAAACTGGAGAAGGAGGCGATGTCCTCCTGTTCTGGAAGTCCTAGATGACCCGCCCAAGGGCCTGAGAGAGGAAGTCAAGAACCTGCCCACAGTCACACAGACCAGGGATAAATTTCAGCAGAAGATGGTTCTGGGAGGTAGCGAGAGGTTAGAGGTCAGTGAGTGAGCTGAAGCCAGGGTTTGGGGAGGAAGGCTAATTTCAGCCAAAAATAGAATTCTGTCCCCTGTCTCCTAAAATCTGCAAATGTTTAACCCAAAGTCAAAGCACCCAGATTATTTCTGTGTCCTCCTATGTCTGTCTCCCCACCCTCTAGTTTTCCCATTTGCACAAGGGAGTCAAGGCAAGGACTGGGAAGTCCTGGTGACAGTGGATCCGAAAGCCTAAGGTACGCTGATGTCTGGGCTGTGTGAAGCTCAATGTTGCCCTCTGGTGCCCCCAGACTGTTACAGCCAGTAAGAGGAAGGGAGAAGAGGCAAGAGGCACTTGAGGTAGAAAACCTATGTGCTCACCACTTCTCTGAACCTATTAGACCTCTTTCTAAAGGGGGACAGAGGACAAAAGTAGGAGATCCACTAACCCTTACTGAGGGGAAATCATGAGGCTCCTTCCCAAGCAGAGGTTTTAGACTCTGTGTTAGAGCCTAAATAGAAGTGGAGACCACAGTGATGTCAGCAATAGCCCTGTCCAGCCTGTACCTGGACACCCCAAATGGTTTCTTATATTGTATGGAATTTGTGAATTCAAGGCTGCCCTTCTGGTGTAACTCCTGGGGTCTTCATCTTAGTTAAATTCAGCCCTTTTTATGGCTGAAATTATATCATTTGTGTTCAGAGGAGGTACTGAACAAATGTAGGATGGATGGTGGATGGATGGATGGATGGATGGATGAATTCCATTCCTTAGCACAGAGATATTATCTTCCAGAAGGTTTGTGCTATTAAGCACAAGGAGGAATGAGTTCATTAGTTTGCCTAGTTGGCTGGAAGTAGGGCTACAGAAAAGAATGGGATAGGAGAAGGGGAAGTTTTGATGGAGGAGGACTCAAAATAATTCAGATGAAGGGAAAGGTCATGGGGGGACTTGGAAGGATCAGAGAAGGGTTTCTGAGGAAGTAGCATTTGATACAGGGCTTGAAGGACAGAGAAAATAGTGATGATGTTTAGGTGGAGGGAATAGTATAAACGGGCACAGAGGCAGAAGTGCAAGGTGTACTTGTATGAGCAAGAAGTCTCCAGTTTGAGGGAATGAGGGAGGCTGTGCTATAGAAGAGTCAAGGCAGAGGACACTGTGGAGGATCTCAGAAGATTCTGAGTGTCAGGCCAAGAAATTAGCACTTTGTGGGCAAAGCACTAGACCGTGAGCTGAGGTCTGGGTCCCAACCCAGGGTCTGCTCTGGCTGGGCTTTATTCCCTCAGCCTTGCCCTCTGTTACTTTTTCTAGAGGGCAGTGGGAGCTATGGCAAATTCTCAATCAGGGAAGTGCCTAGGAATCACGGCCCACAGAATAGTCAAGTTATCAAATCTAACTCTCTCAATTTGTAGATGAGAAAATGAAGATCCGGAGAGAGGAAGTAATTTGCCCAGCATCACACAGCAAGCTAGTGGAAGAACTAGGACTTGGACCCAGGTCTCCAGCCCCTCAGTTTAGGTATCATTCCCCTCTGCTGCAATCTGGGATGGCACCTGGTGGACTGAGCTGGAGGAGAACAGCTGGAAACAGAAGGCCACCAGGAGGCTACAGCCGCACCTAGATCAGAGACCACAAGGCCGATCAGTCAAAAATGTTTATTGAGCCCTTCACCCTGCTCCCCATTTAAAGCCTATCTGAGTCCATGAACTGAGCACCCAGAAGGACAGAGGGACTACAAAGAAAGGAATCTGGAGGACTTCCAAGAGGAGATAGGAAGCAGATATGGTATTCATAAGAAAGAAAGGGCATCAGTAGCAGACTTGGATGAGGATATAGGAAGGTCTCCAGAAGAATGACCCATCACTTGGGTCCCTCCTAGTTCTTAGCCAAGATCTCCACCTCCTTCATGAACCGAAGACACAGCTCCTCTTCCAATGGCAAAACAATGCACTGCAAAGCCATGGAATTTCCATGGATCCTCCTGCCACCTGCAAGAGTGTCTGTAGTTCAGGCTTCCTGCTCACAGGCCTCTTACCCAGCCTTCCTCACCACCCAGAGGTATGTGTTAACCCAAATATCTCATCCCCAATCTATATTAAGGTAAATATGTCTTGGATTTCAGAGCTTCAGGCTTCCTCAGCTCTCGGCAAAACCTGGAAAAACTGTTCTAACTTCATTTGTCTACAATTCTCCAGGAGTAAGATGTAAAAATTGGTCCTCAAGCAGAGAGCTGACTATAATGATGAAATATAAAACCAAATATCTGCCCAGTGTTCTTAGCAAAGGAAAAAAGAATGTGCAAATCCCTAATCCAGAGCCTGGTTACACTTCTGCAGTGAAAGGGATGCCTTGACTCCAAACACAGGCCCAGGAACATGGGGGCTGAGCTGCGTCCCTGCCATGAGATCTAAACATACTTGTAGGAATTCAAATATGTTTTCATCGCTTTATGATGATGACATCATACAAGCCCTCATTGGTCTTTGTCTCTGGAGCCAAGTCACACGGCAAGTCCTGGCTCCTCCACTTCAACTAGCTGTGTGGCTTCGGTCAAGTCCCTTAACCTGTCTATACCTCCCTTTGCTCATTTGCAAAACCTCACAGGACAGTTATGGGATTTAATGATTATATATATATATATATATAATCACTTTTAAATAGCTTCTGGAACAGAGTAAGAAACCAAGACATATTATATAGTACATTATTGTTATTTTGTCACAATTCAGGTGAGAAAAAGTAAGTTGCACGAATCAATTTCCAGAAAAAGTAAGTCACTTAATATCTGGTTTTCAGAGTCAATCTCTCCCTCTCTTATTCTCTCTTTCACCTAAGTCAGGGTTATTTTAGACCCTGCATTAAGCAGACCCATGGAAATATTTCCTTTTGTTAAGTCGCCTCTGAATGAGTAATAGTAGATTCATTGAACTTCCTACATACAAAGCCTTATGCTAATTGCTTCACATTTTTTAATTTGACCTTTGACATTATCCTGCCAGGTAGAATTTTTAATTCCCTTTTTTTTCCTAGCAAAGAAATGAGACCTAGAGAGGGCCAGTGTCCTATCCAACTACACAGTAAGCTCTTACCGAGGGACCTACATCCTGCTCCACCCTACGTGCCTCTGGAATCAATTTTCTCTACAGAGGTATCAAGAAGACCACTGTTTTTGTATTCTCCCCCTTGACAAGGACAGAGGCTGACTTGGTCAAATGGTGTGTCCTCAGGACGGGGTGAAAATATAGCAGAAGTGATAAAGGGTAAACACTGGAAATGTCCGGCCCCAACTCACCCTGCCCCCACTTGTCCACTGGGATTGAAGCAAGAATCAATCCTGGTCTATGCCCCTAGGGAGAGAGGCAAGAAGAGAGAAACTGACCTTCTGGAAATTTCTGTCCTCACTCTCTCTGTAGTATCCCTTGTAGAAGACCAGTTCTTCCTTGTCCTGTAGTGTCACGCTGGTGACCTACACCAAGCTGACAGGGCAATTCAGCACATTGTACAGGCTTCTGTAGGAGCTGTTTTCTGTAGGAAGACCCAGGCAAGCCCAGAAAGTCATCAGCTCAGAAAAAGACTCATTTGGGGAAAATGTGGGGTAAGCACTCCCTCGGGGTCTTTCTCGGAGCTGCAGCCCTCTGGGATCCCAATGGCCGGTTCAACTGCCTCCGGCTTTCCCCTCCGTGGAAGGAGGGAGAATTGTCATTGTCCAAGCCTTACTCAGTGCCACGCACTGTGCTGGCCTCTCCACATCGCTGATTCTTTGAATTTTCTCCACCCCTGTGAGGTAGGGATTACTATTTCCTGTGTACAAGTGAGGAAACCAAGTTGGCAGACCGGTTTTTTACAGGCCACACAACTAGTGGGTGGCAGAGGATTCAGCCCATGCTCTCTAGTACACTAGACTCCGAGATGGCTGGGGTGTGCAATGCAACCCTGATTTGAAAAGGCAGCTACATTGCAGCAGCCACCTGTTTGCAGGGAGTGAGCATCAGAGAAGTAGCAGCGATGTCAACAGAGGACATCAGAGTACAGCCAGGTGTGGGATGTGCCTTTGGGCAGCCACTGTGTGGGAACCCAGGGGAGAGGATTCCACGCTTTAGGTGAGTTTTCATTCTGCATTGACATCACCTCTGAGACTTGCACCTGTGCTGGGCATGGGACTCAGCAAGCCTCAGACATTGCCCTGTACTGAGGCCTGCATTTCAGGTGGGCTGGACTGAAGACCTTTTTAAAAGGGGAGCAGCAGAAAGCATGTTAAGAGTGAATGGATATGCTAAGTGAAAGGAGCCAGATACAAAAGTATCACACCTTATGATTCCATTTATATAAAACCCTAGAAAAGGCATAACTATAGTGACAGAAAGATCAGTGGTCATGTGGGGTAGGAGTAGGGTGAATTACAAATGGACGTGAGAGAAATTTGGTGATGAAAATCTTCTATATTTTTATTATGGTGGTGGTTATACAACTATACACATTCGTTAAAATTTATCAAATTGTACTCTGAAAATTGGTGAATTTTATTGCATGTAAATTATACAGATGGTCCCCAACTTACCATGGTTTGATTTAGGATTTTTAAGCTTTAGGAGTGCGAAAGTGATATACACTCCATAGAAACCAGCTAGACTAAGCTATGATATTCGCTAGGTTAAATGTATTTTCAGCTGAGATATTTTCAATTTACAATGGGTTTATTGGAACATAACCCCATCTTAAATCAAGGAGAATCTATACTTCAAAAAAGTTCATTTTAAAAGTAAATACTATATGATTTCACTTACGTGTGGAATCTAAGGAACAAAAAGAACAAACTAATCAAAAACAGACTCAAATATACAGGACAGTCTGGTGGTGGTCAGAGGGGAGGGTTTGGGGGGCTTGGAGAATGGGGTGAAGGGTTAAGGAAGTACAAATTAGTAATTGATATATGGTCACGGGGATGGGGAGCACGGCATAGGGAACGCAGTTAGCATTAATGTAATGGCTAGGTGGAGAGCCAGAGGAGAGAAAGAGCAATTAGGGGGATCGTTTTATAAACTATGTCTAACCAACGTACTGTACCTGAAACTAATAATAAAATAAAATTTAAAAGAAAGTGAATGGAAATTGAGAGTGTCTGCTAACAGGTACGAGGTTTCTTTTCGGGATGATGGAAATGTTCTGGAATTAGTAGTGGTTGCACAACGTTCCGAATATACTAAAAACCATTGAATTGTATACTTTAAAATAGTGAGTTTATATTATCTGAATTTTATCTCAGTTTAAGAACAATATTTTGAAAAGTGATTGGAAACAAAAGTCAAGGCCACAGAGGCTGTGGCAGGACTCAGAAGTCCTGGACCCCCAGTCTCAGCCACTCCCCCCAGCACCCAGTGCCCTCTCACCTGATGCTTCACTAGAATGGCCTATATAGAAGGCAGGGCCCAGAGCTGGTGCCAGCAGCACATCCAGATCCAAGCACTTCCACTTGGCTGTGAACTCTTGCTGATATTCCTGCAGGGACAAGAGGAGCAGGAGAGGTAAGACTGGCAGAGGTCACTGTTTGCAGGACAAGGTCAGGTGCTGCCAGGCTGAATTGGGTTAGACACAAGGAAGAATTCTCAAGATAAAAGATGCAGACTAAGATATCAGGAGAGTCGGGGCCTTCCCAGGGGCCAAGGCGAAGGGATGAGAAGTGGAGTCTCAGACTGCAGTGATTTGGGGACAAGATATTGTCCTGGACTCAGGGAAATGGACTAGATTAACCTCCTAGGTCACCAAGCTTTCCTATCCAAGTCCAGTCAGGCCTCCCCTGCAGGCCAGGACTGAACTCTGCCCCCTGTCTGGCCACTTCTGTCACCACCCAGGTCTCTGCTGCCCCTGCTCTGACAGTCCCTTGAGGTTTGCCAGGCACACATCACCTCTACTGCTGTGTGCTGCTCCCACAGTTTTTTGGGTGTCCTGGAAAATGAGGAAGACACTGTGAAATCCAAAGATCAGTATGGGAGGACCCTCTTTTATACATATGGGACATAAAACCTGGCCTTAGTGCAAGCTGCAAATCAGCTGATGGGCTGGGAATGACCCCATGTCTTGTCTCCTGGCCAAGACATCTTGCCTGTCCAAAGTTCCCAGGAGTACACATCTTCTGGTCAATGCCCCACCATTACCTCCAGCCACAGGAACTCGCATGCTCCCCGCAAAATGACAGGTTCCTTCTCTAACCTCTGAGGCCCCAAGTCAGCCCTCAGGCTACTCCAGTCCCAATTCTAACCAGCACCTCAACTCCAAGCCCCTTCAGGCCACCCCAACAGGAAGCCCAAGCCCAAACCAGAATCCTCTCTCAACCACATTTCCACCCCAGTTCCAACCTTAACCCCAACCCTAACTCAAACCGACTTCAACCCCAGCCCGAATCTCACCTCAACACAAACCCAACCTTTACCCCAACCTAACCCAATCCTAGTCTCAACTCAGAGCTTAACTCCAAATCAAAACCTAGCCCAAACCAGCCCCAATCTCAACCCCACTCAAAAGTCCAAATTTAACCCAGTGTCAGGCATGACCCCAAAACCCTAATTAGATCCCAAAGTCTAAATAGCCCTCTCCTCAGTGGATGACAATTCTAACTACATGCCCCTCCATCAATGACCACCACCCCATGGAAAACCCATGTAAGCTGAACCTGAGGAAACTTGACCACTCACCCCACTCCATGAATCTCTTCGAACCTCTGGCTAATTCAGAGTTCCTAGAGGTGGGGAGAGAGGGGGACATCAACTTCCAAAACCACAGGGCAATGCCAGCCTTCCCAGGACAGGGATCCAACAAGAACAACTCTGCTCAGTACACTGACAAGGAGCCCTCTGCTCCTCCACAAGCCCCCAGCCCCTCACTAAGCCCTGAGCCCCTTTTATACCTCCCGAGACCCACCACCCCTCTCTAAATCCTCTTTCCACTTTCTGAAACCCCTTTCTCTCTCTGAGATGCCCTCTCCCTCTCAGAGCCACTCCGAAGTCCCTCCCCTCTCTGAGAGCATCGTCTCTTCAGGCCTCCATCCCCCTCTTTCAGTTCCTCTTCCCTTTGAAGCTCTCCCTGAGCTACCACCATTCTGTGGACCTCATCCTCCTTTCTGACCCTACCCCACCCCAAGTCAGCCCCCGTCTCTGAGCCCCTTCCTCTCTGGGCCCCTCCCGACTCCGAATCCCTCCCTATCCTGGGCCCGCACTCAATATGTACTTCAGGATCCAGGCCAAGAAACACTTGAGTGGGTCTGGTAAGCAAAGAATGTTAACCAATCTCTTAATGCAGGGGTCCACAATGTCCCCCTTACTGAGAAACCACAGACAAATATCTGGTCAGTTACAGTTTTTCAGCGATCAGCTGACCCCCCACACCCACCCAACTCCCTCTCCATAGATAAGCCATGGAGGCAGGTCAGACTCAAAGAAATACTTCTATTCCCACCACCACCACCCCTAGAACATGTGCATCTTGAAGACACAGACGACAGTATGGTGGTTACCAAAGGGAAAGGGGGAAGAAGGGAGGTAGAAGAAGGTAAAGGAGGTCGAATATATGTTGACAGATGGAGACTTAACTTTGGATGGTGAACACACAATATAATATACGGATGATGTATTATAGAATGGTACACTTGAAACTTATAAAATTTTATTAACTGATGTCACCCCAATAAATTTAATAAAATTTATTTTTTAAAAAACCTTTCAGGAGAAGATGAAGATGGAGAGATCAATAGAGGCAAATAATTGACGACAGACAATGGCCACAGGTTGATTGTACCAGGATGTGTACAATCAGGGAGTTGAACATGACTGAGCATGTGAACTTCTTGCTCACTGCACCTTGGGCTAGGAAGGGAGGTCTTCAGAGGGGACGGTCAGGTGACAGACAGGTCAATGAGGAACGAAGGGAGGAAAGAGGAAGGAACCCTTCAGGCTTGATCACCCACCCAGCTCACCTCCTCCCTGCAGGGCATGGGAGGCACAGTGGGGTCTAGTCTGTGCATGTGTTCACTCAGCAGGGCTCACAGGCACAGCACCAGGCTGTCCACATCCCGGGCCATGGGGCCAGCCACTGTGGTCACTACAAAGAGAAGAGGGGAGAGAGACAGACACTTCTCATCCTTTCTGCTCTGGGGACCTCCACTGCTTGGCCTCAGAATATAGGGCCCAGAACCTTGATTAGGGCAAAGGAAGAGTTCCTAGGGCCATCCTGGGTCAGAGATTGAAGACAAGTGAAGAATTGGTCATATGGCCAAAGTAGCTCCGGTGCCTAGAAGGAAAATCTCATCTGAGGCAGAACATCAAGAGACCAGTAGGAGAGATTAAAGCTAGATAACAAGAAGCACTTCTCAGTGGGGCAAGAGTCAGTGGACTAAGGGAGGCCAGGTGGGAGCCATGCCGACCCATTTCCCAGATACATTTATCATCAGTGGGGCTGATCTGTCTGATATAGGGACTGAGTGAAATGTCCTTGGGAGAAAGGCTGACAGGTTTGTCTTTGAATAATATGGCCACAGGGATAGATAGAAGCTTACCTAATTTCTTGCCCTTCAGAGCAGAGGCAATTACACCCAGAGCCAAATCATGATCTGAAAGGAAGAACATGGTTGCCAAGGAGACTTGAGTCCCAGCCAATGCACCCTCTGCCCCCAGGGCTCAGCACACAGAATAGGAGCTGCTTCAACTCTCCCATTACTCCCTACTGCCCATAGCCTAAAGTCTGATCTCTTTGACTGCCCTTCAAGGCTCTAAAGTATCAACTTCCATAGCTTCCTTTTCTAGCCCTTCCATGCACACATATTGCTCCAGGCAAAGTAAGTTGCTTACGGTTACACCCTTCTAGACTCAACATCATCTCTGCATGTGCATCCTTCAAAAACAAACTCAAATGCCACCTTCTCCAGGAAGCTTTCCCAGTCCTTGCCCTGCCTCTTCAAGTTTAAAGTCTAGGCTTTTAATAAATCTCTGTTAAAGAAAATGTCAGCTTCATCTTGAGTTCCCACAATCTTCGACCCTCTCTTAGAGCACCGATCACTTTCTGACTAAGTCATGTTTATATCTAAGAGCACAACAAGAGCAGGGGCCGGATCTGACAGTGCTCTGTGTCCCCAGCACACAAGTTACCAGAGGGCAGGTACTCAGAGTAGGGTTGAAAGATGGGTGAATGGATGGATAAATGCATGGATGAATGCAGGTTAGCTGGAATGATTATTTAAAATATGGCAAATGTCATGTGCTCAATAGCTGTATGTGTTCTGTGGCTGTGCTACTGTACAGCACAGATACGGAATAGTTCCATCATCACGAGAGTTCTATGGGACGGTGCTGGTCTAGATCAGGGTCAGAAAACTTTTGGGCGGGGCTAGGTAGTAAATATTTTAGAATTTATGGGCCAACAGGAAAAGTTGAGGTTACTATTTAGTTATTTAGATAACCATTTGAAAAGTAGATTCATTTAAAGTTGGAAAAGTTTGAGTGCTATAAAAAGCAGGCAGCAGTCTGGATTTGAGCCTCGGTTTGCCCATCCCTGGTGCAGATCATTCAGCCCTTCATTCCTGAAGCACATCTTTATTGACCATGTCTATGTTTTCAGAGTTGGGCTAAACATTAAGTATAGCATAGAGAATAAGAAATCATCCCAGCCCTCATGGAGTTCAGAATGTAACAGGAAAGTCACTATATCAAATTTACATTATTAAACAATTATTATAATTTAACAAATAAAATGAAGGAGAGAAGCAGGATGTTATGAAAGGAAGTAAACTAAACTGGTGTAAAAAATTGACTTGATTCTAAAAATTATTTGCAACTAATATTATTTTTTAATATATGGCAACTATTTATTATAAACTTTGCAGCTGACCCATTAAAAAATGCACCGTAAAAATTAAATCTAGATATTTCTAAATGGATTTATGTTAAAAGATATTACATTCTTGTTTACCATCAGTTTTATAAATGTGAAATAGTAGTACATCTAATGATAAAAATCATATTTGCTAAAAATATATGGATGGATAGATAGGTGGATGAATGAATGGACACAAATATGAATTGATAGGTAGATAGTTAGATGAGTAAGTAGATGGACAAGATGAATGGACAAAAGAATGAATAAATGAATGAAAGAAAAGATGTGTATAAGGTTTACAAAGGCTGGGGTATTTGTCCATTTTGTTCATTAATATATCCCAAGTACCTAGTATACAGTATCTGGCACAAAGTAAACATTTACTATTTGTTAAATAAATTAAATGGTGGATGAATGGTGACATTGATGGGTAGAGACTGGGATGATGACTGCATGGGTGGATAAATGGATGAAGGATGAATAGATGGATAGATAGATAAATGGATGGATTGATGAATGAATAAGTGAAAGAGTAGGTAAATGGATAGATATACAGATGAGTGAATTAAGGAACTAGTGAATTAATGAATAAGTAGAAGGTCCATTCCAATGCCATCTGTTCCAAACATGGTATGTTTAGCTGTGGCAGAGGTAAGAGTTATTTGAAGCCCTCCTATCTTTACCCACTTTCCCTAGTCCTGAGCAGAGTAAATGAGAGTTAATGTGTAGAGCAGGCTCCTTTGCTTCCCCACACCCCTAGTTCCTCTAAGCTGGGCTGAGCCTACCCTCTCCCTACTCCCAGCATGAGCACTGTATACCTGAGGAAGTATCCTGTGGTCTGGAGGCCATAGACACTGCAAAAGCTGGCTGGTATATGGATGCTGCCAGCTGCGTCAGTACCCATGCCCAGGATGGAAGGCCCTTCTCTCAGCAGAGCTCCTTCAACCCCCACCCAAGGAGCTCCCAGGGATCTTCTTTAAGTTCAGAGAGTTCAGAGTCTGTCCATAGACTGGGGTTGCTGCATTCAAAGCTGAAGGAAGCAGAAGAAAAGGGGCTGGCAGATGTAAGTTTAACTGGGGAAGACAGCCCCTTCTGCATACAGTGGCTGACCACCCTCAGGAGTCAACCCTAGGGCTGCTTAGGCTCATGAGCTCCTCCCTGGGGCTGAGACCTGCTGGCCTCCCTTTTGGCTGAGGTGAGGGGCCGCTACAGAAAAAAATCCAGAGCAGATAACAATTACATCTCCTAAAATAAGGAGCAAGGAGCCCACAGCTCTGAGGTCAGAACTGAGAACAGCTTCCTCACGAAAATGGATACACTAAAGGCTGAGTGGGGAGGGAGGGAGAAGAGAGGATGAGAAGAACAATTAGAGATGGAAGCTGGGATAGAAGCAGAGATGTAACCTTTCAGAACCTCAGAGCCTGAGAGCCCTTAGAAACCGTGGAGCTCACACACAATGAGGAAACCGAGACTCAGAGGGTAGAAAGACTTGCCCAAGAACCTCAGGCCGTGAGATCTGTATGACTGGCTCCCACCTCACTCTCAGTTCTGAACTAGGACTTTAGGTTGCTGTTTCAGCCCAGGACCCAGCCCCAGCCGCAGCCTGCCCACTTCAGAGACCTGAACAGGATCTGGGGGATGTTGGTCTTAATGAAGAGAATAGCTTCCTGAGCCTTCAGCACTTTCACAACGACCCTGTCCTTGGCTGCTGGCTTCTCCAGGAACTGAGCCAGGCCACATGTAGAGTCACGTCCCTGAAATGAAGTGACATTAACTCCAGCCCATAGAGATCAGGGTGGAATTACCCAGTGAACAGACTCTCATTCCCCACTTCGCCCCCACTCACATCCATTCTCATGCTCTCTGTGACAAAAGAACTGTACCCTCAGGGGGATTCATGGGCAGCAGAAGAACATGGTGGTTAAGAATTTGGGTTTGGGATCCAGACTGCTGTATTCGGTTCCAGTTGGCCACTTGTTAGCTGTGCATCTCAAATTAAGTAACTTGCCCCATGTCACACACTCAGATGCTCACAGGCTCACACACATATATGTACACATGTGCATGTACATCCCAGAGCTCACCATGCAGCCATAAAGGTCCTTCAGGCTGATGGGGACCCCATACAAAAAGCCTCTCTCATTCTTCTTGGTCTTCTGCAGTGTCTGCACTCCTAACATTCCCCCAGGAAATCCATCAGACAGCTCACCTCCTGGTGCACCTCAGTACCTGAACAACATTGAGGGAAATCAGATAAGGGCTCACGGTGAGGCCAGGGACAGGATACTCAGTTACCCCAACCTCTTCCCCCACCCTGACTCAGAGCACAATGAAAGTGACAGATGACTGCGGCATGCACCTCCTCCCAAGCTAGCTGCAGCACCAGAGTTATACCTGCCCCAAAACTCCTCTAAGTAGAACAATGACAGAGAGACATCCTCCACTCCAGCCCAGAGCCAGGTTTGGGTCCTAACCCGTGGGCCCTGACCCCCATCTCCTCTAAGGAGCCACAGAGCCAAGTTGGGTGAGGCAGAGGTTCAGGGAGTCACCAGGGAGAGGTGAACTGTGTTAGTTTGATGGAGACTCATATATGGCACCTGCCTGTGCATGAAAGCTGGGTAGTGGGAGGGCTCAACAAAGGAACAATGGCTTCTGCCAGCACTTCTCTCTGGGAGAAAGCTGCTCCTCTAGCCCTTTCCTTGAAGCTAGACAATATAGTTCCTCCCTATCTGTTCCTGGTGTCTTTAGAGCTGTTGCCCCAGCACTGAAGCTCAGAGCAAGTGAGTCTATCAGTGAGTAAGTCTGTGCATAGGCCCTTTAAGAGAAGTGCCTGAGACTCCAGCCACCCTCTGTCTCAGATACAATCTCCGCTGGTTTTCACAGGCAGAGTTATAGCGTCTTCTCTTCCCAGCACTGAAACCCTCATTTGGGGAGCCTGGTTTGGGGCTGAGACTCTTTGCCCCTCAAGGGGGACCTCCAAAGCCTTGGAGATAGCTATCCTTATTTTTAACTGCCATATTTGGGTGTGAGACCAGCCTGTCCCACATCTCTGCCTCTCCTATCAATCTCAAAGTGGCTTCCTCTGTATATCCTTAGTTATAAGATTTTGTTCAGCTATACTTCAGGTGATTTTGAATGATGATTGTTCTGTAGTTTAGTTGTAATTTTGAGGTGGTCATGGGAGGAGGCGAGTATAGTGTTTACCTACTCTGCCAACTTGCTGGAAGCAAGGCTCAATTCTTTAATCAAATTATTCTAATAATTTTCGAATAATTTGTTGATATTTAGAAAACTTGTGGGGATCTTTTGATATGGCTATCATCTTTTGAAGATGTCCCTCTCTTTTAAAGCTCTCCCAATAAACTGAGAGTCATTAGGTCACTTGTAGTCTCGTTAAGCAGTGACTTTCTCTCAACATCAATGATCTCGTTCCTTGGGTTGAGTCCTGCTCAGTTTCTGCTGAACCAGTAACAATCACACTCACAATTTGCTAGCTCTTCTAATGCTCTCTGAGATTTTATATAGTCAAGCATCTCTGTAGATAACCAACCCACAAGTATTATTATGAAATCGTCATAATAAATTACTTTGATCCTAGTCTTACAAGCTTCATGTACAGTTGTGTAACATGTTAGTTAAGAGTTGTGGGCTGCCTGTATTTAAATCCTGATTCTGACAGTTACATTTTAAATAACTTTTCTGTGCCTTAACTTCCTCAAGTCTATAGTGGGGTGATGATTACAATTATAGTACACAAGTAAGTTAACAAATGTTTACAGTGGTGCCTGGGTACACAGCAAGCACTATCTACCTAATAGTTTCACTTTAGTCATGAACCTAATATTGTCCTTGCTGAGTGGACATTTAGTGAGTTTCGATGAATTTGATCTATCAGATGAAAGCGACACTCAACAGGGTTGGTGAAAAGGCATTGGTGGTCTCTTGAAAGCCTCCCCAGCTCCCCTCCAGGTGACTGCCATACTAACAGAGGAGCAGTCCCAGCAGAGGCCTGCAGAGGCCCACATTAATATCCTGTGGCCTGCTCGCCCCACCTTTCCCCAGCTCCCTGAGAAGCTGCCATTTTCACAAGTGGCCATACAAGAGCTACCACAGGGGAGCAGTTTAGATGGACACCGGATACTTTTCCACAGGGGTACCACCAGGGGTGTCATCTCTCTAGGTAGATATATAGGAATTGGAGCTCACATACAGTGTTGGTGATATATCTGTGGACTGGCAAGTGCTGGAGTGGTCTCTGGTGAGGCCTACTCACCAGAGATGATCACAGGCTGGCCCTCCATAGTCCCTGAGGGAATCAGAGACTGTGTCTGAAGGGTCCCTACTGGGCTGAGCATTAACTCTTTACTTGCTAGACTGTGATGAGAGCGTGGAATCCTGGGGAGAGCCTGGAGCAGCTGGAGTGGTGTGGTACTAGGGAAATGGCATTTTTGCTAAGTGACTCAAAAGGATTTCAATATTTTTGCCACAGCGCAGTTGTGGAGGTGCATTCTAGGTGAATGCCCACCCTGTCCTACCTGAATGCCCACTATGTCTGGGCTCTCCTGAAAGACTTTGTGGCACATAGGCTGGAGAGTTCTGGGCCGAGGCACTAAGATGGCAAAATGGCACAGTGAGTACAGAGATTGGACACTGTGGCTACAGCAGCAATAATGGGAGGGAGGCAGAAAAAGAAGTTGGTGAAATGGACCCACCAGAACCCAGGCAGGGAAGGGGCCTAGTGCAATGCCTTGCACCCAGAAAGTGCTTCATCAGCAAGCTTCCCTCCCCAAGAGCCATTAGAGGGTAGAGGTGAACGTAGAGATGACCCGGGTTTGGGCAAGAGAGTTAACCTCTATGTGAGTCAGCTGCCTTCATTGGTGAAAGGGAAATGATAATAAGAACACCTATCCAAAGGTTTCTGTGAAAATTTAATGTATTGGTGCAGGCAAAGTACTTGACATGGTTTCCAGCCACAGAGTGAATACTCAATAAATGTGAATATTGGTGGATTTAAATATAAACACATGTGATACGGTTGTGGTGAAAGCCTTGTAAACTATACTGAAGAGAATGGTGTTGCAACTGTATTCTGAGGGCAATTGGGATGTATGGTCAGATTTAGGATATATATATTTAGGTGATGATCTTAAAAGCATCACTTGGACTATAGTGAGGAGGTTGAGCTGGAGGGGTAGGGACCAGAGGCAGGGAGGCCAGTGAGGAGGCTGTTGAGAAAACTGAAGGGCAAAGAATGTTCTAGGCAGGAAGGAGGCCAGGGAGTCAGAGGTGGGAGATATGAAGGAGGCAGAACCATCTGTTGGCAGTATGCGTGGCTAAGAGAATGGTCACTGGGGCCCTACCTTTTGCCGTGGATCCAGCTTCTGCTTTGTGTCCTTAGGCAAATAGCTCGCTGTGCCTCAGAGTCTCAGCTGGGGCTGAGGAGGATAAAGGGAAGACAGCTTCACCTTCTTGAATGCCTGCTACGTGCTAGGTCCTTGTCATGTCATGCTTACTCTTGATAGGAGTCCTGAGGGGCTAGTGTCAGGCTTCCCTTCATTCCCTGGGCTCAGAGCAGCTGGGGCTCAGAGCAGGTTGGGGGCCTGTCTGTGGTCACCCTGCACAGCTGACTAATGATTGACTTCTGGTCTTTTCTTCTCTGAGGGCACCTAGGCTATGTTAGGGAAAGGGTTACCCAGCTGACCGTGGTGTGGTCAAGGCTGGGTCCCAGCTCTCCTGCCACCCATATTAGATTCTTGTCCTTCCCCAAAGTAAGATCAGCAAGAATTGGGGGACTGGATAAGAAAAAAGGTGAGATGCAGGGGTGCCCTCTAAAGGCAAACCACAGAGATCTGAACTTCATTTGTATAAGCCCTGAGTCCCAAGATATGCATATAGAATCACTCCCACTCTAATTGCACCCCTTCTGGATAGCAACATGAGAAGGCAGACCCTCCTCTGTGCCAGGCTCTGGGCTGGGCATTGGGAGGCAGAGACAGAAGGTAATATTTATGCCCTGTAGGGCTTTCATGCCAACCTGGAGACAGACTGGAAAATAGTTTTAATACTAAGGATAAGCACAGGGACACGTACCTGAGCACATGAACGTATGTGCAACTGTGTGTTCAATGAACTGTGTAGGGTTTGATGTTGAGTGTGTGAGAGTGGGCTTGACTGGATCAGTCTTTGGTACCTGCCTGCCTCAGCCCATCTCCACAGGAGCCAGTCTTGGACCCTAAGCCCACCCTGGACCTGCTCCTGGTGAAGCTGGCCCAGGAGCTGCAGACAGAAGAGCTGAGCCTGGAGAGCATCCTCTGTGGCTCCTTAGAGGAGATGGGGGTCAGGGCCCACGGGTTAGGACCCAAACCTGGCTCTGGGCTGGAGTGGAGGATGTCTCTCTGTCATTGTTCTACTTAGAGGAGTTTTGGGGCAGGTATAACTCTGGTGCTGCAGCTAGCTTGGGAGGAGGTGCATGCCGCAGTCATCTGTCACTTTCATTCTGCTCTGAGTCAGGGTGGGGGAAGAGGTTGGGGTAACTGAGTATCCTGTCCCTGGCCTCACCGTGAGCCCTTATCTGATTTCCCTCAATGTTGTTCAGGTACTGAGGTGCACCAGGAGGTGAGCTGTCTGATGGATTTCCTGGGGGAATGTTAGGAGTGCAGACACTGCAGAAGACCAAGAAGAATGAGAGAGGCTTTTTGTATGGGGTCCCCATCAGCCTGAAGGACCTTTATGGCTGCATGGTGAGCTCTGGGATGTACATGCACATGTGTACATATATGTGTGTGAGCCTGTGAGCATCTGAGTGTGTGACATGGGGCAAGTTACTTAATTTGAGATGCACAGCTAACAAGTGGCCAACTGGAACCGAATACAGCAGTCTGGATCCCAAACCCAAATTCTTAACCACCATGTTCTTCTGCTGCCCATGAATCCCCCTGAGGGTACAGTTCTTTTGTCACAGAGAGCATGAGAATGGATGTGAGTGGGGGCGAAGTGGGGAATGAGAGTCTGTTCACTGGGTAATTCCACCCTGATCTCTATGGGCTGGAGTTAATGTCACTTCATTTCAGGGACGTGACTCTACATGTGGCCTGGCTCAGTTCCTGGAGAAGCCAGCAGCCAAGGACAGGGTCGTTGTGAAAGTGCTGAAGGCTCAGGAAGCTATTCTCTTCATTAAGACCAACATCCCCCAGATCCTGTTCAGGTCTCTGAAGTGGGCAGGCTGCGGCTGGGGCTGGGNCTCCACAGGAGCCAGTCTTGGACCCTAAGCCCACCCTGGACCTGCTCCTGGTGAAGCTGGCCCAGGAGCTGCAGACAGAAGAGCTGAGCCTGAACTTGCAAGCCCATCGAAGCCACTTCTGGTGTCTTTTCCATACAAATAACCAGTCTTGGCTCATGCTATAGACTTTCCTAAAATCTCTGAAAGGTTTACAGACACCAAACAAGCAGCATCTGGCCTCGGCACATCCCATACATCTTGCTAAGCAGCCCCAAGCCCAGGCACATCCCGTACATCTTGCTAAGCAGCCCCAAGCCCAGCATTAATACCAGTCAGCCTTAGTTCACAGTTTAGCTTCTCTCAGGCACTTCTAAGCCCAGCACAAGTGGCAACCATTTGCAGATCACTTTGTAGCTCATACCAGTAGCACTGGTTAGGGCACAGACAATGGCTGACTTTGGCCTGCACCAGAGCACCTCCCAAGAGGTCCCAGAACCAACACACCTGATTACCAGCTTCAGACCACACTAGAGTACCA